>NW_020897703.1:3821687-3955703 GCF_003984885.1 Neopelma chrysocephalum
GAAAAGAAAAGAAAAGAAAAGAAAAGAAAAGAAAAGAAAAGAAAAGAGAAAAGTCAACCAAGCTTTCAGAGTGAGGGTGTAATACTGCCAAGAAGCTGGCATGGCAGGTTTTGGTTTTGTTAGGAAGGTGGCAGTGCTGGAGCTGCACAGGGGAGCTGGGCTGGGCAAAGATTTTTAGGCCTGTTAGCTTAGGTGGCTAGAAGCAGCACGTGCTGCAGGGCAATCAGCTTGCTCTCCTCTACAGTACCTATCACACACACACACATATATATAAATTTATTTTTCTATATAGAATTGTAATTTTATATGTGTGTATGTATATTTATTATATGTGTGTCTGTATATGACTGTATATGTAGTATGTATTTGTGTATATACACATATGTGCACGTGTGTGTGTATGTGTGTATATATAGGTATATATACATATAAACGTGTGCCTATCTATATGTATAGATAGGTACATCTATACACACAGAGCCCTCAGCTGCTGGCTGCTCCTCTCCTCCTCTCTGCAGCAGTGCTGGCTGGGCTGTGCTGGTGGCAGTGGCGGGCTGCTGGCCCAACACACGTGATGCGCTTCTGTGACAAAAGCAACATATAATTATATTACAAATTAACTTGCAAATGCTGGTAGTGATGTACTCCACGGGAAAAAAAATAAAATCACCGGTTTCATCTTCTCTTGTGTCTTGTAGCTGGTCCCTCCAGCACAGTCTGCATCTATCAGGATCCGTGCCCTGGGAGCACTAATCTTTTTTATTAACCATTAAACAAGAAGATCCTTTTTATTTGAAAATGTAAAACATGCAGGAAGCACTATCTATAGCCGCTAATTCAGGTCACATTACACGGCTCTCCCTCACCTCTCTGCTCGTCCCTGTTCTGCTGAAAGCTCCTTGCCGTAAAACTGCTGCCGCCGTCGGGGGTGATGGGCTGTCGCCCGCATTTGCATTTAGAAGCCGGATCTTATCTTGAATAATTGCACTTCTTTTCTGAGTGACCCGATGTAAACCAAGCCCCTTTTAAAGCTTCTCTCATGGCAAGTTTATGAGATGTTACTATATTTTCTTAACATTTTTCACCTTCCAATCGTTTTTATTTCACGTTGGGGTGACGAGAGGTGAAGGCACCAGGACTCCAGCAAAGCGAGGCAGAGGATGGCAGTGGCTGGGGTCACCTCTGTGGGGCTTGGGCAGTGGTGGGATGACACACGACTCCCGACCCCTCGCCCTCACTGAGGAAACCCCTCACCACCCAGGGAAAATCAAATGGGAGAAGGACTGACATGAAGGCTCCTACCTGGGTGTCTGTGCTTCCTAAGCTGAGCAAAATGGGCCTCCTATTTTATTGACGAAGCGCAGTGGATGCCACCTCGTTAGCATTATAGAGCGGATTCTTCACATGCTTTTTTTATTCTGCAGCTTGGCGGCTGCTGTGTGAGACTGCGGAATATTTTACTGCCTTGTGGCTCTCATTCAATACGGCAAAAAAAAAAGAGAAAAAGTTGACAAAAATCCTGCCTCTTTTTTTTTTTTGTTGCGTCTTTGTTTTTAACAGCCCTCCTGCTGTGACAAAACTGTTAATTAAACTGAAACTAAAATAAATTAAGCCCACCTAATATTACAAGCATTTGAAGGCAAAGCATCAGCCCAAGGGCTGGCGGGGTAGGGGCTGCTGTGCCTGTGCCTTCTGCCCCTCCTGCTCCCCTGTCTCTCCTGCTCGCAGGTGCATTGGTGGCACTGTCAGGGTGCAGCATCCCAGGTACTGCGTGCCTGTGGGGCTAAAAATGAGACTTTTGGCTCCCATGTGAAACAGAGCACAGTGTAAGAGGCTCCATTAGCCAGGTTGTGGCCTGTTGAGACCAGAAGTATAGATAAAATATTTATATTGATATTTTTGTTGTTGTTGTTAATAATAATAATAATAGGCTTTAAAACCTTATTGTGTAATGGCCCAGTATTATCTCTATGTCCCTGTAAGTCCAGTTGAGGTTCCTGATTATTCTGGAGGGAAAAGCCCCACCAGCAGCACTAGATGTGGACATACCTGCCCACAGCTTGCCTTACAAACCCGAGGCAGGCTGTAAACATCTTATAACCAACACCCCCCCAGACCTCCAGCCTGGCCACACCCCCATAAATTAAAGAAAGGGCTGGCCTGGCCGGGGCACAGCGCCGGCTTTGAAGTGTGGTAATGAACTTCGCTTTTAATTCGGGGTTGTAACTTCCCTCCCGACGCAAAACTGGGAGCTGCAGAAAAGCTGCATGCATAATCAGGGGTGAAAGCAAGGATGCGGCGTGCGATGTGTCTGATGTTGGATGAGAGGGAAGATAGCCTTTAATCATTTTGTTTTCAAAGAAGCTTTAGAGAGCTCTTTGAAGATGAGGCTTTTTGAGAGCTACTTCTGGAAAATGGGAGGCAGCGATCCACGACGCCCACCCTCACCCACCCTCTCGGTTAACCTGTGGGCGGGATGCATGCACAGACCCGTGGGCATCCCTGCTGCCAGCACGGGTCCCTCATGGCTGGCACCCAGGGAACTTCTGCAAAGCCAGGCTGACCTAGAGTTGCCTGTGGAGGTGACACTCTGATGGCCGTGGCAGCAAGGAGGAACTGCTTGAGGTGATCATGGCTCCTCAGTGTGCAGGGGCAGGCAAGCAGCTAGAATAGGATGTCCAGCCTTCCTTCATTAATTATAATATTTTTGTAATGATAATGTTCTGTAAATCATGTCATATTATCTTTGGATGAAAGGGAATGATAATGAATGTCTGATCAGATGTAATTTTAAGGATCATGATGGTGAGGTGTGGAGCCGTGCCTGTCCTGTAATGCAGCATTTGGGGTGGGAGAAGGAGAGGGTCACCCCCTCACTGCAATCACTCTGTGTGGTAGCTACAGGCAACTTCCTTATGGGCTGGGATCCAGCACAGTATCCAAAGGCACAAAAGGGTTGAACATCATCTGACCATCCCAGGCTGGGGAGGATGGGTCAACTCTGCTCACCAGCACTCGGTGCATGCTAATAGCATACTTGGCTTTATTTTGAGGACCGAGGTCAGGATGTTGTTGTGTGAAAGGCATCATGGTCAAAATAAGGACGCGGCTTCTTGCTCCAGAAATGTTACAGGCTGAAAGAAACAGCCTTAATGAAGGAGTGTGCTAACAATCCTATTTTTACCTCTTTTTACCAAGTGGTGTGGCCTGTGGTAAAACAACAGCTGGGCCAGCAAGAGACTGCAGGCTGTTGGGACACTGGTGGTGTGTATTGCCCCTAAGCAATTGCAGCAGGTGTGGTATTACTGATCTTGTCAGTGGTTTTGTACATCTAGGGTGGTTTCCAAAGTCAGTTTATGCCGGTAGTTGAGATTATTTACAGTTCTCGAAGTGCCATGACAAAAAAATCCTATGACACAGCCAAAATATATGAATTACTGCCTCCTCCAGATAAGGACTGAGTTCATCTCCATGGGCATCACAAGGGACCTTGCTCCTGTTGGTGTAAGCTTGCATGGAGAAGCGGACAAACAGCAACACCAGCACCTGGGCAGAGGAGCTGGGCTCTGCTTCAGCACTTGGTACAACCCCCTGGCCATGGTGTCAGCAGGCCAGGCCATTACGTGCCCAGCCCAGACCCCCTACATTTTGTGAAGTTAAACTGCACAGAGATTGCCCTATCTCAAGTTCTGGTCAGCATATGGCTCTAACAAACAGATGCACTTTCCAGACTTCAGAAAAGGAAATAGCAACCCCAGATCCACGTGTCCAAATTTGCTGCTACATTTGGTACAATTTCTGCAAATGTTTTTGTTAGAAATCTTCGTTCCTGTACATACAACCCCAAGACTGTTATTTTCAGTCTGTGTGCCCATGCCAGCATGCTGAAGGTTAAGTTTGAAAGGCCCAAAGAGGTGGGACCTGCCCTCCATGTGTTAAAACCAAAATCCCTTTCTCTTCTCTGCCCTCCAGTCTGCACTAGGTACTTAAACACCAGCCTTATTGTGAAGGTGCAAGGCTTTGTGACAGACACTGCAGCTGGGAAAGCAGCTAATGACACCTGGCAAACACAGGCTGTTAGGGGATTAAATGTGCCATTGCTCAGTAAAAGCAAGGCACACAACGTTGGGAAATTTAGAGACAGTGGGTCAGACTCCTGTTTTCACTCCTAAGCGAAGCTGTGCTATTTTTGGCCAGGCCAAACCTTGCCTTTTTTAATTAGGTTTATTGCTATAGCTACGTGGTGGTGTGTATGTGTTAACATTTGATTTTTGTATCTAATGTAAGCGACCGAAATAAACAGTCCAGACTTGATAGTCCCAGTGGGGGGACTGACATTTGGATAGGCTCAGAATCTGCGGTTTTGACGCTTGTTAGACTCCAACGCTTCGCTCAGAAAGCACAAAGCATGGGAGGGTGTCTGCAGGGTAGAGCTACGTTTGCCTCCTCCAACCCAATCCCCAACCTGATGCTGAAGTTCTCAGAGATGCTCGCAGCCATCACTGCATCAGGTGTAGCCGACGGAGGGATCTGAAGAGGGGTGTTATAAAGCCACTCAGTTATGAATTACCACAGATTGCAAAGTCTCCCTAGAAGGGATCTTGTGCCACTAAACCTGTGCAGCACAGTGTGGCTGTGCCTGGGCTGCCCTCCATGTCAGGCCACCCCTGCTGAGCTTGAGTGTGAGACACAAAACCATCAAGGACTGGGACAGAGAGGAGTATTTTACAGTGGGTTTGAGCATGGAAATATCCCTGTGGTCCAGTGGGCCAGGATCATGCCTGCTTGCTTCCTGTCTGCTTCTGCCCCACACCATCACTCTTCCAATCTGAAAACAAGACTCAAAGATCAGAGAGTTGGGGCGAAGGCTGAGGAGCAGAGGGAGGCTGTACAGCTCCCTCTGCCTCAGCCCAGCCCATGGCTCTGGGGAGCAGAAGGTCCCTGCAGGGCTGGCAGCCCAAAGCCAGAGAGCTGCCCTGTGCCATCATCTGCCCCGCTGCCTGTGCAAGCACCACACTCCCACTCCCATCAATCAGCACAGACCAGGTGCCTGGAAGCATCTCTTGCCAATCGCCTTTTATTACCTTTAAAAAGCCAAGAAACCCAGAACAAGACAAAAACTGAGACCGTGTGAACATCATGCAATGGATTCACTTTAAAGCAGGCTGGGGGAGGGGAGGGGAAGACCAAAAGTCATGTTAGAGTGGAAGTACCGCTGCACCCATGTCTGCAGGCCAGATCGGGTGGACTGTCACCGGTGGGGTTGGTGGTGACTGTTGTGAGTGACTAGACTGATGCTGAAGCAGGAAATGGAAACACACTCATGAGACATCATCCCAGGTAACCCCAGATCTGATTCTGACCCAAATGCAATTTCTTACATGACGATGACAGTGAGAAATACTCCTAACCCTTATCTTGGGTACATTCTGCCTTGGCAAAGTCTCTTTGGAAAGGAGCAGCACATTGACTACGGTTACAAGGGCTTTTTAGTTCAGTTATGCTATTTAGTGTGACTAGTGCTCCGGCAGTCAATTAGTGGAGTGGATGTTATCCAGCAGGAGTGACGTTACCGCACTCTGCCCTTCAGTCTCACTCTCCCGTCTTCAAAATTCATAGCACAAAGTAGAGCAGAATTATCTTCTCGAAAGAATGTGTTTTGGAGAGTTTCAGCTATCATGGAAATAACTTTGCATTTTGTCCATCATGTGGATGTGACAAAATACATGCCCTTATTTTCCTGAGGTATAGCCAACATTTGGGTTCATTACATTTAATGGAGTAGGGTCACCCATAAAGTTATTCATAAGGTATTTTCTGAGTGGTTTTCACCTTCTCTTTGAAAAAATAAATTATATCAGCATGTTCACGAGGTACAAATGGGACTGGCATTTCAGCTGTTATTATGTTATTAACTTTTTTAACCTAATAATTTTCAATCAAGAGTGAGAAGCAATTTTCACTCACTCCAGTGACCAGAGTTGGAGATTCTGCAAAGTGTTCTTGTAGGGTTCACCTTGACAGACACCTAATTCCCTCCCAAATCGAAGCATTACCCCCGACACTCTCATCGCAGTTGCCGAGAATTTCCATTTCCCCTTCGGTTAGGATTTAATTTAGAAGCCAAAGACTTCCTAAGCTATGGGAGAGTAAAGATAGATGGTATGGGAGAAGAAGGCGGATGAAATGTAGTTGACTCCGGATCTGAAATATTTTATCCCTCCTCAATGTAGGTTAAATTATTCTTCACCTTTCCCACATCCATAATTGTCGCTGATCTTGGACCAACTCAAAACCCTACTACTGAGTTCAGTAGACTCAAAATTGCCACTAGAACTGGAAAAAGAAAGAAAAAGAGATTTGTTAGTGTCCATATACAATATCCCAAGACTATACACAGCTATGAGATACAGCAAATTTAAGAAAGGCAATTTTTTTCTCATCACTGAGTATTTATTATATATAACAAATACATGAAAAAGAAAAAACTATATTGTGTGATATAAATAGTTTATTTACATTACAGAAAAACATCAAGACAATGTATACTATTTCAAATATATCCATACATAATCAAATATAGCTGTAGTACATGTTCTCATTGGTGTAGATTACCACAAATGCAAGGCAACATGTGTAGATCTTGTCTTAATCTTTTGTCTATAATACTGTATTTTGTAGTCCAAGCTCTCTGCAGTTAGTTTTGCCATTGTGGAAACATGCGCTCTTTAAATTAACCTTGTCGATGCTCTTGTTGTGTTGTCTGAACTGTAGTGCCCTGTGTTTTGCTTCTGTCTGTGGATTCTGTTGCTCCTGGGACATTTCCTGGAAAAGAGAGTTGTGAGAATACACAGCTCTTAACAACACATCTGCTCAGGAGGTGGCACAGGTGGCAGCAGGGATGTGAGGGTGAGAGAGGCATCCTCTGTCCCTCAGCACACTTCCTCCTCAGTGAAACGAAAAGGGCTGGCTAATGGCAATGGCACCACAAAAAAAAGCCACCAAAACCCCCAAAAATCGTACTGTGAACAAAATTATGGCCAGGCAAACGCTAAGATTCCTGAGCAGTGGCCACTCTGCTGCATCACGACAGGCCCAACTGCACTGCATCACTCATCCTTAAATAATGGGTTTATTTTCAAGTGAGGCGCAGGTGGAAGATCTAAGATGGTCTCACGCTCACTCACCTGCTTGGCACCCCAGGTCTGTGAAGTGTTTACAAAGTGGCTGCAGGGGCTGCCTTTCCGAGGAGCTAAGTGTCTCCAGTCCCTCTTAGTCTCCATGGAAATGCTCCATGAGCTGCTCATGAGTGAGCAGCTACTTTACTTACAGGTGCCTACCCTGTGCCACACTCCTGACATGGCTGCTTGGCTTAGTGCAGAAAGCAACTGCACTGGAAAGCCCAAAATCTGTTATTCCTTTGGACAGCTGCAGAAGCAAACCTCTTGTGCCTTAGGACCTCTGGTGCTCCTCAGGAAGGGCACGTTTCAACCTTTCACCTGCAGCAATCACAGCTGTGGGGATGCTGCCCAGTGCAGTTTTTCCCCCAAATGGAAAGCTAATGGCATATTTCTGGTTCCCTCCATGGAAAGGCATCCTCAGGCAGAAGGCACAGAAAAGTTTAAAGCCAGGTGGAGGCCAAAGGAAGTTCTAAGCAGCTGAAAGCCAAGGGAGGTATGGCAGAAACTGTGGGCAGCTACACAAGAGAGACTGAAACACCCTCTTGGAGTGGCATGACAAGAGGCCCCGCAATACTCCAGACCATACTGACACATGTTTTTCTAAACATTGCCTTTGTATTGAACTGATTGGTTTTTCTGTTACAGGAGGGCTTCCAGGAGCACCTTGTGAAACCCTATGGGTTATGCCCCAGTGACAGCCCACCCTCTCAGCACAGGGGGAGCTCAAAGCACAGAGCCCTCAGCTCTGTGTCAGATAACTAACAGCAGAATAGAGTAAAATACATTTTTACTAACCCTTTAAAACAAAAAAAGGTCATTTTTTCCCTCCTGTTGAATGGGACTGATGCTATAGTTTTTCAATGCCACCTGAAAGGCTGAACAAGAGCGTAAGAACTTACGAAGAATTTAAAAATACTGAAATACAATTATATAAGTGTCTAGCAAAATATGGGTCAGACTGTCCTGACTTGCCTCACTTTCAAGCCACCAGGACCACCCCCTCATGAGAAGCTGTATGGCTGTGCACTATATTTTGCACCGTTCCTTTCTGGGAAGCAGTGAAGTAGGCTGCTATCATTACTCCAGGAAAAATCTGCCAGCATCCCCTGTGCTCTCAGAGGTCACGGCAGAGCTTTCATTATGGAACTAAGGCAGACTTTAGCTGGTCTGCGATTTCACAGCAAACTCATTATTCCCTGCGAGTTCCTTAAAAAGGCGATCAAACTTTCCGAGTGAGTCAGGGAGCTGCTGTTAGCAAACACAGGGCTGATTCACTGAGCCGTGTGTCATGTGCACGCTGACAGCCTCCCAGCCCGACTGTCCCCGGGCGGCCTTTCCTGCCCGTTCAGCTGGAGATGCACAGCAGGACCTCGCCGTGCACTGACACCTTGCCACGCTGAGAGGCAGCACTGCTCGCTCCCGCTGCTGCGGCCATGCGTGACTCCCCACACCGGGCCTCCTCCCAAGCCCAGAGGATCAGGATTTACAGCAGAAGGCATAGCCCTGCTTTTCCCCAGTGCTCAGCCGTGAGAGCAAGGTTGAGGAACCACGGGCGGGAAGCCAGAGTGGCTAAAGTCTTGTTCTTACAAAACTGGACTGGTTTTGTAAGAAACATGGAGGAACCAGGTGGCTGGGGAATGATCAGGATGGTCAGCAATCCCAGGGGATGCAGCCATGCATCCACAGAGAATGGTGGATACCAACTGCTCCCGCTGGAAGGAAGGAGATGAGCTTCTCATGGGCACTTTCTCAAAACTGACACTGACAGTATCTACACAGTCACTCAGTTCAAGGTCCAGAGAAATCAATTCAAATGTAGATTACTCCAATTAAGATGATGAAAAAGCATCTTTTAACCAAAAATGCCCATGTTTTAATTGTGTAATACAGTACATTACCAATCGATGGGAGCTTGGGAAGGCCCCAGGGCCAAGCACCAACACCAAGACTGCCTAACAGGTAGGTTGTGTCTGAAGTGCAGCTGGGTTTCCTAAGACAGGTGTTTGCATTTAACCAGCTTTTTAGACCTTAATTATCTGCTAAAACTGAGTGACAGGTTTTCCTTGGTCCTTAACTTTTCAATCAAAAGTCCTCTGTAGTGCTCTGTGTGGGGGATGCATTCATTTATGAACAAAGCAGTTACATCAATGTAAACTGGGTGCTGGAGCACAGGCTGCCTGCTCTCCCTCTACTGAAGCTTACTCGCAAGCTTGAGTTATTCACAATGTGATTCATAGCAGGTAAAACATGTTATGCATTAATTTTTAATCAAGTTATTTCTTCACATAAATAAGCTGCTGTGACTAAACATTAGGGAAGCACTAAAAATGCAAAGCTGTAAAGAAAACTGCTGAGAATCATTATGATACTAGGCCATACCTATATTATTTACCATTCTCCTTCACTTTAATCATTGCTTCTTTCTTTGCCTTACCTCTAAGCTAAAAATCCTTGGGCAGAGGGACTGCCTCACTGTTTCATGTCTTGGCCTCTGGTTCCCTACTTCTCCACCTCAAATGCTTATTCCTATTGCTGGCACTAGTAATGAGTAGACAAGCAGCCAACCTCTTCCAGGAATTGAGTCACTTAAAAACAAATCATCAGTTCTGCTCGTTGCGTTTTCAGCTGAGTCCATCCCCTGACCAGGTTCGTTGTGCCCAGGAGGTGGAGGGATGGGCAAAGGAAAACCATCCCTGTCAGCAGCACAGCCCATTTATTCAGATTTAACTGTTTGTGCAACAATGGCCCTAAAAGTGCCCAGCACTTGCTCAGAGCCTTCAAGCAATGGAGGACACGCTGCAGATTTGCACCACTGTACAGGCAACATTTTAAGAGCAACAACACTAATGACAGCTAGAAGATTACAAGGGTAGTTTTGTGTGGCTCAAATGGACCCAGTACACCAAATTAAAGTGAAGCTGCACTGAAAGGAGCAGCAAAGAATTTGGCCACAGCGGCCTCTGAGTGAAGTTTCCCTTCTTTCTCCCAGGAACCTGGCAGGGTGGTTTCAGCACTTTCAAGAATTCAGGGTGTAGAGTTGAAACCAGTACAGTCGGGTTCTCCAAAGCAGACTACTTCAAAAACTCAATTACTTATGCATATGCTGCCACAACAGTGTCTTGTCATGTGGATTTCTCTTAGGCCACTTAAGAGTACATTTTTGCAAATGTATCTCAAATCATTATGCTGGGATGGAGGATGCTCTGCAGTAATTACATGCATTACAGAAAAAAGTCAAAAGATCATAAATTCACTAAGTTACAAAGTGTGTGGGAAAAGGTACTGTTTCTGTATGAAAACAGTGTGATGGGTAATTTGCATTACAGTACCAGATCACTCAGAGCTTACTGAATTCCTCAGTATAAAGTACTCTGCCTCACTGCATCAAGGTGACAAAACTAGAATCGTATTACAAAACTATATACAGCATTTGTTCCATTATCAGTTACTACACCACCTTCTTTCTCTCACAACACATGATATTTTTGGTTCTTTGAATTACCTCTGTGAATACCACCATAATCTACTACCTCATTCGGCAGTTGCCATTTAGTTGATGGATTCAGCTTGGCCAAAAGAGGTTTTGTTTTACGCCCTTAGGCCAGAAAAGGATTTATGAATTTTGCTTTTCAAGGAACAAATGCTACACTTGTCTTCCAGCCAGGTAGTGCAACATAAAGACTGAAATATATTAGAAATTTTATTTCATACAGAGGTATGATACCTGACTTTTTTTTTTGTATTTTAAAAAGAAAATTAGTTGTAAAAAGTGTTTTATCAGTGTTGCTAGCTGAATTAATTTACTCTCATGAGAGAAGCCTGTAGATGTCTGACATCCAGAACTGAGCCCAGGCCCTCCCAGAGAGTAACACAGTTCAGTGGGGGAGCAGCACATGCAGGAGGGGAAGGATTGCCTTTCCCCTTCTCATTCTGAACTGGTCGTTTCCATTCACACAACCCTTTCCTCCGCACTTAAAAAAGCCCAAACAAGTACATCACATATGGCTTGGTGTGCCACCACCTAGTGAAGACCCTAAAACATGTGCGGTGCCTTTGAACATGCACACAAGGCTAATGAAATCATTTAATCAACGGGGTTGCAAACAGGCTTAAAAGTTTGTATGCTTTGCCTGATTAGGACTAAGGGAATGGGCCCTTAAGGAAACCAGATGGAGATATGATTAGTTTTATTAAGTGTTGATCCAGCTGCTGCATTTATATTCCCCTTATTTATATGAACAATATTTGTCCAACTATCTGAATACAAAATAGGAAACTTCACTTGCTGTAGGCACCGTTGCTACCTAAGTTTGATTAAGATGGAAGTAAAAATTCAGTCATAATAATGAAGCAGCACTGGCTGGCTGGACCAGATGATATCTCCTGTTTGTTGGTGAATTAAATAGCATTTGTTATCAGTAGTGTCACTGCAGAAATCTGTATAATCAGCGCACACAGTAGGAAAAACAAAAGTATTTTCTTTTTCTATTGCAAAATACCAGAGATACTGACCTTGTAATACAGAGGACTACAACACAGATGATAGCAATCTGGATGGTTCCAATCACAGCTGCTATTAAGACATACTGAAATCGTACTGGACCTGGAACCACATATAAAACGCTGTAGTCCTTTTTTTCACAGTGTTGTCCAGTATAGCCGGCATCACATCTGAAAAAAACACATTTTTTCTGGTTATACCTGCTGCTTTCAAAGAATGCTGGAAAAATTATACCTGAAAAAAAAATCAGTGGCCTAAGCATAAGCTTATGTGCTTTTTTGCAGGATGGACTCCCACAGAGAATGGACTCCCACAGAGAGAGTACGAGTGCCTGCTCAGCCTCTCAGAGGGAAGACTTCAGGTCCTCAGTGTCACCAAGGTCTATGAGAGTGAACAACACTGCAGAGTGCCAGGAGGTGCCCAGGGGACCAAGACATAACTGGCATCAAGTGGAACTACTTGCACATTGTAATGAGAACCCATTTAGTTCCTTGCACAACATATTTCAGATTTCTCCCTTTCTTTGGGGAGGTGGGGGAGGGTGAAAAGCCATCTAGTTGTGGCTCCTTATGCAGATTACCCCTAAGGAGGTGATAAGCAATCATCCAAGCTCCATATGAAATGTGATTAGATGTTCCTGAAAGTGGATACATCATTTACATTTCGTCTGGTTGCTATAAAAAAACCCCTCTGTTGATGCTGCAACCATCCACCCCGATGCCGCCTGCTGCGCTGCTCACCAGCTCCCATCCTGCAGCCTGACATCTCCACTCTGCTCTGTGATTTTGGGGGCAAACAGTCTTTTTCTAATTTTAGCTCTTGCCCTGTTTCCCCTAAAAAGCCCAAGCAAGAAGATGCAAAAATCCAGGTCAATGGCAGCAGCAATGGTAAGGGACTGAGACAGATGGCTTGGGCTCCTCTCAGATCTCTCAGTGGAGCGCTAACCCTGATGGGTTAAGCCTTGAGCTTCCACTCTTTTCCTCTCCTGCATTCCCACAGCTGCCAGCACCTTGAGGAAAGGACATTTTCCAGCTGAATGGAGCACCTAAAATGCAGCAGCTGCAAAGAGTAAAATGTGCCCTGGCTGTTTGTGAGAGCTGGGAGAAGCTGGCTTGAAAATCTGCCCTGGGGAGCAAGTCTGGTCTATATCTCTGCTCTCCCAGTCCAGCGTCTCAGGAAAATGGTGCTTCATGCATAACAGTGCTTTTCATGCCATCAGGACACTGGTTGGACTTCAGAAGTAGTATCTGCACCTCTGCAGGGAGGCATTCACTGCAGAAGCATGTGCTTTCACTGTACTCCTCCTCCCTGCCCTAAACTCCTCCAAAATCACCTCCCACGTGAAGCAGCCACCTTTGCCCCAGACAGCTGCCTCATGAGCATCACTCCTGCCACAGCAGGGACATATCCCTGGTGGCACTCCTCTCCTCCTTCAGGCTGAGGAGGCTACCTAGCAATGGCCTGAGCGCTTTGTGAAGGGCTTTAAAATCATATCTTAATATAACTGAAGGCTACTGGATGGTTTCACAGTCAATTAACACTGTGCATAACTCAATATACTTTTGCCACATACAATAGGGACTTCGTTGAATAATTTAAGTCTAATGGATTTTGTAGCACAAAGGGCCATGGTTGCCAGTATTTTCCATAGTTGATCTACATTAAGTGTTTCTGTGAGTCAATATTTCCATGTGTGTAACCTTCCCTCCTTGGTAGAAGGGTTACCTGCAAGACGGTTCCAGCATGTTCGTGGAGTGCTCACACTTGCCATGCATGCAGAAGCCATTGTAATGCTCTGGACAAGGGATGTAGATCCCTCTTGCACTTTCTTCCAGTTTATTTGCATTCTCTGTGAACACAGGTGAAGGGAACATTAACCTGACAATGTAGGATAAAGTGAAATGGTGGGAAGAACTATTAAAGAAAGGAAAATCAGAACAATATGTGAAAGATGTTGTTCATGGGAAGCAAGAGCAAGGGTTTGCAGCTTCAAACAAGTTGGCTAATGCAAAGCTTTGCAAGAGTTTCTCTTGTTCTTTTCTAATTCCTGTCAAGTTACAGCAAATGAGACACAAGAAGAAATAATCTGACTATTCAAAAACTGATGACAGAATAGCACATGAAAAATACCTGATCATTTCTGTTATCCTTTATGGAGTGTCTCCTTAAACCCAGGCAAGCTTAGGAGAGAGACTCTGGGCATTTGCATGTCATATACCATTACAGTATATTTGGTCATTCAATAGAACATATGCAGAAAGATAATTTTATGGCTGCAGTAGAGTGGGAGTCCAGAGCTGAAGTTTATCATCAGTCTGCAGAGCAGTGCCCCAGAGTTCACTGGCCTCCTCCATATCCCTTAGCACCCAGTACCCTTAAACTAGTTTGACATTCTGAGCCTACTTCTGCAGCACTTAAATAGTCACTGAGACTACAAATCCTGGAAAATCCCTCCCCGTAGCCAGGAAAACGGAGGCTTCATTTAGTTTTGAAACAAATGTTTGCTCAACATAGGCTTCACAGGCTGAAACACAGAGTGTTACTTGCCATAAACTCACATGATTTTTTTAGGCCATCGAGGTATTAATTAATCTGAGTAATTTTGGCAAATTCTTCCAAATTTAACCAATACTTACGATATCTCGAATGGTAAAAATCCTTTTTCTGTGGTAGTATCATCTACCCATGATTAATTAAAAACAGAAGAAAGAAATATCACAATAAATGTCTAAGGAAATGTAGACTGCACACAAATAAGTTGAAGCAGTTATATCTTCCAAAGAAAGTCCCCAAGTGTTATGAAACAATTGCAATTTGTGTTCTGCCTCTGAGCCAGGCATGCCGGCAGCAGGCATCCTTAGGTATTATCCCACCTCTGGGAAAAGTGTCTGCAGCAGATCCAAGATTCAGATTTTCATAATGAATTTCTTTTCTGTTGCAGCTGTCCAAGGAGAGTTGTAAGAGTCTCTAACCATTTGCACTAATAAAGTTGGTTATATTGTCCTTATGTGAAAACAGGCAAGGACCAGCTCCTGGCAAATGAGAATGACGGGCAACCTC
Organism: Neopelma chrysocephalum; assembly: GCF_003984885.1. Classification (NCBI taxonomy): domain Eukaryota; kingdom Metazoa; phylum Chordata; class Aves; order Passeriformes; family Pipridae; genus Neopelma; species Neopelma chrysocephalum. Next base: position 3,836,430 of record NW_020897703.1, read on the forward strand.
TACATGCCTGTAGACAGCATTAGCTTCTCTTTCATCATTAGGATTTTCAGGACCTCTGCACTATGGACCATCATTGCATCTTTTCAAATGCCTGGATGTTGGATGCAAACCCATCTGCCTCTCCTGGTTCCCTGCTTACTTTGGGATATGTGTATGAGGTTGTCATGGAAGCTGTTAATGACCACACAGTGCAGGAGCATCACAGGACAGTGAGGATTCCTGGGCTTGGGGCTGACAACTGTCTCTGGACAGCACAGACAGGATGGGCTGACAGGAGGCATGTTGTTATAGCCATGGTACAACCTCCTTTGAGAGCCTCCCCAGGGATTTCTGCTACTGGAGGAAGGTGGGAAGGGGAGGTCCATTTGGTCTGGTGCTAAACATTTTTGGCTACCGATCGCCCTCCAGGTGAGACACTGGCTATCAACATGTGAAATATATACACAGTTATCATCCCAGCAGGACTTCATGCATGTTCCTTTTTCCTCCTGGAAATCCTCCTAGACAGGAAAAATGTGCATGATCTGTGTCACTGGACTTGCCCATTGCACACGTGTAGATCCCAATGAGCCTGGGACTTGTGGGATTCCATACCCGTGTAGTGATCACCTACACACCATGCCTGATGGTTTCTGGGTGTGCTGGACCTCTGCTATGGCCCACATTCAAATCTATTTCTGCCCAGAAAACTGCAGCAAGAAATGTGGGATCCTTATTAATACACATTTTTTTTCTGTTGTGGAAAATATAATGCCATTTCCTTCATATATTCCATTACCAAGAGGAAGTTTGCTTCCTTTCTGAAGAACAGGAGATGATCACACGTGTGTGTGTGTGTGTGTGTGTGTATCTCTGATCCTTCCTTCTCAGTTACTGAGGTATCTCTGTGATGTGTGTGCACAACCGCCACACAGTGCAAGAATCCCTCCTCTCTCAGATGAGCCAGCAGTGTTGTTAAAATGGTATGAAACCATTTGGTTTAATTTTTTTTTTAAAGGCATACTTCAACATGGAGGGAAATTGTTACTTTCAGGGCAGACTAATCTGCTAGGACTTGAAAGGGGGACCAGGACTTGCAGATGCTCTCACTGTGTGTAGGCAGTAGGACTGGTAAAAAGAGGAATGAGCTCTTCCTCTTCCGGCAATCATGTGGGTAGAAACTGTGTTCTCTTTAAAAAAGGTCTCTAGCACACTTTTAAAGTAAATCTAAGATCCTGCAGAACTTGTAATTATACCTCTCAGCACAATATTGTGAAGGAAAATGCTCTAATGAATCAAAAATGAGATGGCCAAAGGTTTGCTAGCATCTATAGGATAAACAGTTCATACAGGCACATTTGCCACCTGGCTAGGAAGAGATCACAAAACTTAGACACACATTATCTGTAGTCTCTCCTTTTGACTGATGACTCCTCTCAAAGAGTTAGGGATCTAACATAAAGGCAAGGGGGGGGGAAAATGCATATTTAGTTTGATCTGCCATTTTGGTTATTTGAAATACAGATCACAATAAAAGCATCATTTAGTTCGGACTAAGTTGTTCCTCTCTTCCAGCACATTTTGAACACACACAAAATATTTCCCTGCCTCAAAACAGGTTATTTTTCTTATTACAAAACCCATCTTCTCAGATTCAATATAGAGACCTGAATAGCAAGACATGCTTTAAAAGTCTCTTCATATTAAAACTGACCACTCTCATTTCTGAAGGATCTGAGCACTTTTCAGTAATACAGCTGTTGATAAGATACAAACTCTTATGAATGCATCACCATGAAACAAGAACTATAAATCAATCCTAAACAGAGAGGATATAAATAAAAAACATATTGAAGTTATAAAGCAAGTAAGAACTGTACATATCTTAAAAAATTAACACTAAATTAAATAAATTAAGACTTTCACTCTTATTGTAATTCTGGATTATTTATAAATTTAGTACTGGATGGCATTTGCACCAGTTTATAGTGTCACTAAACTAAGGAGCCCCTCTACCACACCAACCTTACACCTACAGAGAGCAAAGCTTAAATACAAAGTTACCCACTTTTTTCCAAGCACAGCAGATCAGTATGCATAAAGGAGTCACACAGACCAAATTCAAAGTTAGCTAGGTTTCAGGAATGTTAAATTCAGAGCTCCTCTTCAAAGATTAGACTTGCTGCATTGTTATTGGCAACAATGTGGGAAGGTTTTATTTGCACCAAAAGGACAGATTTGTACCTTTTTTGTGATGGATAGGACTCAGGGTAGAAGCTAGTTGTAAAGACTCAAGATAAAAATTGGGCTGACTGGGTCAGTCTCTCCTATCTCTGGACAAAAGAAATTCCTGCCATGTTTCTCAAAATGCTTCTCCTTTTTATTTCAAAGAAGAAATACACTCTCACCCTCCAGATCAATTGTATTCACAAACCTTTTTCTTGAAGCACTTTTCAGAATGAAAAAAACAGTGTTGATGAAGCCAACACCTTTTGCATTTCTGCAACATTTTTTGCATCTTTAGCCTAACCTGACATTTCATACTGTTCACATCTTTTGTTAGTGCCAGCACATGACATGACAGCCTATCATATAAAACACATTAGTCAAAACAGATTATTTTTCAATGCTTTGAGGCCAGATGCTACTTTGTGTAGCCTGAAACAGCTGATCATCATCTTGCTTACTGGAAGAGTCCCCCAGTTGAACGCTTGCTCTCCAATCTCTCCGTGGATGGCAGGCAGATGCCGAGATGATGAGCTGTTTTGCTGGGGTAAACTGGATCCTAAAAACTTATCGGGTGTGACTGACCACCCACTCAGCGATCTTGCTTTTCCTGATGGATTGTCTTCTGAAATGTTAAATAAATAATTTAAAACTATTTTGTCTAAATTCCTTAATATCAGAAGGCTGTGCCTGCCTTCCATTAAGAAGAAGTGGAAGAATTATTTCAAATGTATTTTGTATTATTTTTATTTGAATTTCTGGTTTGGCTATATGACTTTCCTTCAGCCTTTGGAAGCTGAACATACACCATTAGGATTCTCAGGTAAGTATTCCAGTGAAAGCTGAAATTCAAAATCTGAAACAGTCTGCCTGGTTGCAGGATGTGACTGTGAATGACAAAAACAAGGCAGCCAGACTCTTCTCTGGGAAGCCTTCACCAGTTCCCCAGCTCCCATGTGAGTGTGGATCTTCTGTTACACAACCGAACATGTGGAGCAATGCCACTGACAAATGAATAAATCCATTAGTGTCCTTGATGAGGATTACATGAAGTACTGTCAGGAGTGCCCAGAAAATTCTTTCCAGACATAAGTTCCTAGAATCCTCTTTGGAGAAATTCAAATAAAAATCTAGGCAAAAATAGGATTCTTATATCCAAAAATTGACTGCCAGGCACTTAACAATTTGTTCTGCAGGCCTGATAACTCTGTCATTCTTCATGTTTGAATCAGTGAGACTTTCTAGGTGGTTTCAAGCAAGGAAAGCATTGGGCCACAGCCTGTAAATTCTCACGCTAGCATTTTGGCTGATGCACAGCAGGTAATGTTGGAGCTTTGGAAATAAGAACTATTAGGCTATGCCCATATGAGAAAATATTGGCTCATGTACAGTGTTAATACCTACTGTACAGTCATCACTGGACCAAGGGGAGTCTTCAAAATACATATATACACATATATTTCATCAAATAAGGGATAAGACAGTGAATGATGTGCAGCAGAAGCTATTTTGACACCTATCTCATTGGCAAAAGTGGTTAAGGAGAATTGACTTACATAATAATTTAATCTTTTAATACCTCTGAGGTCAGTCAAATTTGCAGACGAAAGCTCTTGCTGATATTGAAGTAATGACTCCTTCCACATCACACTCTCAGAGGACTTATGAAGGAGGAAAAGGATTCTTGAGTCAAATCTGTGTCTTTAACCTTCTCAACCCCTTTTGGAATCATATCCCCCTCCTTTTACCTCCCTGTCAGCTCTCCCAAGGTAGGCCACAGAGCATAGCATTGGGACCTTACTTCCTTCTGCTCTCTATCATGCCCTTCTGCTCTGCATGATAGAGACTTGCTGGGCAATTCGTATTTGGAATCAAAATAAAGGTCCAGAGAGTACCAACCTGTGGAGCAAAGGTAAGGGATGCACTGAGTTTTGTGGAAGAGCTTCAGTGATTGACTAGGGGTGGGGATCTGAATCTTGTGGATGAGTCTAGGGACAGTTTATGTTACTCATCTGCACTCTTCATGCAGAGTCAGAACTGCTGCTCTTTTGGCGTAAAAAGCAGCTTCCTCAGCTCAGGAATGTCTGCAGGAATGGTTCAAGGGTCCCTCTGCAAAGTCAGGAGGAGGGTGTAATGGTGCTGCTCCCTCTGAAAGTGCAGAATTGCTTTAGCAGGTTTGCTGGTACTTCCCCTCCTCTCTAACAGCATCCAACAGGAATTGAGATCCCACAGCAACTTAGGGATGAAGTCCTTAAGCAGGCTTCCTAGTCACTTGTAATGAAGAACCACCATGATAAATCCCAGCTCAGATCCAGCTCTGGTCTTTCTCTGAGAGAAAAGGGATTTCTCCCGAGTCTTTGCTCAGCAGCTCCAGGCACCCCGTCTTTGACAAATCTGCCAGCAGCCACCCTGCTGTGCACCAGCACAGCCACACCGCACCGCTAACAGCTGCTCAGGGCCGGCCTATTAATTATCTTAATGTTCCCTTCTTTTAAAACCTTGCTTTTACAAATATAGAGCATCTCTCTACAATGAAGAAAATGTGTGCAAGCAACTCGCCTGAAAATCACTGTTTGGGTGGGCGTTGAGTGAAAATTCCGAAGGAAGTGCTTGCTGCCGCTTAAGAGGGAGCTCACCAGCCCACTCTCCCTGAGAGCAAGTGGAAAGTGAGACACCAAATGTCAGCTGAAAACGTCTGGCACCACTATGCTGCAGCCTGAGCCTAAATTCATCCTGCAGCCACTCCAAGTACAAACTTGAAGCTAGTCTTTCCACATAAACTGCACGAAAAAAACCCACCCTTCCCATATTAGCTGCTTCACCAAGAGGAAAAAAAGAAATGGAACTTGTTGAATTAAATTACATTCACTTCTTTTCTCAGGCACAAAATAGGCTTGCTGAACACAGTAATTTATTAATTTTAAATGTCCCTATGCAAATGAGTTCCCTGCAATAAGATAACATCCACTTTCCTTTTTTAAAAATAATCTAGGGCTTTTTATGTTTGAGATGATGGCAAGATGTCCTAGTGCACTTCGAAAAAAAATATTGTGCTCTGTCTTTGCAGCAGTGTATCATAATTATTCTGCTGCCATAATTAATAATAGAAACCAATGAATTAAGACACTAATAATCCCCAGATGTTCAAATGGAGAACAAAATACTTTCAGCTTGTCAGCATATATCTGTGGGCTATGCTATATATGTTGAAGCTATCACTGAACTTTTGAAATCAAGAAACACTTTTATTTACAACATCTGTGAATACATCTTCCTTTTTTGAGACGACTGATTGAAATCAAGTGACTCGTTAATCATTTTCCAGCACATAACAAGACCATTTATCTGCTCAAAACGAAACAGAACCTTTTTTTAACCCTCATTTGTTTTTTTAGTGCCTGTTGTCCACTTGTATTCACAGATGCCTTACTTGTACAGGTCCCTAGCAGCCGAGGCTCCTGCACACATGAGGAGGTGCTACCAAGCAGCTACTGCAATACAAGATACAATACAACCACCAAAATAGCACCACGATACAAGTACAGGGTAGCAACCCTGCTCACATGTCTGGAACACCCAGCTAAACTGAAAGAAAAAAAACAGAACCTCACATGGGCTAATACATTGCTCCAATCCGGCATTTTCTCAGTGTTCAGGTGCTCACATTAGACTCAGCTTCTCCCTGGGGTGATTGTTTCGTTCAGGGAGGTAAGGCAGGCTGTTGCATCACCTTGTCTGACCTCCTCTACTTCTCTGCCACCACGTTTCATCCACTCACCCCGACCCAGGCTGCCAGTAAAAGCAGTGGTCGCTGCTGTTTGATGCTGCTCTCCACACTTAATTTGAGGACATCAAGAGAGGGATGACGCACTGAGCTCTTCCTTCAGCAGCCTCATGGAGTGGCTCACTGCTGCCTGTGAATGGCACCTGCCTGCTTCCCAGTCCAGGAGACTGGAAAGGTCTCCAGCTCTGCGTGTCATCTCTGTGTCAGCTGTCCCCAAGCCCTCTCTCAGTACTCTTGTGGATAAAGTACACAGGCAGAGCTCTTTAACTCGACCGCTGTGGGGCCAGTCTTGAGGCCTGCAATCATTGCCATGGATTGTGATTTAATACAGCAGAGCTGTATTGTGGATTTACCAAAGCCCTGGGTAAAGGGGCCTTTACAGTTTGTGCTTCCTTCTTTTGTGTCAGGATTGAATAAGTCTGCGTTAACCCCATTCTTAGAATAGATTAAATCCCTCTTTGTGCTAACTCAGCCAGTCTTTGTTTCTGGCACGCTGCTGATGTTCCCTTCACTCAGATTCCCCTGTCTAAGAGAGATGCCACCAGCCCTGTGGGAGCAGTATCCCCCCTCCCTTCAGAAACCAGCCGTGTAAAGAAACAGAGTCATAGTTTATCTCCTTGCGTATGATCTCCTTAGGCAGCTCATGACAGAGCCCTTAGAGGATGAGTTAACCTTATTATTATTGTAATTCTGTGTTGAAAAAGAGTTGGTGTCAGTTTAGAGATTTGTGAGGTTCCCTCCAATTAAGCTGTGTGCCTGAAGGCAGAGGGGCGAATGCTGGATCCATCACACACTGCGCAGCGCTACCGGAGCGGGTGTCACCCCTCTGTGAGAAATTCCTCCCAACAGCTCAGCCCACGGCTTGTTTTCCCTCCCATCCACCTATCCTCCAGCTACTCATTAGTCCCAGTGCTGGAAGGGGTCAAAAATGGACAGGGGCAACCAGACCAGGGCTCCCCTATGTGTCCTCCCTTCTGAAAACATATGCCTGAGAGTTTCAATTTACTGTTTAATACCAGATAAAACAGGGATTCAAATAACATACCAGTACGTGGATGCTAGCAGCAGAAGATGCTCCTTCAGAGAAAGCAGGCATGGACCTACAGAGGAGGCAGAGGCTGCCTGGGAGGGATACTGCCAAAGGAATATCTCTATGTTCAGCTCTATCTACTGGGGCACAGGAGTCAGATCACTGTCCCTATTGCACAGCTCCACGCAGCACCAACACACCATTCAACCCTTCCCGGTCTAACACACAGCGACACAGCAATATTAGTTAACTTAGTTAAGTGGTGATTAAGGAACAAAACTCCCCAAGTTGACTGAGTGGCATCCTGCTGTTTCTGCTTTGTGTGCCTACTATGCAATTTCTCTATCAAAGCAGCCTGGCTAGTGCAGCACTCCAGAGTGACTTATTTATATGTAGATGCAGCTATATGACATTTCCAAATGCCATACATTTGCATATGAAGGTTCCACTCTTTTTTCCCCACTTCAAGTAAACAGAGTCTGCTGCGACTCCAAAGCAGTGCTTTCACTTACATGGAGCTGTCTGAGAACCATCCTCCTTAAGCAGCTTAAAAAACCACCCAAACACCTGATTTTCATAATTTGGCAACCTTGGCTATCAATAGTGTCTCTGGGCGGGTCCTGTGATTTATAGCTGTACCTCTGATACCAACCTGCGTGCAGAGAGCAAAACTGCAAGACCTTATGATTTCATATGAAATGGCTACAGATAATCTGCAATACCAATCAATATTTGCGAATAGGCCTCAGACATATGATGGAAGCTTGTGGTCACCCTAAAAAAGGCTGTGGGTCACATTCATTATAGCTATGAAGATGGTATTGATTTTTGTCACTGATTTTCCACTTGAAAATAAGAGCAGGAGCATGTTACAAGAGCTGCTGAGGAGCTCTGAAACTGCAAACCTAACACAAAACCACAACCTTATGTAACACCAGGAAAGCCAAGTGGACATTATATATTCAGCTTTCTTGTCAAAGAAAGATAAGGCTGAAGCAGATGGTATGTGGGCAAAGTTTCAACCTGAATACATTGCCTTCTAAAAACCAACAGTGCTAGGAAAACAACCCAATTTTGTGGCACGAGGCCGATGAACACGTTACCTGCACATTAAAGAGCCACCTGATGCCAGGCCTCGAGGTATGTGCTATGGAGGAGCTGGAAGAGCTTCCTGTTGGCAATGTGTGCATGGAAAAACAAGACTCTCAACACCTCTCATGTACCACACAGAATGAGCAGTATGAATTATGTATAATACATAGCTTAAGCCCAGTCCCTGTTCATGTTTGTGCTGGGATGTGCAGCCAAGGGATGTGCTGAAGGAAGTGGTCTTTGGGCACCACCAGGCAGTGTGGGAGTGCTGGTGGCAAGCAGAGTGGATGGTGGGGTCACCAGACATCAGCTGTCCTCCTCTCTCATAGCTTGGCCCTGCTCCTCAGCTCCTCCACATCCCCAGTACCCCAAGGGTGAGCAGACACCGAAGTGAGGATGAGCTGCTCCCTCGAGCCCCGGCTCTGTCTCCTGTCAGGAGACTGTGCCAGGTGCTTCCCACCTGTGACAACAGGCACAACAACTCCCAGGAGTCACTGTCACTGTGGTCTTAGTTTATGGAGCTTCACCCATGTGCCACTGCATTTCTAGAGGAACTCATCCTCCACTGCCAACTGGTAGATAGCATCAAGAGTGACAAATGGGATGAGGTGCCAGAAAGCCGATAAATACTTTTGATACAGCTCTAAAAATAGTGAAGGGATATTTGTATCCTTCTGACACTTTTTGAAGAGGAGATGGATATGCATGACCTAAGTTTTAAGACAGGTGTCAAGAATATTGATGTGTGGAGGGAGCAAGATCGTTTTGTTGGTGCCGCCCCGGGGGACAGTTGCACGACTGTCAATGTCTCTGTCTCCCAGCTGTGGGTGTGCTCACAGGGGGCTCAAGGAGGGCTGAGCCTTTGGGGTCCACCCAGAAAAAAAAAAAAGGATTTGTCTTGCCCACCTAGGATGGATCATTTTCCTCCATTAGGATGACGAAATGGGAGAAATGGGATGCAAGTGCTCTCAGCGTGTGGTGGGACTCTGCATAGCTGGCTGGCAACATGGCTCACACTAGGGAAGGCTGTGAGGAGCTACTGCTGTTGTATTGCTCAGAAGGGCTATATGGGAATTGAACTGTCTAAAGACATCTTTCATAAATACAATGAGATAAAATATGCGTATGTTCTGATGGAGCAAAATGCTAGATTGGGAAAGAGTCACAAACAACAATTTTGTCGCCAATTTATTCTGGAGGACTAGTAAAACAGGGCATCACAGTGCCCTAAATTATGGCTTTGTAATTCCTGCCAGGTTAACTCTTGCTCCAAATATGATTGAGCTTGGAGTGTTTCTGGGATTACACCTGTAAACTTAATTTGGTATTTCCAACCCCTCTATGGAAACGTGTAAGTCAAATAGAGCTTTTTCCTCTTCCTTCCAATCCCTACAACAATGTAGACTCCAAAGGTCTCCAATTCACACATCCAATCCAAGTGTCCTGAAGTTATCCCTTCTTTGGCACCTATGCAGGTGGCTTGCAGGAATTTAAGTATTGATACAACTAGCAGCCCTTCCAAATTTTAAGGACTTCACTGATAAAAATTGCTTTTAAGCACTTAAACTGTGGATTAACAAAGGATGCTTCCATGTTTGTAAGGAGATTCACTTATGACCTGTTTCTACCTGATCATATTCAGAGGAACAAGCACATTTTACATAACACAAAGCTGCATTTTCCATCCCTCCTGGCCCCTTCAGCTCTGTGTGTGGCTTTTACTGTCACAAAGATCAGGCAGGCGATCAATGAAACAAAGCAGGAGCTTCATTTTGAGAAACTGCTGCAAATAAAAGCACACCCTAATCCAATTACCAGGCTGTCCCCTAATTTCCAGTAGGAACTCCAGGACTGAATGGATTGTTTTCCACAGAGAAGCAATGTTTGAAAAGGTCTCCGACGTACATTTAGGCCTGCCAGCAGGATGTTTGAGACTTTACTTTTTGGTTGCACACTTCAAACAAACTTGAAAAATTTCAACTGAAAGCAAGTATGAATGGCAAAACTGTCAGAGAGGTTTGATGGAAGGCACGGAGAGAGAAAGGTTACCCAGGTACGTGACAGCGCAGACAAGTAGGTCAGGGATGTCATTTTGGCTACAAGGTGTTTCCTTCAGTCCTTTTGACAGTCTCAAGGTTTTACAGCCCTAGTTTTGCACTGATTTTATATTCAGTTTTGATTACTAAAAGCAGTCTTTTTTTTTTTCCTTTTTTTTTGGGGCACATGTTGGTAAGATGCTGCCAAGCTAAAGTGTGACACCCATTTGGCTCCCTTCCCTCTTTTTTTTTTTTTCCAAGGTAGCATCTGTGCTTGTAAAAACATGCTGCCTGAGAGAATTCATCCAGGAAACTAAAGAAAGAGCTGCAGAATTTGGGGGAAGTGTGTGTGAGAAAATAGGAGACTGAAATAAAAATACTTGACTCCTATATGTGGTATTTTTGTATACTTCCTGAATCACATGCCTGGCAAATCCCTTGTGAATATCCTGGTTATTTCAGTTGCCAGAGCATGACCCTATATGGTCTGTGACTCCTCAGAGATATGTCTGTTGTTGGCTAAAAGCATGGTTTCAGCCATGCTTTTCACTGCTTTTGTTCAGGCTATTCAGAAAAGTTTTGTTACGCTCAGAAACATTTTATTGGCATGTTGCAAAACCGTGATCACTCCTCCGTACAAAGCAAACACTACACTTGCTGAGGGATGAATCCTGCTTGGTTTGACTCTATTTTTAGTCACCCCTCTCCCCTGAGTCCTGCACTGTAAAACTCTGATGGCAATGGGTCCACACAGTTTACAACCTTGTTCTCTGTATCTGCCCAGTTCTATTGTTAAAATCTTTTGTGGCTGCTCAGAGGATTGGCTTTTAGCAGACTATATGTGTCATGGTTTGAGAGCCCCAAAATCCAATTCCCTAGTTCTAGCCCCCCTCTCTCATCTCAACCCAGTGTGAGATGGGTTTCCCAGACACCACACGAGACTCAAAATGGGGGGAAAGGGATATATTACAATACACTGTACAAAATAAATATTATAGTACATCATATACAATCTTAACTATCTCTACCATGACATACAGTATTTACAATGGATCAAATCTCTTCTCCCTCCAAAATAAAAGTCCAGGAGGGAAGAAGGGAAAGATCCTTTCCTCTCTCAGAGCAGCAGTCCCTCTAAGGCAGCAGTTTCTCTCTGTCTTCCATGCAGCAGCTGTAGCTGGATCTCTGCCAATACACACGAGGGGATATCCAGGCCCCTCGGCCCTTCCTCTCCAAATGAGGGTCTTCTCTTCCGTGGGCTGCGTAGCAGGGACAAGACTCGCCTCACCATGTCATATCATGGGGTGTAAGACCCCCATGAAGGTCCCTTCCTCAGAGGATTCACCCCTGAGTCTTGGGCAGCTTTCAGTTGAAGGCCTTTGCCTCGAGAGTTCTATCAGAGCTCCTGTGCTCTGATCTCAAGCTGCTCGCTTCTTAGCTTGGCAGCAGCGAGGGGGGAAAGCCAAGGTCATACCCCTCCACATTCCTTCGGTCGTCCCCATCCAGCTCCGGGACGCCTAAGAGCTTCTTAGCTCCTCTTTCAGCAGTGCTGTAGCATTTTAGGACTCCTCTCAGGTGGGAGTCCACCACCTCCTCCTCTCTATGAGAGGAGAGGTCTCCAAGGAGTTTGGGGAATTGGTTGAAGTCCTTACCCCAAAACTCTCTCTGTAGAACTTAGTTCTCTCTCTGCTGCTGCTCTCTTTCTCTTCGGACAACTCTGTGTCTTCTTGCCTGGCTGCAATGTCTGTTTGCTGCTGCTCCTTATCTACCGCTGGCTCTCTGCCACTGCTTCTCCTGGTCAGTGCTGTTCTTGCTGCTGCTTCTGCTGTCCACGGTGGAGAAACATCTCCCAGCTCATAGCCACAGGTACTTAGCCCAGTCTATCACTGTTCCAAGTCTCCCCAGAGGGGCTCCTGCCCCTGCTCCTCGTGGCTCTCACAACATGGTCACCTCTCCAACAACTACAACTCCAACCCTTCTCTTCCGGTCTAAGTGTGATATGTTTATATTTTGCAGGAGCACCGATTGGGTCAAAACCAAGGGTCACCACCCCCCGGGAGTTTACCATTTTCTTAGCTCTAGGGGGAAAACTGTTTCCCTCCACCACAATATGTTAGAAATTCCTACTCGGTAATCAGGATTTCAGTATGCTTCCTTTCCCATACCCGAAGCTGGAGAGATATCCCTTGCTATTCCCAATTTTAAGTGTGGGAGGAAATGGTAAAACAATATAAAATACCACTGCAGAAAAACCTCCTATATTCCTTTACCTATTTTACCAAAGATACAGTTTCCCATCTGTCATGAAACTCTGCAATGGAAGGACAAAGCTAAAATCTTTGCATCTTCTTGGGTTTGCATCAAAAGGGTTCAATCTCATCATATAAATGTAAGCTTTTTGCCTATTACTCCAATGCCAAAGGTCTATCAGGCAATAACTGATCTCTGGGATGCAGAAAGGAGACCACCCAATGCTGCCGAACATACTTTGTATCTATCAGTAGCCTAAAGAGACCCCTCCAGGGCGCACACTGCACTGAAGACACTGTTATGAATCCCTCACCTCTCCTTGTCTGCTGACTGCAAAGTCTTCCAGAGGCACAAAGTCCTTGAATTGACTTCCCCGTAGACCCAGCTCAGACTCTGCCTGCTGAAATAAGTGAACTGCAAATGGGCTCTGGTTGCCTGTCCACCTCCCATCAAACTCTTCAGACCCCATGGCTCCCCTGGTGGGACAGCACAGAATGCAGTGCAGAGCTTGCCCTGCTATTTCTTTCTGTCAAGAACAGAACAGCATCTCTGCACCATAGAGGTCCTGAGACTCATCATTGGTCACACAGCCCATTTTTCCAATGTGCTTCAGCACAGCCAGAAAAGTCTATTAAGAACCTATTCTTTTAAAATAAATGAATACCTGCTTTTGCTGTTTTTATACACCTGCACCTGTTATTATTGTCTTACAGAAGTGCCACAGAAGCGAGCTGTAAAGATGGCATTTGTGCAAATAAAGGGTTCAGTATTTTAACTCGGTGCTCACTCCTAAAGCTAATATTGAAAGTGGGAGAAGTTGAGTGGAAAACAAAGGGCAATTCTGGGAAATGGAAAATTTACTAAGAATAAAAATGCAGGAAAAAGCCACACAGGGAAATCTCAAAGCCATTACACTCAATGGCCATTCTCCCACCAGCAGAATTTTACCTACTGCCTCTTTAAATCTTATTCACTCTTACAACAGTATTTTAAACCAAACAGCTGACATCCTTCTGCCCAGCCAAGGCCTTTTAAATCACTGAAATGCAGGATGGAAAAAATCCGCAGTGCCAGATGTGTCTAAAAACAGTCACAGTTCTTGTTGAGGCAATCTGCAGAGGAAAATGTTTAGCATGTATCATGCCTGACAAAACACTAATAGTTTTGATATTATAGACTAATAACAAGCTTTTCCATGGCTACTTCATTTGCAGAGCACAGAAACAGGCTACACTTCTGTTACTTGATTTTAGAACAGTGCTTTTGATTTAATCCTTTCCCATCCTAGCTGGATGGAAATACATTTCCATTATTAAATGAAATTGTAAATTAAATACCCTGGGGAGGGGGTGTTTTTGATGTACACCTGACACAGCTTTAAACCACGGATAAAATAAGAGGGATAAAATAAACCCATAGGGAGAGTTTTAATTTTTTTTTTTCCCTCCTGAAAAATATTTTGCCATTATGTAATGCTGTCTAAAATGGCTAAGGCTGGCGACAGCAGCAGTAGGCAAAGCAGTGCATTTCAATTCAGTGCTGATAATATTCTGACTTGCACTGCCACTGGTTCTCTAACAGCGAGTTTTGTTTACAGCTGTTGTATTTCCAAGAGAAGTTTCACACTAACTTAACGTTCATGGATACAAGGCAAAATGACAGCCCAAGTGTGTAAGAAGTCACCTTGCCAAGCAGGTAAACAGTACTTTTCAAAGCTGAGTTATTAAGAGCACTTCTGCTTGCTCCTGGTGGTACAGACGAGCACCTCAAATTGTCAAGGCTGGTTTATTCTGAATGCACAGAAATGCTTCTATGGATGGAAGTATGGGAGAAGGCACAGCTGATATTCAATATGCTGCATCTCCCACTGCATTTCATACTTTCTCTAAACCATTTCTATTTTTCGTAAGAAACAAATTTCTCTCACTAGTGGTCTCAGTGTCTCATACACTAAATGTCAAGAAATAACTCAAAAATTAGTTATGTTGCAGTGCCTGAACAATCAGTACAAGATGTGGCTTTTAGCAGATGTATTCAATGAAGAGAAGTGGAACATCAGCAAAGTAAAACTGATGTGGCAAAATATTTGTCTATTTTTTCTTTCTTTACTCAAATCTATTAAACTAGGCAAAAATTGCTACTTGTCTCCATCTAGTCTAATTCTGAAGGTCTACTAAAAATAAATACACCAGCGCTCACTTTTCTTCCCCAACCATATTTCCTTTCATTCTACCAGATGCATTTGTACTCCTGAGTCTAGGTGAAAGCCTTTGTTATCTTGAAGCTCAGGTTACCATTGCACGTGTCTAAATGATCAGATTATCTTGTGTTTGTATTGCAATTTGACATGATGATACTCTTTCTAGAAAAGATGATGTTTCAGTCAGTTCTAAGGAGCAACTTTCCTTACGGTACAACTTATTTATTACAACTGTCATACGCTTTCATCTCATGGTATTTTGATATCTAAGATTTCATAAAGAATGCCAAAACATCCCATGAAACAAAATTCTGAGGAAATTCAGTTCTATGAATATTTCAAAATAATTTTTTTTAACATTTCAGACTAGATCAAACACAAATATTTAAATGTTGATGTTTCCTAAAAACAGATATTCTAGCATCTCATTATAACTTTAACTCTCAAACACTTGGGAATGCTCTATGATTCCTAACAGCAAATTTACAGAAACTGGGCCTAAAATAGAGCTGCTAGGCATAAAAATACACTGTGGTTCTCCCTAACATCCATTAACTAATTCAAACTAGTGTAATAGATTGCAAACACCTGTTGTGCACCATCTTGAACAGCATCCTTCAAGGATGACTCTTGAGATGATCAAAGTGCCTGGAACCCAGAGTAAGGATGGAACTGATGGCAAGGGAAATTTCTCCCCAAATCCAGACAGGATTAATTTTCCATCCTATTCCTTGGGGAAGATTGACAGAGTCTTGTCTCAGATGCTTTTTTTTTTTTGTTTGTTTGTTTGTTTAATACTTTCCTTTCTTTTGGAGAAGGCAGAGGGGTTGAGAAAGGAAAGAAGTTCATACACAGCCCTGTTATTTGATGCTGGAGGGGACTGCAAGTAGGGGGTATCTCATCTGAGAAGTGGCAAAGATACAGTATTAACTAGGTGCTACAATGTGATTTAGTCAGCTATAAAAGGCCTTTTTTGATAACTGTAAATCCATTCACAATGGCAGAGCCCACATGCTCTGTGCAGCCAAGAATTGTGGTGCACATTCCACGTATTCAAGGCAGCTGAACAATGGCTGCAGATCATGTTGCTTTATTTCCATAAACGTAGGAAAAACAAATTTTGAGAGTAGCTTTAACTAGAGCATAACAACTTAGTATGATTGCAAACCATAAAAGTGATTTTCTGAGGGTTCCTACCTTTCTTCTGGGTATCCCTTGCCTCTAGAGGTCCTATTTAGGAAGAAGGTATCTGGTTAAAGACAACTTGAGAAATCAGGCACAATTCAAGTTGTCTTGAGTTTTAGGGATCACATTTTTATGTGTAAGCATGGAAGTGTCTTCTTTCTTTCCTGCAAGCTGTACCTCCCTTTGAGCTTACCCATTCTTCTGATCAAAATACAGATACTGAGCAGAAGACAAAAAGATCAGCAGGAACTGAAAGTCTCAGATTTGCTCATGAAGATGGGTTTCTGTGCTCCAAATAAGACCAAACATATGTAAATGATACATTATGTGTTTATGGACTGAGACATAAATGGAAGAATCTGTCAAAATACCTACGTGAACTCAGGTCTGCTCATCTCTATTGCACATACAATTTCTGTTTTTATCCACAACCCTTAAGAGAACAAAATGTTACAGAAGACTGCTTACATGATAGTACAAGGGAAAAACCAACCAGTAAGGCACACAGTCTTGGGGAAGCAGAAGGAGTGGGAGCCAGTGTTTGGAGCAAGCTTTATAAATTTTGCACAGTTCTGATGGAAACCCCAGACAAAAAAATATACTTGCATTACAAACTCCACTTTAACCCCAAATCTTAAGGAAGCTTTACACCTGAACTCATTTCCAGGACTTAAATGCTTCAGGGATGCTGAAAACAGTAAAATAGCTTCGTCTGATTTTGTAGTTTTTAAGGCTGCCCATGCCAATACTGGCGTTACAAGTCGGAACTTGGTTTTCCTGTTTATTCCCTACAGATCAAATTCTTAGCCTGGATTTACTGAATTTTCAGGCTACCAAGCTTTAATGCAAATCAAATAGCTTTCTTTATAATGTTCACTTACAGCATTACTGAATTTGTTTATTATGGGAAGAAAGCACAAACGAATTCTGCAACTTTTCATTCATATTCGTTAGTGACTAAATTAAGGGCTAAGCTTTAAAGGCACAAATGGAAATGTTCTTCCTCCTTGAGCTACATCAGTCTAGGTAAAGAGACATCTAGCAGTTCACCTGAGACCTAATTTAAGTTTTAATGCTAACAATTACAGGTTCCATGAGCATGACACTGGGAAATTGTAAGTAATGAAAAGGTACGATTTATCTCATTATAAAAGCACAAAAAAACAGAAATAAAAAAAAACCAAGGTACATTTTACCAAGCTTAGCACACGCAATGCAAAGTTAGAGGAGAACTCCCATAAAAAGTGAGGTATTCTCTAGAGACTGGCAGATTAAATGAACAATATTTCTCTCTCCGTTTCTCTTGTTTTTAAAATCTCCATAAGCCTGTTTTGATTTTGCATGCTCCTCAGGAAAAGACTGTTACGAGTAAGTGCTGTTAAATCACACGGCACAGCGCTCTGGAGTGCTGCAGCCTCCTTCCTGGCAGGGGACTTGTTTGTGAGGCTATTATGTGACCTCTACGACCATGTGTCTGTCTCCTATTCCAAAAAAATTATGTAGATTTCAGCAAGATGGAGCCAAGCGGGATGTAGATGTAAATTTGAGAGAGTTCTATAGAAGAAAAGCACTTGGGGTAGCCTGTGCTGCTGCAGCGCCCATTGTGAGACAATTGCATTAATGCCCTGGTTTTTCATATTTTAGAAATAAAGCATCCAGTCCTCCTGATGACAAAGAAGAGTGCTGAAGTGTGACTTTCCACACTTCACCTTTTGAAAACCTGGAGTTAAATCACAAAAAGCAGCAGCTGCAAGTTTTCATTTAAAAAAGCACCGAAGACAAGTGGAAATTTGGAGGCCAAGTGAGTAGTTGGGACTGACACTGCTGGCTACTCAGACTTCTGTTCAGAAGTAGGTGGCAGTAAGATTTAATAACCTAATAGTTGGTCTCTATCTCTACTTTTTAGGTTTTCTTCTGAGTATCAACATCAGTGGAGGAGATGCAAGGCAGTGGAAGGGGTGGAGACCACCAGGTTACCAGAACATAGTGATCTCTCTCTTGCCTTTGAAAATCACTCAGAAGAATCCCAGAACAGAAATAGCTTTCTCATCTATGTTATAGTACTTCCTAAATTAAACTAAGTTACACAGAGTTAATATTGCCAGGCAAACACTACACTACTTTCCGTGATGGTAAACTTGAGCTTGATTTTGGAAGCTTTCAGGTTCCACACAATGAACTGAGACATTTCCTCTGTCCCTCTCTTTGATAACTTTTCCGTCAGGAGCGCCTGGATTAGGTAGGCAAAACAAGACTGGAATGCCTTCTCCACCAGACTCCATTAGGAAATTATTTTAGAAGTGGAGATTGGCTCTGTTCTTACACAGTCTTGAGGTTATGTGCCCTTCAGGCATTTGTAGACATCTACATTTCTGAACGATCAGACATCTTAAAGAACATTCAGACATGTGGGGCATAGTATGGTCACATATCCCAGAGGGAGATGCCCTCACTGTTTTCCTCAAGTCACAGGCCAAAAAAGCCTAAATTGTATGGCCTGACACACAATTGAGATTGCTTTTCTTCTGTACTTTGCAGAGCCCACCTACCACCTTTAGTGAACTTTCATTGTGCATAAAACTTAAATATATTTTCATAAAACCTTGCAAATACATGCAAATAACAATTGCAGCAACATTTAAAAGCTTCCCATTTATTAAGAAATGTATCAATTGTGCTCTTGTTGTTCTCCCACAGGCCAGAGTGTGTGAGCACAGGTGAAGGCTGAAGCTAGACAGGGCTCATGCTACCACAGTGCTGTCAAAATATTAAAATGTGGATTTTTTTCCCAATTTTTAAGTGATTTGATGGAATAGCAGGAACTGTTTCTAAATAATCTATTTGTTTAGTGTGACAACCTCTGACTTGGACTCTGCAGAATCAAAAGCCAAGCAAATCTGCATATGCAAGGATGCAATTGCCCCTCTGTTTTCACAAGGCTGCAGATGAGAAATGGTTTCTCTCTAGCTGTGATAGTGCTCAGCTCTGTGTCTCACTTGCTAATTCCATTAAGAAGAAAGGAAAGCCTGGTTCACAAAGGCAGAGCAAAACTGCACAACTATTCGTATGCCATAGCTAAACTCTGGGGTGTTATTATTCTTTGCCAATTTAGGAAATGGCTGACATAGTAGTAGACACAAAATTTAATTTAAAGGGACAATGTCAAGTGGTTTACACTCAAAATGTAACCTACTTTGAAAATGTTACAATCTGGAGAAGGAATCTAGTCGGAAGTTCTCATACTTTAGTCCTGGGGGGAAAAAAAAATTAAAAAATAGTCACTATAAAAGTTCAGCACTGCTGTTCTGATGCCTGGCCTCTCTCCAGGCCTGTTACAGACAATGAAGATGGCTGTGACTAAATTCGGTGGGCTCTGTATCAGGCTGTGAAGAAAGGGATGCAGCACACCCCAGTGCTTCTCACATGTACGGGGTCAGCACACCACGGCCAGCTCTTCACAGTTTCTTTGATAAGCGTGGCTTGTTCTTCTGTTCAAAGGGATTAAAGGTTAACGATGCAGAGTGGTGGGTTTTGGTAAAGTTTTAGGATAGTTTTCTTTTCTGAAACGTTGATATTACATTGTATTTATTTTGGAGTTCAAGACTCTCGGACTTTTAAAGACACTTGCTGAAGAGTCCAAAACTCTTCTTTATCCTTGGAATCTGTGATGGCTCCCAGGGCCTTCATCTCACAGCCCTGTCCCAGCCAAGGGAAGATGATGTG
Source organism: Neopelma chrysocephalum (assembly GCF_003984885.1). Lineage (NCBI taxonomy): Eukaryota > Metazoa > Chordata > Aves > Passeriformes > Pipridae > Neopelma > Neopelma chrysocephalum. The sequence continues at coordinate 3,855,935 of NW_020897703.1, forward strand.
TTGACACAGATGGATTTTGCCCTTTTTGGTAGAGCACCGGGTTTGCTTGGGCAACACAGCCATCTGCAAAATTACTTGCCCGAGCACCTCTGGTAGTGCCAGGAAGGCCCCAGTGCCAGAAGGGGGTCTGAAAAAGATCCAATGCTGTCATGTAGATTTGAAATCCCATGGGAAACCAGGAGGGAGAGCAGGGAACAGAGCAGGCATGAGCAGACGTGCAGCATTTTGTGCTTGTTAGAGTTTCCCGGGCACAGCGACAGCATCGGCAAGAGGGGCCATGGCACCGCCTGCGAGAGAGTCCTGGGACTATCCAACACCCCAGAAGGCACCACCTGAGGCTGCTGCCAAGGGATAGTTTACTGCTGTCAAGGAACCCAAAAATATGGCTCAAACTGACCATTTGAAGATGCACATTTTTCACCAAAGGAGACTATTTGGGCTGAAAATGCCTTCTTCCCCCTTCCATCAGCTTCTCTGCGCTGCTGCCATTTGGCTGCTGAGACTTGATCTAATCAATGCTCATATGGGGAGGTTTGTCTGGCCTGGAAGATGATATTATTGAATAGGTCTATCAAATTTGTCAGTGTCTTCGCTGACAATATTCGTGAATATATAACATTGAAATATGGCACATCCATGCTGACTTATTCTTTATAGTGCTCAAAATGGCTTGAAAAAAATCTCTGTAATTTGATAATGAGAAAGAATAAAATCATTATGGGTATAATTGCTAATATCCAGGTCTTAAAAAGAGAATATAAATATTGAAGAACAAAAATAAATAAGCAAATGAATTAACAAGATGAAAACTCCTTGATTGCTTGGACTCTGAATGCAAAAATGCCCCTGAAATAGCCTTCTTTATGCATATAATGGGGAAATTCAAGAAAATAGTCATTACAGGACTTTCGACTCAGACACTAAATTCCAAAACATACATTACACTTAAAATGTTTAAAAATCTTCTGTCATGGAAATTGCAAGATAAAGTGCATTTTTATTGGATTTGTGGGAAAAGTTGCACCCATTTATTTATTGACTAAAACCAAATAATACTGCACAAACTTGATCAAACATACTGCACAGGCAGCCATGGCAAGTGTGGACTGGTGACCCTAGAGAGGCAGGACAGGGTTGGAGAAGGGCCCCCTACAGCTCCTCAGGTTTGCTTTGGTGAAAAAAGGGAGATTGCTTTTCAGGTGCCTCTGATATTAGTCAGGCATTTCCAGTCCTCGCATAAATCTTGCCTGCGTAAAGTAAGAGCCCTTAAAATCCAAGGCAACACAAACTTAATGCAAAGATTTATACTCCAAAGGAACGAGTCCTCTTTTGGTTTTGCAAACTGAAAGATTTGTGCTTTATTTGTAAGTATCAATGGGCTTGCAAGAACAGGAGGGAGCAAAGACACTGATTGAACAGACGGTTTGAATAGTTCGATATGGAAAAACTCAGCTGGGCGTTGGGACTTGTGGCTGTTTGCAAAGCTGCTGCCTTCCTGGGACCCCGCATCGAGCGTGCGGGGGTGGTTGCGGAAAAACCCGCTCCACTCAGCTACCACAGTCTCTGCAAAGAGCATTTGGCACTGCTGCATTAGCATAATTGACAACATCAATTATGCCCACTGCTATTTTCTCCCCTGGGAAAGTCAGTCCACACAACTCAACGTTTTTAATAGCGCGCAGTGCTCACGGTCTTGGCGATTTTTAGTGCCATTAAATGGTAGAGAACAAAGGTATTCTCTGGGAAGCTGCAGGCTCAGGGAAATTTCTTCAGAGGCGTAGGAACTGTTACTTTTTCAGACAAAACTTCCCATGATCAGGGCATCATTTCCTGTCTGAGGAGATGGGAAGGTGGGAAAAAAGTAGCACATACCACATTCCTATAACAGCCATCATTAAATGTTTCTGCAGTTGAAAGAACACGAGGATGGCACAGAGCTTCCTGTCTGGCAAACGCTGAAGCATGAATGTTCACTGAGCCTCAGTTTTATACTGCTGTCTTCCTTTTCACCAATTATTTCTCAAAGGCTGGAGTTGTTGCAGCTTTTTGATACAGCTTTTCCTTTCCCCTACGGTCCCCCGATGGGGTTACATCACAAACATTTAGGGACACTGGAGGCATGTGGATTGCCCTGCATGAACTTGCAATTTTCACCCTACATGCTGTCACTGTATGTAAAAATGAAAAATTTAAGCAAGACTAATAGGTGCACACAAAAAACCCATCAGCTGGTGCAGGCGATGGTTCAGTTTAAATCAATGGATGGTACTTGATGAGACCCACCCAGGGGATACAGTCACCACCCTTGAGAAGCCCACTGGGGCCTGAGCCACAGCAGAAGCCTCGAGATGCTGCTTTCTAAGGTGCAATCATGGTGTCCTTCTGTGCCAAAGAGGTACCTACTGGACTTGATGCTGATTCAGGATGCCTCCATCACTTCCACAGCTCTAGGGGAGGGAGGTGCCCCGTCTCCTTTCCACAGGCCCCTGTCATCTCTCATGGGACCATCTGTTCCCACACTTCTTCTAACCTCTTGGCACTTGGAGACCATGCCCACTACAGAGCTGCTCCTCTGTGCTGTAGCTCTGCCCTATTCCCTGCCCAATAACCCAGTTTCCTCCAGCATTCCCTGTTTGACTCCCAACCCCTGACAACATTTTGCTGCAATCAATTTTCTTCTACCCACCATCCCTCCTCTTGAGTGTGGGCTGAAATATCATCTCTCCTAAGCCAGAGCTGTTCCCTTCCTCCTGCTCACTTGAGCTGAAGGTGCCTCCTGTGCACCCCTTCCTCCATGACTCGGCTTTCTCCTGTCATCACTGTGATCTCCTCCTCCTCCCTAATTCTCAACCCGCCTTTCCTCCCTTCTTGTTACAACTCAGTTGTTTCATGCTTAAATGTGCAGTCTCCTCTCTAGGTGATATGGGTCACTGCCATCCTAAAGTAAATCCACCAGACAGCAGCAGCATAGGACAGGCTGTACAACACTGAAAAGGGGCTGCAGGCCTTCATCTCGACTTGGGGATGCCAGTGCTCTCCTCAGCTGAAGAAAAAGATTTTGACATCACAATACTACTTGGCCTTATTTCTAACTTAAAATAAATTATTTTGGCCTACTTGGCCCTATCATCTGCCTATCACAGGATACAACCTCAGCCCTCACAGCCTTAAAACTGATTGCTACCTCCCACAGAAAGCTGAGGGTAATCAAGAGTTTGGAGGAAAGACACTGAAGACTTCTCTCTCTTTGCGTGTCTCTCTCTTCACCCATGGAAGGGCTTCTTAGCAGTAGGAAATACCTGGACCAGGTGGATCCTTGATCTTTTCAAAATTCATTCCAGTATTTACTTCCCATAGCAATTCCTACCCTCTCTGCTTCGTGCTGCAGCCATCCCCAACAGCTCACACTCCTCTGCCTCCCCGAGACATCATTTATTCAGAGCTCTATGTTTTAATCATCATGCACTGCTTTTAAGTAGGAACAGAACAATCATTTCTAAGGCCAGGTACCGCATTGTTGCAGGGACAGCACACACAGAGGGCCCGCACAGGAGATGACCAGCTGAAGTAACTACTGCCACAGGACTCTGCCAGTGACAAACATTAACACCTGTGAAACCATCAGCCAGGTCTCACCTAAGCCACGCAGCTCAGGTAAACCCAGTGATCCGCACCTACTCCCTCTAAATACTTTAAAAACACAGGAATATCACGAAACTGCAGCAATGAATGCATCACCTGACCCACTTTCACAAGACCTCTCCAAAGGCTTTAATTCTCAGTGCGAGCTGTGAATATTTGCATACCCATGCGCGCGCACACACATGTTCAATTTCTAAATCAATCCTCCCAGGGAAAGGGTGTAAAAAATGTCTCCCAAACCTCACTAGTATTTACATGTTTTTAATTTCAAGCACCATATAAGGCTATTCAGCCATCATATTTTACTGTAACATCTAAGTAAATTGAAAACATTTATCACTCAAACCCCTCACATTTTAAGAACCTTATTAACTTCATAGTTAAGGGTTGACAGGTAATGTTATCTATTATGGCAAAGTTTCATGGAATCACAGCTGTGCTATGCTCTGGATTTTCACTTTCTTAAACCTGTGCATCATGACAAAAAGATACACAATTTTTGTACACTGATGCAAGAATTTTCAATAATGTCTGATAATTCTGGCAAATAGTTTACAATATTTATTTCCACTGTCAAAACAGGTGTTTTATGGCCAGAGTATCTGTTCATTGACAATAACGGAAGCAGCCCATTTATTAAGAACAAAGAGAGTTTGTAGCAAAATCAAAAGTAACACAAAGACAGTGTTTCTTTAAAGTAAACCAAGAAAACCATACTAGAAGATGAGGACACCCCACCTTAGCAAATGGAAGAGAAAAGAGACTGCAAATTGCGATTCTCACAAGAACAGGAACCATACCTGCATAATCTGTCCTTGCATAATGCCCATCTTCCGATTTTGTAGTTGTTGTAGTATTATCTGTGTGAAAAGAAATGTGTTGAATTGCTTGGGGAACCTGGACTTGATACAGCCCACAGCCCAGCTGGCAGTGCCCAGGCAAAGCGAACCTCGCCTGTGCGCACGGCATCGCTGCTGGCTGCAAGGCTCTCCTGGGTCTGCCAGGTGAAAACAGCAGGATCTTTCTTCTAACAATATGTGATAACAGATTGCAGCTGGGATAAATATATCAGTCTGAGGCAGGAGTTGTCATTTCTGCTCTATTTGAAGTAATTGGGGAGTTTTAATATGTACCCTGAAATGAACTGCCACTTAGGGTGGTTAACTTTAAAGAGATTGGAATAAACTGGAATGTGCTTAATACATCTGTATACTACGGCCTTGTAAGTAGATGTACTGAGGATTTATAGGTCAGAAGCTAAGGGGAAAATAGCTGTTAAGAGTCTGAGCCTCAGCAGACACTTTATTTACGGGAGCTATTTAAAGGCAAATTTTCTTCATTTTTATTTTAGAGCAAAATAGGTTTTTAAAGTAAACTCAAGGGTTACAGGTGATGTAGTAGCCCAAGAGCTGTGCATAGAGAAGTGTGGTATTTATGGAGAAACAGAGAAAGTCTTGAGATATTATTGGAAAATTGCCTTCCAGACACCTTCAACATCTTGGGGCCTAGCTCAGGTCACTCAAGAAACAAGACAAGTACAGTATTTGGGAGCCCATCTTTAGCCTCCTGAAACTGCTTCATGGTGCTCCAGTTAGGGGAGCACCAGAGGATCCATCCTGGGAGGCAAAATGTATCTGAGGGGCATTCCTGCTGTCCTGCTCCAACTCCTGCCTGGAAGATAGGGCTCTGGGCAAGCTACTCTGGGTAGAGTACTGGTGACTGATGTTGAAACCAGTGCAGGGCTGAAGAGTCCCCTGCTGCTGTGTGAAGACCATGGGAAGGGTTAGGAGTGGGGGACTCCTCATGCCTCGTTGGTGTCTGTGCTGTGGTGGGCTCTGCCCCTTCCTGCAGCCTGTGCTCTATAATATAAACTGCAAGAGCCTAATGGAAATGTAAGAAATGCCAGCCTCGGTTCCTTTTTTTTTTTTTTCCTTTACAAAAATTGAAAACATTCTTTGAAATGAGTTTTGTTATGAGAGTTACCTTGACATCGACCCAAAGACATGACTTCAATTTTCTCCTGTTTCTGGCATGATGCCTCTTTGATTTGACATGCATTATCATAAGATTTCCCATCGGAAGCACAAAGAGGATTGAAGTTGGTTTGAGAACAGTCAATGTTGCAAACACACCTGAAAAGATAAAGACAGAGAAAAAAGAAGAGGCTACTATGAGAAAGTTTTTCGTAACATCATAAATACATCTCAGAAATATAAGTGTTTGTATTATCCTGACTGCACAATGCAAATCAACATAATGAAAATGAAAAGTTCTGTCAAGAGGCCATTTGTATTTCTCGATGGAAATGAGATGAGGGGAGAGGGAAGAGGCACCTAAAAGCAAGCAAAAGGAAAGATAAAAGAAGTGTATTATACGTGGAAAACTGTGCCACAGCATTACTGCTTGTAATCTCTTGTAAACCAAATACCTAAGCAGATATGCAGATAAATCAAGCTGCTGAGCCCTCCTGCAAATTAAAGGAGCCACAAAATTCACCTCTGTTCAGGTGCTGCCCATCACATATAATACCATAAAATGTGGGTTTATATTGATTTATGATTTAATTCTGAAAATAATTCCAGCACCTGTTACAGGCACTCTGATAGTAATGAAAGATGTGATACTGAAGCCTCACTTCACCCTACTGGGACAAAACCCCCTGCCAAGACTGAGGCTAGTACCACTGGTGCCACCGCACTCTCTCTGTGGCTCAGGCTGATGGGATCTCCCCAGCTCCCGGATGCAGAGAGGCTACTCAGTATTAAAATCAGGGGAATGCTGTTTAAGGAAAGACTTTGTGCACAAGCACTTCTGGAAGCATTTGAGTAACTCAGCAACCAAAAAGCCTTACCCAGGTGTTACCCAGGAAGGTCACCACCCACTCCTGACTTGGTGACGGGGGTGAAGGCTCCTGTGTCCAAGAGCACAGGGTGGGCAAATGCAGGCAGGGCAGCAGTGGCCCAGTCCTCAGATTGCCCAGGGGCATCTCCAGAGACACCACAATCCAGCTTGTGAGCTCCTGTGCTGCCCTGAGATGTGAATCAAAGCACAGAGAGAGATTCACTCCAAAAGTCTGGTCTGGATCTGAACTGACACTAACGTGGACATGTCCTGATCCCAGCAAGCCTCGCCATTGCTTCTGAGATGGAGAAACCTAATTATTTCCATCAACAGCAGGCTGTAGACTTTTTTCTCTAGGTTTCTCCTTTTTCATTATCATTAGCGATGTCAGACACCCTCGGGCATTGTCAAGGGAATGGCATGCTAATCTCCTGTCCCCTGACTGTGCCCTGTAACAGACAGCTCAGCCTCAGCATCACCGATGTCATCTTGCTCAGGGACAAAGCCAGAGGTCTAACCTGGCAGCTGCCTCAGCTCTTCTGAGCACATAATTGTGCACATGCTGCTATCTAAACTCTTCCCGGCTCCTTCTGACATTAAGGCAAAGTAATGTGATTGATGCTCTATCTCCAGCCCACTGGTTGTGCTGAACCTCACAGCACCAACTCCACAGCTCTCCCTTTGGAAAGTTAAGTAATGGAAATGTCAAGCCTCTAGCCTCACTGCTTGATTTAAGAAAGTATTTAAAAGTCAGACCACCTCCCATTTGCAGCAGGCATCTGGACACCTTCGACTACTAGAAGTGCAGAGGGATACACATGAGAAAAAAACTTTGGTGGAAAGAGGAAGAAGGAAATTAGAGTGTAGGTCAGATTCCTCCTGCACCCTCTTTGTTCTCTGGCCTCAACAAATGTGCCCAGGGTGATGAGCATCAGAGTCTTCTTTCAGACTTTTCTTTTACATTGGGTAGGTCTATTTACCCCAAATGTTCACAAAATACAGGAAACTTCAGCTCAGAAGGAGGCCAACAGTGAAAAGCTGTGGTTATAAATTAAATTACATTATTTCATAACTAGAAGAAAAGAGTCTAGCTCCCTGTGTGTAACAATTTCCCCACACTGATAAACATACAGAATATAAGAAAAAAATTCTAGTGCACTTCCTAAGAACCTCCTTATCAGCGGAATATGAATGTTCTGCTCCACTGAAATATTAACCATCGCCATTTCTTCCTGCAGCCATTTCCAGCTTCCCACCTTAGTCAAACTCACTTCATTAGGAAACATTTACTGCTCAGTAATAGTAATTCTTTCCACGTAGCTCCACCATTTGCATTTCAGATGGGACACAATCAGCCATATGCTCCTTTTTTTTGTATAATAAAACAGCTCAGAAACAGCTTCACTTCTCTACATTTTGCTGCAAAAAATGAGTGAAGGTTAATATATATTATGTTTCAAGTCAAGAGAAAATTAAGTTAACGAGGAAATTACAACAAAAGGGTGCTCTTTAGGGGAAATCTAAGCAACTTTGGATGCAATTTCAAAAATGCCTAGGGGACGCAGGAACCTATGCTCAGAGTTAGACACCTTAGAGACATATTTTTAAAGGTGTTTAAATGCTTAAAGATGCATGCAAACACTTTGTGTGGGATTTTTGAAATCTCAGAGACCTATCTCCCACTGATTTCAAAGACTGTTTCAGAGCCCACCAGGCATTTATTTGCATCTTTTGATGCCTTCCAAAACACAAAGAGCCAAAATTGCTTTCCTGACCTCTTTCAGTAAAAGTGAGAAGCAAGATTTTTCTGAACTCCATTCTAAAATCTTAACTGTGAGACCAGCCTTTCTTTCCAAGCACCGCACGAGCACCACGAACCACGTGCTGCTTGTGCTGATGTCAGATCACTTGTGTGCGAGGGAGAGCAAGAAGGGACAACCTCAGGATGACACCATATGCTCAAGCCTTATAGGATCTCCTGTGTGAAGCTTGATTTTTCAGGGCTAAATGGACAGCGAAAAAAACACTACAGCAAACTTGTCACCCCTTCCTGCAAGGATCTCCTTGCTGCAAGGACCTGTGCATCATCCACCCCTTGCACAGTTTTCAGTGGAAAACTTCTAGCTTGTATCTGCAGTTTATTACTACTTTTGTGCTTATATACTCAAATCCTACTTCAAGGCTGCACAATTAAGTCAACATCAAATATATGCCAGGAAATGCTAAAGGTAGGATTGCATCAGAAAGATTAATGTGCCTGCGTTGCTGGCTCTTTTTAATTTATAGTGCTCCTCTTATCAGGGAAAATGACAGTGTTCAAACACATTTTTTCAAACTGGAGGAACAAGCAGTCTGCAATTTCAACCACCCCCCCGAATTCCAGAAGAGTAAACTGCAGGGAAAGAGGTGAGGCATGTACTCCAAATTTGTGTGCTCTGACACACGTGGCCACAGAGCATAACTGAGCCTTAGGTGGGATCCACCACTGGTGGAATAAATACCAAATAAACAGCACTTATTGCATCTGATTGAATGAAATCCTGTTGCCATAGGTAAAGGTGCCTTCACTTCTTGAAGCATTATAAAATGCAGAAGTGGGACTGTCTCCTATTAAACAAGCAGAACCAAAATGTGACATCCCTGCTTGGTCGCAGGGAGCACATTAGGTCTTCAGTGCTTGTGGGACACAGAAACCCCCTACCCTAAAGAGAGCCTCACCCTAACACTTGCCATGCCCAGAAATCCTGTTCTGCTCCTCGCTAGCACCCAGTGCTGGTGCTGGCTGGCGGGCTGGCTGCCTGCCTGCAGCTTCCCAGTCCCTGAGGCACATGAGTATGCCTCTAATTTTAAGTAATTTGATAATTCGGCCATTTTATCATCCAGGCTATGACTTCTGGTTATAGTTATATCAATAAATCTATTTGGTTTCTGTGTTTTAAGCGTAGTGCTGAAGAAAGTTTGGCAATGGAAAGGCTGACTGAGCGTTCCTCAAACAAGACACTGTGAGAAGGTCAATGAGGTCTCCTAGGGGGTCACAGGATGCAACTGTACCCAAGGGCATACACAAAATACATGTGTAAGGTTTAGCTATGTCTTCTGCAGTCAGAAACGCAGCTTTAAAAGCATCTGTGAGGAAAGAGAGCCTCCAGGATGTCAGCTGATACCCTGCAGCTCCCCTGAGAAAGGAAGAAATACTGGATGCTGTCTCACAGGCCCAACGCATCTTTCAAGTACTGGGCTCATATGTTAATTGATTAAAATTTGGGCTTCCACCATAAACAATCATTAAACAAGGCTCATTTTCTGTCTTTTCTTTCAGGTCATTGTGATAGTCTCCAATGAATTCTCCTTCTTTTATACGCTTTACTTTATTCCGTTTAATTTCATATGATGATAATCTTGGAGGAGCTGAACATCCAGCAACCTATTTGGTTACTTTGGTGATCACAGAAGCAAAATAAACAAAGCAAACTAAAAAGACTGTCCAACAGACAAACCTAGGGACCTCCTCAGAAGATTTTGGGCTGACTTTCCAAGGTGCATCCTGCAGCACTGCTTGTTGACATTGCTGGGCCCTGTCATGAGAATGTCATATCCAGGATGAACCAGAAGGTGTCTGCAGGCAGAGGTGCAGCTCCACAGCCAACATGCAGGAGAAGCCCAGGAGGGTGCCTGTGGGAGAGCTGGCAGAGCTGAGCTTAGCCTGAGGCAGGTAAGATGCTGAAAGGCACCTCCCTGTGCCTCACTACTGACTTGTGGGGTGCACGTCGCTGCACTCTGGTCTGCAAGCTTCTGTCAAGGCAGTAACTGCAAAGATTGTACTCAACAGCACAAGGGAACCCACGGGCATTTGGGGAGTGACTATCACTATTTCACTCAATTAACATGCTTCTCTCCTTCCCAGGGAAATAAGAGAAGAGCACAAAGAAGTCATCTCCTGCCCAGATCATGACCATGAAAAAATGTTGCCCAGACCCCAGAAGTCTATGGCCCAGCAGTGATGGTGATGTGCTGCAGCAGGCTGCTTGGCCAAGCTGGAGCAGCTAACTTGGCTTTCTATTGAATCAGTCTCTCTAAAAATTAACGGGGTCCATAAACCAGGCACGGGTGAGTGCAGTTCTCCTAACTCCCCAAGCTTCTGCAAATAACATATGGTATTATTTTCTGGGCAGAGAGAGTACCTTTGCCTGCAGAGAGTACTGGAGACAGGATTCATGGCTATGAAGGACTGTCCCTGGAGGGAGGAACTGAGTTTTAAGGAGGTGTCTTAATAAAATCAGAGAATGGTTCTTTGCCCATGAAGGGTAGGGGAATGCTATAATTATATTTCCTTAGTTCATGAATAGAGTATAACCATCAGTGACACAGTGATGACAAAAAGAACCCCACTCTATGCTTTATCTTTACTCCTAAGACAACTATTCAGAATTTGTTTTCAGCAATGTATTACTGAAAAATAATTTAAAAAAATTACTATCCAATATCTGAACATAGCACGAGGAAGGTTTCCTATGTAGCTCTGATTGGAAGCAAGGAGGATAAATGAGACAATGCTTCCAAAAGAGCGGTTTCATTGGGAACAGATGCAGGCACATTTCTGTCAGATGAGCGAGATGGCAATGGCAGTTCTTCCCCATTCAACATCTTTTAATTAGCCCTCTGCTATTTGGAAACCTGAGAGCATTGTTTGTACTACCTCTGTTTATTAAAGATTCATATTCAGACTTTGCTGGCCATGGGTCATTTGCTTTTTGGAACCAGAGCAACAGAAAATTGTGTCTGAGATATCTGCAAAAAAGTACTTAATGAAATGACTAACGTCTTCAGCCAAGTGTCTAGTTGATTACAGGGTCCAAACAGCAGAACAGCAATAAATCTGCCACAAAGAGAATTGTCAGTCAAGAAAAAAGGCATAAAACCAAACAGACAGGGAAGCAAGAGCTAAAAATGTGAAAATGCAAATCTAGTGTTATTTTTACTAGTCAGAGCTCTGATATTTGAGCGCATATGCTAATTTGGTCAAGTGTGAGATCCCACCATGTCTCAGCGAGCACTATTTTACAGGGAAAGTAATCTTCCTTTCTGCAATCATTTTAAACGTTATATGTTTTCTCCAGGCAAAAAATAAAAAAAGCAACAAAAAAACCAACAACATTTTGCAGCATACAAAAGCCCAAAGCCTTTCCTTTGCCATAAAACAGTGTATAAATAAAACCACAGTTGTTGTACATTTATGATATTTCCACTAGAAACATTTCTTATCTTCCTCTGTTCTGACTAGAAAATGGTGATCAGAAGCTGAAATTTCTGGATGTCAGCATGGTCCTCTCCAAGCCCCCTGCCCCTCCAAGTAGGAGATTAAATGCCCATTTAAAGCAACCCTGGCAGTATATTCCTGCATAAAAGAGCGTGGCAATCAGTCCCAAATGCCTTCTCTATCATTAGGATTCCTGCAAGGTTTTTCTCTCTGGTACACAGGGCATCTTTGTTGACATTACCAGCAGGCAAGCTGAAATGAAGCCAGGCTTAACATTACGCCTCAACATCCGTGCACGCACTGTACCACGGTTCAGCCCCGTGTCAGGAGGCTGGTGGGAGCGCTCACTTACCCAGGCAGCTTTGGGTATGTTTAATGTGTCTCAACACAACACCACGCAGAGATACTTGAACCAGCTCTAAGCAAGGACTGGCAAGGTTAACCAGGCTGGGTAGACCCAGCCTCTGGGAGCTCAGCCAGCCTCCTCAGACCGGCATCACGCCTTGTTAAAACTCACTGCCTGAGATACTCCTTTACCAGGAAGCAGTGACAGGTCACCTCTGTACCCACCTCGGCACATCAGCCATCCTCAAAGCTGCCTGCACACACAGGCAGCTAAACTGGATTGCTCCAGGGGGCTTGGGCACACCTTAGTTTCCACATCAGTGTCAAAAGGACCACATAAATACGAGCTCCTGCCTCTGACCCTCAGCCCATCTCCAAGTAAACCATTAAGCTTTACAGTGATGTCATACAGCCCTACAGCAGCAATGGCCTGCTACTATTATACCCATTTTACAGAGAGCAAAGTTTTAGTGCAAAGTCCTGGCACCCTCAATACAGAGTCAACAGGGACTTTTGGTAGCCTGGTCAAACTCAGTGCCCCACAGTGCTCCCTGCAGCGTGTGGAGCACAGCTCAAGAGGGTGGCACCCAATGATGCCTCCAGCCAAGAGACAAAACTGCCTGGCACCATTGCCTGGTTTTTCATGCAGCTGAACATCAGGTACACTGACATACATATATATAAAATAGATTCATAATGCACACTGGCACAGAGTATTTTACTCTTTCTATGAATCATTGCCTACAACCTGTCTGTGCTTGCCAGGAGATTGAAATCCTATCACTGCATTCTTAAGAACATCATTAAGAGGCTTAAAGAATAGAGACACTGCATGTCTCCTTCAAAACAAACTTTGCTGTAATTTTGAGGCTGATGCAAAACTTTAGCTGCAGTGCAGAACAATAAACAATACATATTTTATAATGGCAGCACAAAAATAGCACGCGGTATTTCTTTCCTGGGCCTGCTAGTGCTTCTCTTCTGCTTTAAGATCACAGGAGAAGAAAAAGCATGGCTTATTGTGAGTGCCTTCCATTCAATGTTTTTTATTTATTTATTTATTCATTTATCTAATTTATGTTTCCTTTTTGTCCTTTGCAGCACAGCTTCTGCACTAAGGGCTTTAGCATGTCTACTTTGCACGGCGGCTTCCCTGGGATATTTTACCTATTTCAACTGTTCAAATGTTTATCTTCACCAGGAGTAAAAGGAGAAAAGCTTGATTCCCTCAGGGTGATGCAGTGTTTCTGCATGGCATTTCAATAGCATCCTGTTATTCAAACAATTAGAAATCACAGAGACCATGCACGGAATTATCAGCATACTGCATAGAGATTTTTATTATTATGTAGTGCATAATGAAAATGATTTGAAGGACCCCAAAGCATCATAACAGAAGGAAGCGCTGAATAATCAGGTGATATTTTTTTTTTTCCCTGCTTTTTTTTTACTGCAAGAGCCCAAAATATTGTTCACTGGACATATGTCAAGCTAAAATGCACTAAAGTGGTGAATATATTTACTGATGCCCTTCCTTGCATACCAAATGCAACATACTCTGGGAGTGTAGCTGGAGCACAGAGCCAGGAGCTTGGGCAATTGCTGTACAGCTGCCACGCTGCTGCTGCTCAATAGCAGGGACCGACTGGCAATGCTTAAAAATACGTATGGATTTTTCAGAGCACGTTTTTTTATGGCAGCTCACGGAGGTTGTTCCAAAACATTTTCTTGGACTGCTCCCTGAGACACCTTGCTTTGCAGCCCTGAGGAGAGTTCTTGGGCACTGGCTCCTTCCTGGATCTCAGTGAGGAGATGGTCTCACGCTCCACCAGTTTTCAAGAAGTCATCCTGGAGACTGTAGCTCATGAAAAACATTTTAATTTGCTGTGCAAGACACTGCAATTTGATTCCTAGTTCTCCTCTAATTTTTACCCCATAACTTTTTTTTGCTAAGTTTTTGACAAAAAGTATCACAAAATTCACCTTTGCTTCCTTCTTGCAATTCACAGCACCAATTATAATACGACCTTCAGCTGACTTCCTGATGCCTTTGGTGCCCCCAACAGTACATTGAATTGTATGCTAACATCTTTAGGGCAAAATGAATGTGTCATATATATTTTTTTTAAATATCATTCCTATTTAAAAGGCACTAAGTTGTATAAAGCAATCTTTGCTAGATTGGATGCTTTAAAGCCAAACAGAGAATTTTAAGGCTGATGACTGGGTTTGAAGAGTCATGGAAAAACCCTCACACTAGCTGTGTGACTAGAGCAGAACATTTTAATTCTGTGCACATGCCAGTTCTAGTGTCTGCAGGTATCTAACGTGTGAAGTTTATTTAAAGCCCACAGAATAAAATAAATGCCTTTTTATGGTTTGCCAACACTTGGTGTCCTTCACGTCTCTGTAGTCTGTGCTAAAACAAAGCTTTGCTGACTGTTTCTCTCTCTGTAAACATTTGAGGCTGTCCTTCATGAACGGTTTATTGCTGTGTGCCTCAGACTGCTGACATTGTTCACTCCTTTCTTGAAGCCAGAAGAACAATGAGAACTGTTTCCACAAATCCCAGCGTTTCACCTCAGCCTGCAACAGGCAGTGGGAATACTGCAGTGTCCAGTGGGAAGCATGGGACACTATCTAGCTGCAGGTCCTGGCATGGACCTTGCCATACCGGAAGGATTGATCTGTTCACAGAGAACTGTAGCACCATCTGGGACTAGTGGCAAATTTCTGGTAACACCGTTGTTAACAACACTAGAAGTTACTTCTGAAAGTGGAAAGCAAGCTTCACTTCTGAAAGCAAGTGAAGGTAAAGGGATGATGGCCTTTTGGCTAGCAGAGACCAGCGTGCTTCCAGTCAAACCCTTGCAACATGTGAGCCATCCATTGCTGGGGGGGAAGGAAAGGCTTAGGAGTGACCTTCCTAAAAATAGTGAGAAGAAAACTGTGGAAAAAGAATTCCTCAATGTAAAGACTGCCTCCATGTGTGCAAAACCATATTGCTCACCATAAACTGCTCTGCATCCTTAAACATGTGTGGTTCATGGTTCTGAGGAGACCTGCCTGGGACAGTGCCATCTGAACTGGCTGCATACTCCAGGCTGCCCTGCTTGGTTAGTTGCCTTCAATCACAAAACAAAATCCAGTCTAGATATTTAACAAAATTTTAGGAGGATTCTTCCAGGCTTTCCTTCAGGCATTGCTTGCACCTTCTGCACAGACAGCAATAAAGCAAGGTAACCTCATGTCATCCTGCACAGCAGGGAAATGAGATCTTGGCCCACAGGTTTGAGACTGGCATTTGAGCAAATCACTTCTCTGCACGTTCAAGGAGGGTGCAGTAGTAACCCTCTTTTTCCTCAGAGCATTCAGGTCTGTAGGTGAAAGCTGCTGTATGAAACCAGGCATTAGGACTGGCTGGGGGTGCTGCCTCTCCTTAAGTTGTGTCAGGGGAGGTTTAGGTTGGATATTAGAAAAAGATTCTTCACCCAGAGGGTGGCTGGGCACTGGAACAGGCTCCCCAGGGAAGTGGTCACAGCCCCAAGCCTGACAAAGTTCAAAAAGTGTTTGGATGATACTCTCAGGCACATGGTGTGACTTATGGGGATGTCCTGTGCAGGGCTAAGGGTTGGACTTGATGATCCTTGTGGGTCCCTTCCAGCTCAGTATATTCTGTGACTCTCTTGCTGTCTCACGATGACCACAGTGGTTGGCTGCTTTCGGGATCAAGCCCCAAGGGAAAGTACTGCTGCCAGGGAAAGGAAGACAGATGAGCAAAGGAAATGTGCCATCTGAAGGACATTTCCTTGCCAGCAAACTAATGAGATGACAGTAACCTTTTTCAGGTCTGGGACACAGATCAGTGGAATCCACCTGCAGCTCCTTGAAAAAGGAGCAAGTACTGGCCAGGACAAGTGACCCTGGGGCACCCGTGCTCCTCCACAAGGGAGAGCTCCCTTACAAAAGGCGCAGGCTGAGAGACAGCAATTAAATCTGTATGTCTGGGGACATCTCAAACAGGCTTTTAGCTGCAGCCTCCATGTGGGAAGGGACTAGGGCAGGAGATGGACTCTGAGGAAGGGACACCTGCTGCTCCGCAGGGGCTGTGAGAGCTGAGGTCAGCCCTCTGCGTCAGCTACTATTGAGTTTTCCTCAGGCTCATATTTAATGCATGGGATGTATTTTTAATGGTTTAGATGTGTGAACAAACCATGGCCCTTGATGTTCCAACATGGGTGTGTGAAGGAGCCTCTGACCTTCTGCAATGGAAGCAGTTCTATTTTAATAGTAACATAAAGTGGGATGGAAGAGATGAAGCATTCTATTAAGACATTTGATAATAAATTGGTAAGTGCTTTCCCAGTGTTTTACATAGTTATTCTCTCTGCTGATCTATTTAGCCAACACATGTAATTCTGAGCTACAAAGTTGTATTCCTGCTTTCGTAAACATACTTACATAAAACTCAATAACAACAGTCTATTTATTGCTAAAATGCTGGTAGGAAATTGGAAAAGGTATAAATACAATTCATTGCTGGTGATCTCCTGCCCCCTGAAGGCACTGTAAGGCTCCAAATCTTGCTCAGTTCACAGCATCATAAAACTGAAGCAATAAATGTCACTCCTTTCTTGATTGCGCATTAGGCCAATCGGCTTTTTATTGCGACTAAATAGGCCGTCGTGAAGGCACTGCTCAGTTTACTGCTGGGGGATGACTTTGGCTAAATGGGGGGCCAGGGAGGGAGGAAAGCTTACTTTTAAATAACAGGGCTAAGAGAAAGCAGGGGGGGAAAAAAAGGTGTAAAAGCACGTTGCTCTCCAAGGCTTCTGCGTTTGCTCTTTCATGCTGTAATGCCTTGATGTACGCAGACGATTATGTGTCAATGCACATTAATATCTGATGTGCATTATCATATTATCATCCCTTATGTGCACTTTCACAGCCTGGTGAGCCCAGGCTCTCCCAGCCACGGGGTTACACAACCAATGTAACTGTGGGGTTACAAACCAAGCCTCGGAGCACCTGCACACAGCTCTGCCCTTGCAGAGCCCAAAGGGACCCTTTTGTGTACCTCCCACAAAGCGTCAGGAGCCAGGCAGGATCTTTACAACACCCTGTATTACAGCAAGAGCACAAAACAGACTGCCAAAAACGTTCCTTCCAATGCAAATAAAAGCATGTGCTCAAGAAGGCTGCGACATTTTCCCAGCTAGGGCTGAAAACCACAGTCACATCTGGTGGCAGAGGAGTAAAAACTTTCCCAAAACCTTGGGTTCATTTCCTCCCCTGTTAAACTGGGCACATCCAATGGTTGCTCTCCACCTTGCTGTCATGTGTATATGTTGTATACATTTCCTGAAAATACAGAGGGATGCTGTTGCTGTCTCACACAATGCTGAGCCACACACATGCACTCTTGTAATAGGTACAGATCAGTGTTAAAACAGTCCACAGCCAAACCACCTCAATGCCTTATGAGCTGCTACCCCACACATCCTCCAGCCATTCCCACCATATAAAAGTTTCATTCACCTGCTCATGCTGGGTGTGCCATTCCAGCCTCAAAGCCAGGCAGAGGGAAGGCAGGTGAGGACAACCTTCCTCCCACCCTTGGGTAGCAGCCCCAAAATTCTCCCTGAGCCCCTGAACGTGGGCAGCCACTGCAGCCCCTCCCCACTTTCCACCCAACAACAAACTGGACTAGCTTCAAGTCAGCTTTAGGTTACCTCCCTGCTTCCACAGTCCTCTGTCCTTTCCCCACCCAGCCCTCCAGCCTTCTCTGCCATGACCACCCATCCCTCCATGCCTACATGCCTCCCGTTCACTCACCACATAGGTAGGTATTTTGGCCATGGAAACCTAATGGGAAAATTGGGCTATTTTGAGCCACGCTTTTTAAATTATTACAGCTGTTTTCCCCAACTCTGATGTCGACAAACTAGTAATTGTTAAGACAAATGATGACTATGTGTCTTATAAGCCTTCCTCCCCTAAATTTCAAAAGAATTTGTGTCTTGCTCCTACAGGGGCATGGCACTGTAAGACATGAAAACCCCCCAAAAATCTCAGAAGTTATTTTTGGCTTTTCACAAATCAATATTTCCTCTGAAGCAATTGAAGCAGTCAGTAAAGCAAATTCTGCTTTTATCATCACAATTTCCAAGTCGTTCCTTTGCACTGTGTGAATGACAGAGCATTTACACTCAGACAGAGTCTGTTCTCCCTTCTACCAGCAAAAGGCTCCACTGAGAAGTCACTCCTTAGTTATCAAACTAGGAGAGAACTTTTGTTTCACTGAAGTCAGTGGAATAACTTCCATGACTTCCATAAACTGCAAGTTCACCTTCTGAACTGAAAAGCAAGTTTGGATGAGCATCTGAAAAGAGGAGCACAAGGAAAAAAAATAACTATAAGCTTTATGACTGTGTAGGGTATTATCCCCTGGACACACAGCAAGTTTTGCTGTAATTGCAAAAGATAAAAAATGTCTTTTTTATTACAAACTCAAATGTTAGGGATTCTGGTGTTTGGATAAGAGATGGATGTGTCGTATAAGGTCCCTAAAAACCTACTTGTGTGAGTAGTACAGATGGAATACAATGTGGGTTTGCATTTATCTGAGAACATTTAGAGCTGTGATATATAGTCTACACGACAGACTTCCTCGATGTATAGAGAAAATATAGCCAATTTCTTTGTGTAGGCTGAATTATTTACCAGAGTGTTCCAAAGTGTATTGGTAATAAAACACTATGAAGCATAAGTAACTCCAGACAATCTTGGCTTATGTTAAAACAAGTTTTTTTTTTTTAAAGAATGTTATTAAGAAAATAAATCCTGAGAATCTGGAAAGGCAGGACTTACTCAAATGAACATAAGCCTCTGAAGAATTGCATTGACTCAATGGATAGAAAGGTCAAATTCTCCAAACCATCACCCTAAAGGAGTTGGGAATCAGTCTCACTTCAAAATTAAATAGGCTATTTTGGCAAAGGATGAAGGATGCAGACATGGTAAGGCGATTTTCTGAAACTCACTTGACTGGGAAAAATGGCTGGTTTTCACTAAACCCAAATAAAATGTATGTAGAGAAAACAATTTCACCAGATGGTCAAACAAGCCACCGTTTTTCCAAGCATTAACTTTCTAGCCAAGCCACTAGTAGTGCAATCATAGTGCAATCAGTTTAGAAATACAAGGTGCTCCCTCGTCCTCCTCTGTGAACTGCAGAACTGGACCATAAGCTTCTCTTAAGAGAAACGCCCACTGAAAATCAAGTTAACATTCTCTTCCATATCTTCTCCTCTTTCTGCAGAATCATTCTGAGAAAGAGGAAAGCCACATAACTTTGGCTTGATTTAAGGTCTTTTAGAAGTCAGTGGGGATCTTTCTCTAGTTATGGTGGGGTATGAAGTCACTTTTTCACCTAGGCTAGTTTTAGGTTGAAACTGCCCTCTGACAGACTCCTAAAATATCTCAGTATCTTACCTGATAGGAACTGTGGCGTTCATGCAATGCTGACCTGGGGACCTTATTTTCTGAGTCTAACATGATGTCTAGACACTGGTTTCTAATAAGCTGAAGCTTTCACCTAAGCTGCAGCTGCTACAACATTGTTCTTGTTTGTGCTGTGGACAGCAATTCAAACTACAATTTTGTATTTTGCTAGTTTTCTCACTTTTGTGCCAGTTCATGTGGCATTTCTTTCCACAGCCCCAGGTTGCTCTCATACCCCAGAGGCAGCAGGATCTGGCTGACCAGGCTCCAACAGAAGCCACCAACCCAATCCTTTCTCAGAGCAGGCTTAAGAATTAAAACACAACATACAGACACAGGTAGGTGTCATCTTGCTCTGCCTATCATTCCTCATGTTTTGTCTTTCATTGCAGACCCTTAAATGACCAATGTCCAGTTGCTTAGGCTACATTTTTTCCAGTATTGCTGACTCTTAGCCCACTGCAAGGTGTCTCTACAGTTATCTCCACATGGCATCTCAACAGTTACCCTGGAAGTCAGCTGCTTTCCTTCTATTTCAAAATCTTTTAACCATAGAACAAGCATCAAATGAAACATTAGCAGTTACCAGAGACAGAACTGGGCTAATTTCCGGGCAGGCACTGGAGGTAGCTCTGTTATCAGGTTGGGGTTAAGATAAGTGATACGGGTGTAAGAAGGTGCAAGATGCTTGGTCATCTGTTGCTGTGCAATGCAGAGATTGTGTGCTGCAGTGTCCTTACTACCCTCTGCAAACTCTGGCCTGGACTCTTATTAGACATGACTATTAAGCTTCATGTGAAGATTTCTGCAGAAGCAGCTTCACTTCATGCCTTAAGTATGATCTCAAGTTAGGCAGAAATATAAGTTTTTACAGAATTGTGTATTTTTAATGATTAAATTCCATTTCCGTGTTTATTTGAACCAGAAGTTCAATTTGTATGTTTCAGTGTTATACCCAGCCATGAACAAAGATCTACTTTTTCACTAAAAGAGACAGAAAAGAAGCAGAAAACAGCAATATATCTACTGTATAACGCTCAGGACATTGCAGATGTTAAAGTAGCTCGTTGTTTCTGCATCTGGAACAAGTAGGTCACACATAGTTATTATACACACCGCTGAACACGAAGCAGCCAATACCCGTGTAATGTATGTGAGACTTCAAACTACCTTTTAGTACTTTATTTCAGCACAGCATCTTGTTTGCAAGTGCTCTGGTTGAGAGCAACTGATGGAAGGGGGAAGGGACCCAAAGCCGACTGACCTAATTGCTGTGTGGATTGAGAAGCTGGCAAAACCATTAGCTTCTTTCACATTAGTTTTCTTTCTATACTATAATAAAGATAAATATTGATTGCTAGAGCAATATTGATTATAGGGGTCGCTGCAGATGGCAGCTGCATGATTTGCACAGATTATCTCCCATGTACAGTGCAACTTATTTGCATGAGAATGTGGTTTTGTCATCCTCACGAGCTGCAGACTGTTCACTTGCCTTATAGGAGCATTTACCCAAACTAGATGCATCAGTGATTTAACAGTAAAATATGAAACAAGGGACTAAGGCAGTTCATCATCTTTATACATTTTGTGTATGTGCCTGTCTGCCTTGGGTAAGTGGAGTTTACTGTCCCAGCCATGCGGAAAGAAGTGCAGGACACAAGGGACCTGCTGTAATTATGCTGCAGTGTCACCATCTCACTCGGGAATATCACCCAGCCACACAGCATGCCTGGGAACAACGCTCCTTCCTTCACCCACTGACCTAGACACTGAGCATGCCAAGCTCCTTCATTCAGGCCTGGGGTCATCAGGGGCCCAGTGTCCCCACAGAACAGCTTCAGCATCTTCTCCTGAGCTGGACCTGCCTGGTGGGATCCTTGTCTGCTGGCAATAAATGGAAAAGGCTCCTCCAGCGTGGGCCAGGCTTGTGAAGAGGGAGGAAAGGTGCCTACCACAAGCATGGTGCCTATGGCAGAGTGCAGTACCCTACACCCAGCCAAGGAGGAGTGCCTGGGGTGTGTGGGATGGAGATGCAGAAAACAGCAGGGGCATTTAGGCCCCCTCTATTACTGGTGCAAACCCCCAAGGGGCCCATTTCAGGGTTAGGCACCTCCTGCCAGAGATACTGCTGCCTCTCTCCTCCACCTGCAACCTCCAGGAGGGAGGAAGGGGCAAGCAGAGGAGCACTCTGTAGAGACGGCCTCCTTGCCTCCTCAGACACTGCCAGGCTGCAAGGGAAGCACCCTCTGAGCACACTACACATCTCTGCATGTCTGTCTTACAGCTGGCAACCTGCATCTTACTGTGGGCAATGCTGCACTTCCAGACTGCTGCTGGCTGACTGGCTAATATTGAAATTCTGAGGGAACACATACATATTTAACCCCAATTCATCATTTTGATTTTGATTAACTCTGCAAGTCAGAGGTTTGCAGGCTTTAATCTGGTTTTAAGAAAATACTCCTGTCCTCTCTACTGACAGAGTTTTCCAACAGGAAATTCAACAGAAGGGTCTTTCCTATTATTTATCTCCTTCCACTTTGGGCACATCAGTGGACTTCTGAAATAGCTGCCCAGTATCTGTGCAAACCCTGGCTTGTCCAGTGTAGGGAGTGCTCTTATTTCCTAAGTGGCCCATATGGAGGAGATTAATGCTGGAGTCCAGGTTTCTGATGTAGTTCCTGTACTGAAACTAAGCCACTTCAGCAGAGAGCAGGCACTCCATTTGGAGAGCACTGTTTACATTCAGTGAGTATTTTATAGATGTTTTTTGGAAGATCTTAGAAATATACCACGGTTCAAAATGTTATGCTTCATTCTTAATTTCCTTTAGAGTATATCTCTCGGTGTTATGTTGAGTAGCCCTGTCTGACAAAATCAATTATTCCTTAGCCAGCTCAGAAATAAAACCCAAAGCAAGCAACACCAAATGCCTGATTTACCAATAGATTGTAATCCAGTGCTAAAGAGCAGAGCCACTGCCCTGCTTTAAATATTCATGAAGCCCACTGGTGCAAAATGCATTAAAGGTGGGAATAATGCCAGTAATACACGATCCTCTTAGTGACAAGAAGCTTTCACATATTAAAGTAGCAAGATGTTAAAGACTTTCAACTGAACAGTCTTTGTTTTTAACTTAGAGAAGGAGATTCACTAATGGAATGCCAAATTGCATTCACTCTCATGATACTTGACTGCAGAATAGGATAATAACACATGTGCTTTCACATGCCATGGAAAACCTGTTATTACAGTGGTTTCTTTTCTGCCTTTTCTTCATACTTTTCAGAAAATGTTCACACAAATCTTACTCCTTCAAGTAATCTTCTGTGTGCCAAACCCCCCATCAGAATCTCAGGAGTCTAGCCATTAACAGATTGGTTTTAGGCAAATAAAAAGATTTAAAAATAATGGTGACACAGTACAGCACAATTTAGATGAGTGACAACTGGCAATGAATAAACAAAGAAACAAAAACAAAAGAAAAAACAGTAAGAGTTAAACCAGAGATAATGGTCTGCAAAATAACAGACTGTGACGATGCAGAATAATGTCAATTGTCACTTTAAATCATCAGCAGCACAACCACATCTGCTATCACACCTGTGCTCTCTTCTCTGATCTACTCTGGCACCCTAGAAATATCAGGCGAACAGCCAGCCTCCCATCCCCAGCTCTCTGAAGTCTGGCTCTGCTACCAGCTTGCATCCCTCTTACCTGGAATGGAACAGGTACTGCCCCTGCACCCTCAAACTACTCCTGATTCATATGGATACACTGCCATTGCTGGGCTCGTCATCCTGTAATAACAGGTCCCGGGACCACCAGGAACTGCTGGCCCCATTTGGATTGTACAAACCTCATCAGTCAGGTGAGACAGCTAAAGGAGCCCTGCTTACATCTGAAATTTGATTCACATAAAAACAGTAATCGAATAATAAATTGAAATTTCTTTTCCCACTTAATCTAAGGACATTTTCTGCACACCAAATCTTGGCAGGGGGAGTGGGGGAATATGTCTATCTAGTGCCAAACATGAAAATTCAATTAACATACATTTGAAAGAGGGGTCTAGAACCTCCATACGTAGTTCTCTTTTTTTCTAGAAATAAGAATAATGAAAAAGCTAGGAGACTCATTTTTTGGAAAGATGCTTATCCAAGACTAATCAGGGGGCAGGGATTGGAAAACAGGGCACTGTTATGGCATATGAAGTTGTTTACTTCAAAGCAGACCTTTTAACAGGCTTTACAAGGTCTTTGTATTTCTGGTTGGAAATCGGCTTTCCTGCCTTATAACAGTTTGTCTGATGGCATCCTCCCAGTAAATGCCCTTCCCTGCTTCCTGCCCTGAGAAGCACCTTCCCCTGCAGAAAGACTGCCTGTCAATAAAGATTGAGAACCTCAGCTCCTGCTGTCATTATGCTGCTCCATATAGGCTAAGTTGTTTCAAAGGGGAGGAGTTAGACAATGCAAAATCTGCAGTGGGAACACTGGGGTAAGTTGGATCAGGCAATTTTACCAAGCTATTTCTGGAAAAAAATAAACACTGCTACTCAGTGCTTATGATTAATAATGTTATCTTGTAGCTAATTTTATTCCTTGCCCCTCTCTTCTTCTGCCTTCCAATTTGGAAGTGCACTTAATTATGAAAACATGAGCACTAGACTGTGAATTTTGATATATTAATTTTACCATGGTTTTGTTTCTATACTGCACCACGAAAGCTCTCAAGGACAACCAGCCAAGGAGACAATGAAAATCGTAACACCTGGGGTAATTTCCTTAAGCAAAGTCAACATTAGGCAATTTCTTACTCGCAAATTTCATTACATTACTGAAACCTATAACCATGATGCACCTTGCTCCTATTTTTCAACACCACCATTTCCTTTGATGACTGGAGACAGAGCAAGGACTCGGCAGTTTGTTTAGTTGGGTTATTTTAAAGACTAGAACCAACCTGACCAACAGGGCATGGATGCCTTGCCTGGGTGAGGTCACCTGCCTAACACAGGGCCCAGTTATCATGTTCACCATTCAGTCATTGACTCCTCTCTGTTCCATTCTTACTGTCCAAGTTAGAACTTGGGCCATGTTGCTTTATTGACATCTCACTGTCCAGTCTCTGTATCCATTCTTTAGCTAACACTAGCACACAGCTTTAGAAGCACCATACAGACCACAGCTCTAACATTTGCAAGACTATTTTGTTCTAAGTTTGTTTTAGTTACTTGGATAGAAATACGAGGCAGGGCATTAAGGCAGTGTTAGAACTAAAACTCTGTGAATAGTGACCTTTTTGATCTATTGGCTGTTCCAAGATCACAATGAAATGATTAGCTCAGAGCTGGCCTAATATATGTTTGCATAGTTCCTAGGCAAAATGCAAAAAGAAACAATAAAAATCTGAGTAAATAGAATTATTTCCCTTCTGCTTATGTAATTAAGGTTTAAAATAATAAGAAAACACGAATAAGTTTGAAACATTTTTTAAAAAATAAAAATTAAAACCATTTCCATTGAGAAAATGTCTAAATGTACACTCTCATTTTTTCAAACAATTGAGGGTTAGGTTTTCAACTCCAGCAACTAGGAAAAAGTGAGACAGATTTCCCAGCATTTCTAATGCCACACATGAATTAACATGATGATAATACTAATGATACTTTCTAACTGGAAAAACTTTAGGTCAATTATTTTTCCCAATTCTATTTTTACTGAAGTATGAAGCCGTAAAACCCCAGATGGAATAACATAAGTTATAATGGCAACAAAATGGATAACTGTGTTTCTAGAGTTGGTCTAAATTGTGCATGTTCCAAAATTATAAACCAGAGTGTTTCAGACATTTTTTTCAGAATAACAACCACCTCATTCACTTTGAGATGAATCTCTGGGTGCAGAAAATTGAGTATCTTACATTTGTAATGCTTTCTAAACCACAGTACCTTTAAATAATACAACATTCATTAAAATAGAAGAGTAGAGCAAATTACTGTACCAAACATCCTCTGCATCTTCATCACACTCTGCCCCAAACTGGCAAATGTCACAGGTCGATGTCTCTTTTTGATTGGTTTCACCTGAGCCTTCATTGACTGTTTGATGGAAAGCAGAAGAATATACATTAGTAAAGACAGCATTGTAGCAAAGCACTTCTCTCACTCCAGAAAAATCTATTCACTGCATCAGCTTAATGTGCTGCTCACAAAGCTGACGGCTGGCCAACCTGCTTCTGAACGGGGCCAACATAGAGATTCCCATGGTGGTCTGGGAAAAATTCCCTGAATTATGGAGTTAAAAACCAGAGAAAGACCCTTCCTCTTCTCTTTCCTCTTGAACAATGACTCCCTTCAAGCTGCATCCCAGGAAGGTTGTGTTCCCACTGAGCCTCACTGCTTTGTTCCCTGGGAAAATAATGGAGGTGAATTGATAGCATCTCATGCTGCCTTGTGTCCTTTACCCGTGAAGGCCTTGAGATGGCCCCAAGGGGATGCTTTCCTCGAAAATGTTTTGAAATTACTTGCTGTATGGTGCAATCTAGTCCATTCCAAAGGCAAAACATTTTTCTCTGCAGAAGTACAGTTATGAGCCCCACGGACTAGTTATCCCTGGCAGGAAAGATTCAGTGCTGTCCAGAGGAGGGGACAATCTCCAGCACAGGTTAAATTTGAAACCCTATGTCTGCAGTTGTGTAAGCTTTGTACCTGGCCCTTAAGCCAAAAGCATGAAGGGACTAAGGGGAAAACAAAAATATGGGTGCGAAAAAATACTGATGGCTGAATACTGAAAGGCAGAAAAAGACCACTAAGGTAGACACAAAAAGGAGGTTTGTTTAAAGATCCAAAAGAAACATTATCTATGTTTGTATTAAAGTATATAAACACCCTTTGATATCTTTTGAAGGATGCCACTTTATACCAAGACACTGTACCTAGCGATATCCTTCTGCCAGTTGCAGAGTTATTAAACAAATGCAGAATTTAAGCATCAATCAGCTTTGACTGATATTGTTATCTGCACAAACAGCCTCTGCAGTGTCAACCCTCTTGCATTTGGAGTCAGTGCTGTAGTGTGGGCTTACTGCACACTTGGGTCCAACCTACCAAAGCTGGTGGACATGCTGAACTGTGTTGGAAGCCTCAGTGACATCAACTGGACAAACCATCTGCTTGAGGTACACCTGTGTTGTTACCAGAGGCTTTTGTGTCAGAATAGGCTGCTTTGGTTATTTACTCAAGAAAGCACAAGAATCCCAAGCTTTCACAAAGCTGTTAGAGGAGAAAGGGCTTTTGCCCCTAGAAGAGCAAGTGTAACCCCAATGCCTGTTTTTCAACAAACTTGCTTCCTTACCCTGTACAAATTATGCAACTTCTGTCATGCTTCCCATATGCCAAAACAGGAATAATACCATTTTCTACAGCAGAGAATATGGAAACAAGTATATTAAAATATTGTGATATGCTTAGATACTACAGTGATATAGACCACAGAAATACCTAAGGTAGATGACTTGTCTAAGATGTTTCTTCCTGAGCCTTAATATAGTCAAAGGAAGTGTTGGTATGTTTAGGTATAAACTCTCCTGCACCAATTTCTTATCAGTCACACCTGAATTTAGACTATATTAAATTGAAAAAAATCACCTATGATGACCATGGTGATTGTCTATTTGTACAGATTTGCTCACTTTTATACCCACAAAATTCATGTACAAAAAACCTAAAAGGAAACCAGGAAAACACATGCTGGATTTTCGTTCTACTGCACTGTCAGGCTTTATAGGAAGGGTCTGAGCTGTGGTTTTTCTGTTTCCTTAAATAACTGAGAAATGCTTTAGGCTCACATTTTATAAAAGTCAATGTACAAGGGCAGACAAAGTGTCCAAGTGCCACATCCTCACACCATTAGCATCCCCATGTGCCACCCATGTGATTCTGACTGTGAGGCTCATGCTCCTCCCCATCTCCCTGCAGCTGAGTCCAGGCCTGCAATTTTCACTAAGTTTCATTTACATTTTAAATATAGAAATCTATTTTATTGAGAAGATAACAATGACAGCCAATCTTGGCAGGGGATTTCCAGTGGTTAAGACATTAGGCAGGACATGTAACGAGTGACTATGCAAAGAACAATGGGACCTATGGGCAGAAGACTTCTTACAACAGTCATTTTCACCTACTGAAAACATGACAATTGCTCCAGTTCAGGAGGGTGAGAATATATACTTTATGGAATAAAGCTTTAATTTCTTTATTTTGTTATTCTGCAAATCACTTCCCTTGTATTTCCTTTTAATTAAAAACATATGCCCTGTTTTCTTCCTCCCTGTAATGTTTCCATTCATAATTGTCCAGCACGTGTGGTTTGACCAGGGACCTCACACGGTTCCACATCACAAGATAAGTGATACAGCTACTTAAGTCATTAAAGAAAGGCATTTGAAAGACTGAGCATGTCGAAGAGAAGTGATTTAGAGAAGACCATCCACACTAAGGCACACTGCAGTTCTGAATTTCTACTTGAAAATAATAGGTCACCCCCTCATATTTTTCTGAAGAAGCTCTGCATCCAGCTTTCCATAGTCAATGTGCACTTTGCCATTAAATGTTCTAGTGTGCAGCAGTCCTGATTAAAAAAGACAGCTGTTTATCTCACTCACTCTTTCTGTTGGCAGTAACCACAGATAATATTATTCTTTACATTTCCTAAAGGTGTGTTTTCTCTCCCTACACAAACATACCCACTGGCATATGCACCCACACCGAGAACTGACACACACAGGGGCTTGTTTTCTCCATGCTGTGCAGATAAGTGCTTTGATAAATCTGGACATCTTAGAATGAGTTATTTTCCCAACATTTCCTGCTGCTTTTTAGCTTGAGGACTAGTGGATGCTTATTTTCTAAGGTGACTCTTTTTCCTTTTTTCCCTCACTGCACTTCTTTCATAACCCAACTGAAAAAAAATTGGTTAGCAAAAATAATCTAGCTTCTGGATTCCTTTTCTAAAAAGGAGAATGATTCTTCTTCTCATGCATGTTGCGTAGTTCTCATATTAGCAACTGTTGAGGTTTTAACACCAAGACCCTGCAGGAACAGTACAGGGCTCAGGGGAGGCTAATCGCTGAAGCCCACCACTTATTACTCACACAACTGAGAAATGTTAAGCTGCAAATTCCTATTTGCATTAGCAAGATTAGCAACTTTGAGAGTCCAAAGAAGTGTGCTAAAAAGGGTTAGAAGGTCACTAACATTATCTGAAAGTCACTTCAGAGACTATGTCAATCTCCTAAGCAATATAAATTCTTAGCTGTGAAGGCACTACACACAATTTACAGAATCAATGGACTGTGGTAACCACAACAGCTTCTGTTTTAATAATTTGGTCCTTCTCTGGCATTCTCACTGCACTCGGATCAGATAGTTGGGATTTCGAGAAGGTTTGTATTGTTTGCAAGTCCCACAAGAAAGAAAACATTTCTGAGGCATTTTACTCTGTTTCCCTAGCAGAAAAAACAGATTAAAAGTACCATCAGTAGATTGGTCTGACCCTGTGATTATCTCCTGTAACATCAGGAGAAAACTAAAAGCCCCAAACTGCTCCCCCCACTGTAGACACCTCTACTTTCTCTTTACACTTCATCTCTTAAATCAAGTCTTCTGTAAGTGCAACAACCCCCAAAAGTCATGCTAGGACTTATGCACACAGATTCTCAGACTCATGCTGGGAGTTGGACTGGTGGTTTAGATGTTTTAATCAAACAGACATCAAAATCTCTGAGCTTGAGCTTCTGAATAACCCTTGCTCAGTGTCTTCCCAAGATCTTGACAAGTGTCAAAGTCAGGAGGGAAATAAACTCTTTGCAATTTCCAGACAAGCAGCTCCAGTGGGATGGTAAGGACTATGCACAGCACCTCGATCTGATACACCAAGTGTCACAGGGGACATGCATGTAACTTGCCCAGTGGGCCATACTGTGAGCAGTAAATGGAAGTAGGAAGAATAGCTGGTGAGCCATGAGGGTGAGAGACAATTAGGTGGCAACACTGGCTAAACACAAATCTCTGAATCTCTCTTTGCTAATATGCCTCTGCAGGTAATAGCGTAAACTCAAGAAAGCCTCAGCTCAGTTTTCACATAGCTCTGTAGGACTATTATAAAAATCCTTATTCAATGTATTTTAACTATACTGGAGAACACAACAAAGAGACAGTATAAAGCATCACCACACACCTGAATATATGAATTACGACTATAATGAATTATGAATTAAGACTGCTATTATGTAGTCTTCCTTTGATTGATGTGATCAGATCTATGCTCATCGCTGATTCTAACTTGACTCCTCATAATGGGACATCTTTGCTGTTGTTGAAAGAAGAACTTCAAAAAAAGCTTGCTCTAGCTCATCCTAACAGGATACATGCTTGGTTTTTAGCTATAAAATCTAGGTAATAACAAAAATCACATGGAGATGAGAGTTGATGGCCATTTTTGTATTGTGGAATGAAAGACAATGTGCAAACAAAATGTAGTGGAGGAGGAGGAGGAGGATGCTTTTTGGAACAACTGATGTGATCTTGCCACATGCTTCAGTCCTAACAAGAACGCTCTGAGCAGGTGAGAAGGTGAGTGGATGAAGTGAGAAAGCTCTGAGAAACCAGGGCAGAGAAGCCACCATAATTTACTAAATGTGTTAGAACAAACACTACCTGCACCTGTACTGAACAGCTAACAACACCTCACAAACTGTACCAATAAAAGCCCTGATGCTGCAAGCGACTCCACTCTAATCAATAAGTCTTTTTTTCCTCAAAGCATTAGCTCAGTCAAAACCTGCAAAGTGAGAAAAATGAAGGGTGTGAAGCAGGGGGTCAACTCACGAATGACTCTGCTCTCGAAGTCTGGCTGAGGCTCAGAATGGCATTACAGTTAAAATGAAAGGAAAATGGCCTACAGGATTGGTAATAAATTCAAACTCTGACGTGCCTTGTTCTGCTCTACTCCTGCTGGCTGGTTCCATCTCAATAAATACTAATTTGCTCTCTCTCACACCCACAAACACTCTGGGGAAATTACTTATTGCACGAGAAAACAGTGTCTCTACCCAGCTCAGGACCCGACACAGAACTTCTTAAGGAGACCCGAAATATTCTCCTTCACACCAATGGGCCTTTGATCTGTTTCTCCACACCACCACCGGTGAGTCCTTGAAACCACCTCTCTGCTATCTATGGGCACGTGATTTAAACAGCACCAGGGTTGTGCCATACCTGAGCTGGCTGCCAAGGAAACCAGACCTTTTTTCCCAGTGTTTATACTGCCTCAGGTCCCGTCTTTGGATACCTTTGCATCACCATTCTCAACCAAGTGCTAGAAAAGGTTAACAGAATGACTTTGGCATGATGCAAATACCTAACAGGGTTTTTGAGGAGGAACTAGATGCATCCAGCCAGCTCAGATTGCTGATAAAATGTGCTCTTATCTTATTGCTAAAGACCATGTAGATAGAGCCCGGCACTGCTTTGATGCCAGTCAGACTCAATTTGCAGTGTTTTCCAGCTCTCGTATTTATACGGCGACTTTCAGATTATATTTTTTTTTCTTAAAAATCACAGCTGGTGGATTATATCAGTGTATAAGCACCTCAGCTTCTACATACGCATTTGTTTTGAAAGGTATGTCTAAGCTTTAGGGCTGTGGAGAAAAAGCTTGTGAGTATAACAAATACCAGAAACTATCATGTTTATAACTTTAAATACTACTTTTGTAGGGTCTATTCATGATTTGTCACTCCTGTGCAATGCTGAGTTGATGTCAGGCAGGAAAGCAGCACTGCTGGAACAGCTCACCCTTGTGCATGGCCCTGTGCTGAGCTCACCCACACCTTGTGCTGAAGGCTCTGCTTCTGCCCTGGATACAGTCTCATTAGTGCAAGAAAACAGTGCCTGGGAGTGCTCTGAGTTCAGTAAATAACTAGTACAAAAACTGTTTCGCAATATACCTAAACACTGCTGCTCTCTCTAGCGCTCTCTTTATTTTTTACCTTGTCTTGCTTCCTGTCATGCCTTCCTTCTTGTTCTCTTGTCGCTTCTTCCCCTTTCCCACCACCCCCAGTTTTTCAGTGGCACTTTCCCTACCTGAGGGCCCAGGCTGGAGCAGCTCTGGCAGCCCTGCAGATGGGGTGCTGCTGCTGTGAGGAGAGGCACGGGCTCATGCAATGCCGTGGGCTCCTCGCTTCGTGCAGCTCAGCATCTCAGAAACCTTGGGAGCCTTCTCCAGCTGCCATCTGGAGACTTGAAGGTCTCTCTTGGTGAGCTGAGCAGCATTGACACCCTCATTTATTGTGGTTAAAAGTGGATGGGATGGGAATGGTTTCACAGGAGCAGCTCTCCTCCTCTGTGTGACTGCAGTTCTCTCCTATCAGCAGGTGCAACTGGAGGTCTCCTACAGCACCTGTGTCTGAAGCCAGGACGTGGCCCCTCCCCAGAACTCTGCAGGGACTTGTCTGCATTTGTACAACTGTGGCCAGGAGGGAACGAATTCAACTCTTACTCAAAGTTTATTTATTATAAATAAACACCACTTGCTTGTTTCTGTCTCATGCATATTCCTGCTGCTCCCACAGTGCATTTGATAAAAAATTAAATACGATTAGTCGAGGCCAGTTTCTCCTAGCAAATGTCTCTAATGGTGTTTCAAAAGGAATGGCTCATTGAATAAAACCCTATTGTAAGCCTTCTGAATGCTGACATAAAACAGCTGCGATTATTGCACCATTGCGCTGTCCCCCTACAAAATTTGATGTTTGCCTGGTGCATGTGGGATGCCAACTTTGCAGATTTATGAAGGTGCACAATGACCAGCATTGACAGTATTTGCCAGTTTGAGGAAGAGGAGGTTCATTTACGTTTGCCAAGAACTTCCCATCATAAACATCTTTGAGTAAAAAGTCAAATAGCACATGGGTACTAGTCATCTCTGCCTTGCATTAATTTAATTTTAAAGAGAAATAACTTTCTTGCAGGAGAATTTTCAAGATATAGATACATCTTTTTGTAAAAACATGCCTGCGATGCTGCCAAAGCTTTTGTGGCATCAGTCCCCGCTCTCATGTATTTCAATATGCCCAACAGCATGAACAAAACAACCAAGTGGACATGGCCACAGCTGGAAGGATGCAATGTGATGGGTCACCAATCAAGGCCACTATTAAAGAGCCTGGAAGGAGATTACTATAGTCCTAATTGCAATGACCAGAAGATTTTTCAGGATCAAGGGGAAATGAAAAAAGATGACGTCTGATTCCTCCCTCAGGTTGACTTGCCCAGCCACACAGATCACTGAACCTCAGCACTGTGTCAAGGTAGATAGGAAGCTGCAGTGCAGGAGAGCACCCAATGTCTTAACGCTTTTCTTATTTGTCAGAAAATGGCCATCAAAGGCTGAAGGAGAGTCAAGTGTGAGCTCCTTCTGGACGGCTGCTCCTGTGTGCAGAAGGAAGCAGAGTAGCCCAGGCCTGAAACCCCCTTCATCCCCTCTGTGGACCACCAAACATCCTCTCCCTGCAGACCTGCAAAACCTCTGGCACCTTCAGGCTCTACTGAAAAGCAGGGACTGGTTCTGGTCCCTCCTCTTCCTCTTTTATGTCTGTGCAGAAGCTGCATCCCACACCGCCTCAAACAGTAGCTTACTGCTGGATACCTTGTGCTTGCGGCACTAAACACACAATGCAAAGATCATTTGATAGATGGAACATATGGACTGCATACAAGCTGTAACATGGCACTTACAGAAAACTCTATCAAGAAACAATGCATTACATAGGGGTTCAGTTAGAAGAATATGAGGCAGCAGTGCCGCCTTCTGTAGGGAAAGATGCTACAGTTGGACATAAACCACGGAAATTACTGGTCTGTGCTTTCCCTGACCACTGTCAAGAATTCATGTACCACTTGATGTTCAAAGCACTCTCATTCACTACTCTAGGCAGAGAGGAACCTGCATCACCGACTTTATAGAAATTCAGGGGAAAAAAAAAAGAAAAAAGGAAGGATCCAACCCATGGTTTCGCAAAAGCTACAACAAGCAAGTCCCAAATGGGTGATGTGACTTTCCAGGGCTTTCCACACTGAAAGGGTGCTTTTGCCAGCTTCCTACCTGGTGGAAAGATTAACAGAAGACTTGAATCTGAACCTTCACAGCTACTTATCTTTCAAGAAACAGAATGAAAGGAACAAAGATAAAACCTAAAAGAGCTGTCTAGCATTCACTTGGTGACTACTTCAGTTTTAAGATCTTTGTCACTTTGCTATTGATTTAAGTCTGTGTATCCTTTTGAATATTAGTATGGCTAGCAAGATAGCAACATCATACATAAAAATGTTCTTTATTCCAGAACAGATGAAACTCCCAGTGGTAAAAGAAGATTTAGGTATCTCTGAAGATTTCTTATCTCTGTGCAACATAACTCTCTAATGGTTCAGTGCCTTGGAGGGTCATCTGAGATCACTTATCACATAAATCAAATAGGTGGCAGGCTATAAGAATGGAAGCCTATAGCAATTTCATGTCTTTGCTTGCAGACATCAAATCTATCTTTTAGGCAGACTATAGAGGAGATAATATGCCACTTCATTTAAGCCACTGAAGAAGCCCAAATCTGGGTATTAACCAATTTTAGGAAGCTGCTCCTAGTCCTGACTGCATCACAATTATCTTGGGAAATGACTGGTTTAAATCCTAAAATGTGGACTGCAGACACTAGTCCTGGTTTTAATTTATACTAAAGCTTCTGTAAATCACTCTGGCAATGGAAGGGAGTGTCAGAGCAAGTGAAAGTCCAATTTAGTTTATGTCCCATTTACATAATCAGCGTGGTGTAAAGTGGCTCTACTCTAAAAATTACTTGGGTTTACCTTTCACTGAATTCAACAAGAGGAACACAGTTTTCTTCTCCCACTCCACTTTTCTTCCATGTTATACTCCTTTCTGTTTATTCCTGTGGTGCTAATGCAGGTTACACACAGCTAACTGAGAACTGGAGCTGCCCTGGAGCTCAGAAGTCAAGAAGATGAGTGCCAAGCTCCTGTTCAGTAATGGGGTCTCGCAAGGAGGCAGCTCAGTTGGATGCCAAAACTGACAGCCAAAACCCATGTTCAGCCAGGCTGTACCCTCGTGGTTGGGAGCCAAAATAGATGGCTTCTTATCTGCCTCTTCCTCCACCAGTTCAGTGGTCACTCTGAATCCAGAGGATCCCCAATCCCCCTTCACAGCTCCTGCCCCACAAGAATTTAAAATTTCTGCAGTAGCACTCCCTGGTCTGCAATTGTCACCCCGAGCTCATCGTCTAAACTTGTACAACCAGGGCTCATCCCAGGGTTTGCTCCTTTTATTGTCATAATTCCCTAAAAGAAAAAAAAAAAAGAAGAAAATATGTTTCAGAGCTGGTTGTAAAGACATCCCTCCTGACGTGTGCAAAGGTATTACTGCCTTCCCAAGGCAGTAGCTAACTACTCCTTGGGTCTCTGCCACAGCTCGGGGTGAACAGGAGTGCTTGCACCTAAAGAACTTGCCAGAAGCTAAGATGAATGCAGCTGCAAAGTCTCCAAGTCCTGCAGGAGGAGATGCAATATTTATGCAACACAGATCCTATCTTTTATATAGCTCTACTCTTCAACAAACATGAAAACATATGGCATCAGTTAATTCCATGAAAATATCTGGTTGTATGACAACTTTTCAGGACAAATGGGAAACAAAACAATCAAACCATTTTTTTCCCCTTCTATTTCCATTATTAGTGGGCAGGTTGAGGCATACCATGAGCAGCACCATTACTGGCTTACAGTACTCCTTGGTTTATGGAGTGGAATAGTCACGTCCATTGCACAAAAGCCGTGAGAAATACCGGCAGCACTGCTGACAGCCTCAGCAGAAAGGCAAGGGAGTTCACGAATCAGTAGCACAGTCACTGCTGGAAGGGTGGCAAGGATTTAGGAGAAGGAGCCTCCTGGACCAGGTCTGTGGATAAAATGAGGATCTAATTTTGTGC
Source organism: Neopelma chrysocephalum (assembly GCF_003984885.1). Taxonomy (NCBI): domain Eukaryota; kingdom Metazoa; phylum Chordata; class Aves; order Passeriformes; family Pipridae; genus Neopelma; species Neopelma chrysocephalum. Next base: position 3,891,585 of record NW_020897703.1, read on the forward strand.
TGTCACTCAGAATTTACGTGACTGGGAGGAAAAGCCTCCCAGACCTCCACTAACAGGACAAACAGGTTGAGTGTGACACATCAAACTCAGCCTTGATACGAGCAGCGGAAAAGCATGGATTTGAATCCATTTACACCAGAACAATGTTGCCCTTCTGAGTATAATTTTACAGATGTGTTTATGATATAGGGGAAGCCATATGGCAGAAAAGGTTTAAACATTTAATCTCACTTAGCTTCAATATACTGCATATACAGAAAATTGGAAGCCCAGCAGGAAAATGCCAGATTTCATTCTCACTTAGTTGTGATTAACCTTTATGAGCTCGCTCAGAGTTTTGTCACCTGCGAAGTCATTTGGGGCAGGCAGGCTGCAAGAGCCCCGACTTGCTGCTTTGGCCAAGGTGCTACCTCTGCTGAGCTAGAGCTCTCCAAAGGCTGTGCTGCCCAAAATGTAGGCCTCCCTGGCCCAAAAGGCAGTGCACCCTGCCCCATAGCTTCCCTGAGTACGGAAAGTGCAGAAGGGATCATCAGGCAGAGAATGACCTGGAGGGACTCTTCTCCTCCTACAGCTGGGCTTCCCTGCGTCACTCAGCTGGGTCCAGTTGAGAGCAGCCTTACACCAGCAGACAGACACAAGGCAAAGAGCTGATACGTTCCACACTTTGCAAATATGCTCTTTCTCATTAATACTGATTCCCACACACAAACACTTTAGCTATATCCACTGATTGCATTACCATTGCAGAAGTGTAATTAACAAATTAAAAGGGAGGATTGTGATTCAGTTTAATTTGGGGAAAATCTTTAAATAAATAAAATTAAAAAAAAAGGAGTCTGATGAGTCTGATGTTTGAGGATCATTCCTCTGTGCTATTCATTTTAGTGCCTAGGACATGCTCTAAGAGAAGTGTTTTCATCAAAACAAACATGTCCTGAGTATGCTGCAGTACTGGCATACATGGGTCCTTCGAGAAGCAACTAGGCAAAAAACACATGAAAGAAATCCTGACAGATGCTAAACCAAATACTAGATTGCAAATGAAGGTGTACCATCATGAAGAGAGGAAGGGGTAAAACACCAGTTGGAAGCTGCTCAGACTGATCTGAAACTACCAGCTTATTTACAAAATCTTATGAAAAGCAACAGAGAACATGCACACCATCAACACACACATATTTGTGGAAGGAGGAAATGTAGAAAATCCCCCATACTTACTGCCCTTCCAAATCCTTGTATGATAAAATAAGCCAGTTCCACTAAGTAAATCAATGTTTGCAAGAGCAGTCAAAACTCCTGAGCCAAAGTTTGACTGCATTTCTCTCCTAACACCAGCTGAGCACACTTGGAAGAATGGTTGCAAAATGATACGTACTTCCCCTCACATTTCCTACAAAAAACACCTTTCAGGTGATCTAATATTATGAGAAACCATAATCATTAAGGATTGATCATGCTAATATAATTTTCTGGATGGCTTATTAACCTACTAAGACATGTTTTTCTCTACTTCCCTTCATTAGCGACAGCAATAATTAGGTAAGGACAGAGTAGCAGAATTGATCATATGCTACTGCCGAAGGGGACAGAGAATGTATCATGGACATTTAGCATAATGTTCTCCAAACTCGAGATGCATTAATTTTATTTAGTACCACAGTTATTTTCTGTCTTTGATAGAAGGAATCTGTTAGTGTAGATATTGTATAACAGGAGCTTATTTTTCTCTTATTCGAAAATGGAATTTTCTTTTTTCTTTAAAGTTCATAACACAAAACGAGATGAGACAAGAAAACATCACCCTCTCAAGTCATCCTTTCCTTTTTTTCAGTCTCCTCATGAAAGCGGCACTTTAAAAGCAGAACAGCTGCAGAGCTCTGGCTAGGAAGCAAAGAAGTGAGTTATACTGTCACCTCCCGGACAATAATCCCCAGAGACACTTTCCTCATTTTTTTGGGTCAGCTTCAGACAGCCTTCCCGCTTCCTGCCACCCCTGGTCACCAGAACAAAGCATCTGTAGCTGACATTTAGGTGGCTCTACTTAGAATATGTGTATACTTACATATACAAATTGTATACATTTGCAGCAATGACCAAATAGCTGCACTCTCAGCCCATATTAAGATCAGCAACATCAGCAGCAGAAGCACCACTAACGTGTGGGCTGGAGGATGAAGGAGCAGCCACACGAAGTGTCGGTGCCTGTGTGCTGCCCATCACCCTCCTCATCTGTGACCCCAGTGCCACGGCCTCAACCCACACAGCAGCTGCCTTGACCCTTGAAACAGAAACTGCCAGTTAAGTGATGACCCTGCCACATCTGTGATGTGCTGAGGTAGGGACCAGTGTCAACCGTGATGGGGGCTGCCTCAAGCTCACAGCTCCACTAGACCTGCAGCAGTAACTTCCCCACAGCATCCTGCCAGTGCGGGAAGCGCGTATAAATGTGAGAGCGACAAAGGCATCGCAGCAATAGCGAATTTTACATATTTTTTAAAAACTGTGAGCAACCGGCTTTCCCTAAGCTCTCCCCCCCATGTGAGCAGTAGGCAGCTTTCTGTAGATAAAATGCATTACAGGGAGCTGAAAAGAGTTGACATTACAAACTTGGCACTCTGATGGCATGCTGTACAAACAGGGAAAGGGAGGATCTGCCAAAGCGAGAGCCAGAGATAATATAAAAAGCATAAACCCAGCATATTGACCTTATTTAAGTCCAAACAGCGTAACACTAGGATACTTAATGCAAAAATGTCAAAAATATTCTTTATTCTACACACACATTAATGTTTCTTTAAATACACAATTCACTTGATATCTGCAATCCCCTCCCTACAGATGCAAAATCCAAAATAATGATTATATCAGTCATTGCTTAATACATTCAACTGTGGCCCTGATTTTCATGCATGAATGGTCATTTACATATCATTACCCATCATGCCATCCACTCAGATTTTTCTTTCTAAACAGAGTAATATATTTAAAGTTGTCATTTTAAAACAAAAATGTGTAAAAAATGGACTTTCATTGCTCATTATCTTATCTGTGCTCTTAGCAGCTAATAGACTGGAATATTAAAGTGCAAAATTCTCAGTTTGTGTGACAACTGTCACAGTGAGAAGATCTTACAGAAGAGACAATTACCAAGGGATTTTTCTTAAATTTGGAAACACAGATAAATATGAACAGAAAAGCTGAAGCAAACCAATCAGGAGCAAAACAGCAATTATAGTACATTCTTCTATTTTTCTAACACAAGTCCTTGTTGGGGGCAAAGCTAGTTCCATGTTAGGAAAATCACTGCAGACATGAAGTGCAGTTAGAAGCTTTGCATGAATAAATTACAATTTTTTAATTAATATTGCCCATGCCCACAATAGAGGAAGGATTTTTTTCCCCTCCTCCTGCCACTTTTAAAGTAATTTTCTGCTATGTTTAATTAGGAAATTTCTCTACAGAAGGGAATGTGATAGAAGATTAATTCTCTATTTTCTCACCCACTGTGTCAGTAGACTCAAGTGGACACTATAAACCCCAGTTAAATATGATGAGGATGATCAAGTACGGAGCTCCTTTCAAGAGGTCGCGTCCGCCGACTGTAGATCTCATTTCAAAACAATAGAAATGAGTTAGAAAATGGTATCTCTCCGTGGTGCAGCGCCACAAAGGAACAATTACAAGTGCTTCATGGCGCGAGGGTTCACCACGCCGGCTGAGAGGGTTCGCTATCGCGGCTAATGACACCAAACGCCGCCGAGTGAGAAATAGCATTTCCACAGCCATTGCTGTTTTGGGTCTGTTTCTCCCCTTCACCGCTATTCCTCTAGTAGTCCCATCCTATTTTACATCTTTTATGCCAAGTATGAAACAGCAATTAAGCAATAAATAATGAAATATTCACTGGTGGGCAATATAATAAAGTTTGGGGTTTTTTTTAAGGGAAGAGACAAAGGGCGCAAACTATTTGTTTTTAATGAACAATGAAGGAAACGAGCTATTTACCCTCAGGACATAAAATCCCATGAATGGTCTATTGCTGCCAATGCTGAGTAAATATCGGGTTAAGGCTTTTTAAAATTGAAATCCGAGGCAGAGTAAGAACAATTATTTAGAGGAAACTCAGACCTACAAGGTGCTGGAACATGCAAGATACTACCCTTTGACAGAGAGGGTAAACTATTTTCTCAGAAGTTTTACTTATGGGGTGGCTGAACACCAAAACAGAAAGAGCATGAATGATTTAGAGGAGGAAATGCAGACGTGTAGCCTAGTAGAGACTGAGAGCTTTGCACATTGATTAACTAGGACCAGATTGTTTTAATACAATAGAAGTTGCCAGTACAAACCTCCTGGGGATAGGAAATGTCAAAACAGGACAACTGGCAGAAAAAATGTGTAATGCAGAAGAAATCTAGAAATTTTATGCTGAGCTTAAAAAAATAAATCAACATTTTGGCTAGTCCAATGCCTATTTATTCCCTCCTGCCCCTGGCATTTTGACACATTTACAAGACATTCTTATCCCACTCTGCCTGATGCTGCTCTGGTTTCACGTAGAGAAATGTTCCAGCAGAGCATTTGAGAAGGAGCAGCCACCTTCGCCAGAGTCCAAGGGAGAGCTGCAAGGATGACATGATTTAGAAAACACGACTTCTGCAGTGATCTTAGGGGAATGGAATTTTTTTACTTTGGAAAAGAGAAGACTGAAAGGAGACTAGTCGTCTGATATAAAAAGGTATGTTAAAAAGGCTGCTATAAAAAGAAGGATAATCAATTGTTCTCCACATCCATTATTTCTGAGACAAGAAATAATTGATATAATTTACAGCAAAGGAGATTTAAGTCAGATATTAGGAAATTTTGTCCCCCCAACTTCTAATAATTACCATGTACTGGAACAGGTTGCACTGGAATGAAGCTGGTGTGCTCAGAAGTAGCTTCTGAGACTGGTCCATGAAAAGTCTCAGCAAGGGACAGTCTAACTATAGTTGTTCCCGTCAGACTTGAGAAGGATGGATGAGACCAGTTGAAGTTACTTCCAGAACTATATGCCTATCATGATATCATCCCTTTTCTGCAAGCTAGGGAATGGCTGGGCCCCACAGTAGGCATGGCTCTATCTTTACTTGTACAAATTGCCATTGAAATTACAGGGCATTTCTTGGTAACATAATTAAAACATCTTCCTGTCATCCAAGTGTGTGATGTCTGCCCACATATAGGGCCAGTATACATTTTTGCACAATCTCTAAAAGTTTCTTACTCCTGCAAATTTGAAGGATTTGTTCACACCTAAGACCTTGCGGACAAGACTTCAGCTCTTCTGAACCTGAAGAGGTAGGGGAGCCAAACACACCTTCTTCCTCCCTCAGGAAAGAAGTTTATTTTTTTATTCACAGTGGTTTGGATATATCTCTTCAACTGACCAAAGTTTCGCTCCATTACAATGAAATACCTTTTAGAGAAAAGGCATAGACCTCTTTAAAGGGAAAACACTTAAAAAAAATTGTTAAATGGGTTGCAAAATCTATGTTAATACAGAAATGCAGGCAATGCACTGCATTTCCCAGGAGAGTCAGCAATGACTTTCCAGTGTTATCACTCAGCTCATCTTCCAGCAGCCTGCCATCCTCATGCCAAAACGATGCTACCTGTGGCAACTGCGCCCTGATGAGAAGGGCAGAAGGTGATGGAAGGAACAAAGCTCCAAATGCCAGCTCCAAACCTGCGGATGGCAAAGCCAGGAATCTCAGGGAGCCCTACTTTCAACCAGAGCAGCCTGTGACTGACTAAATGTGTGTCAGGAGCCTCAGCGGCCCGCGTGGCAGCAGAGAGCCACGCAGCACTGAGGGCTCACAGCCACCTTTGTTCCACGTTCCCTGGAGCTGCACTTTCTGTGCCTCATCTGCCAGGGGCACAGCACAAAGTCTGTCCCCTCTGCTCCTGTTTCCAAGGAGTGAGCAGCCCTTTCAAAGCAAAGCCAGCCTTCAGAGGTTCCTCCAGTGCTTGCAGCCAGTGCCCACGCTACATGTCTGACCAGGTGCACATGGGGTGTGCTTTGCTCCTCTCCTTTTTTCTTTGCGAGAAGTCAGGCCCAGGGCCAGAATTCCAGTCTATTTGCACAGTGATAACATAGCCTTTCAGAAAGGAAATACAAAACAATGAATCAGGTGCAGGCATATCCATCTGTCATATCCAATAAGCATGAGGGTGCCATGTGAATGCCTGGTCACTCCTGTAATTACCTGTTAAAGCTGAATGGGCAATTTTCAGCCTGAAGTACATGAAATGCATGAACATTTTAATGATGCACAGAACAATTAAGAATATTACATGCACGGTTCCTGATCACCTTGAGATTTTTTCTCTACTTAGCGTGGGGGAAACTCAACCTCTTTAACCCTGTTAGAGCAAGAGGGCACAGCTGGAATCAGGAAACAGCTGAATAAACTTCAGCAAGGCAGGCTCTTTTTAAAATGCAACTTTTCCTTTCACAAACTCTTAGATAATGATGGAAAAAATGTCCACAGTGAATTCTGATGAAAAAGAAAAAGAAAGAAAGAAAGGCCAGAATAATAAGTGTGTCCCATGTGACAGCTGGGAAAAATGAAGGGTCTGATTCAGGTCCTGTTCTAATCAATGGGGCTCTCTCCATTACCTCTGCTAAAAGAACCAATAAACCCTTTATGTTTGGTTGAGTAGACAGAGCAGAGAGGTAAGAAGCAAGAAAACTTAGTCCCTGAAATGGCAGCTAAGGATCAGGTAAGCCACTTGAAATCACCCTGATGCAGTAAAGCTGTGTGTATGAATACATACAGATGGTATGGATGCTATTTCAGCAGACAGCAAACCCCTCGTGTCTTCCCCCCAAACATGGGATGAGGGGATCTGGACCAAAAAGTAAATCAGACAGAAGGCAGCCAGATTCTCCAAACATAACTAAGCAATATAAACATAGCTAAGCAGTGCAATCCCATGCCTAGAGACAGAAAAAAAGGATGTGGCCCAGTGTGGTAGGGAAAAGTCTTAAGTTACCACATATTAAGTATTTGCAATAGAAGATCCAATGTTGTTCTTGCTCAAAACACTGTGAAAATTTGGCTTCAGGAAAACCCCTGGGGATAAACTCTACCCAGTACGTGCCAGCCTAAAATGCAGGAACTGCTGCGGCCTCAGACATACAGCCCAGTGAGGGAGGAGGGTGTGCTTCCTAGCTCATGGAGGAGGGGTCAGCTTTCAGGTGGGTGCCCACTAGACTTCAGCAGAGCAGAGCTCTCTCCTAACAGGTTGGGACCAAGCCCTGGGTGTTCACCATGAAAATCTCTTAGGAAAAGTTAATTAGCATGTGGTAGAAGTGGGTGCGTTTCTTTGCAAAGCCTGTTCAGAGCGAAAGAAGCGTAAACATCACCCAACCCAACCGCTGCTTTCAAGTACCTTATTTTCACACTGAGTTGCTATAAACTATCCCTGTAGAATTTTGTTGTAATTACATGCAGTAAAAGGAACAACCAGGTAATTACCTCAGACTCCGCAATAACATTTACACATTAAAATGTAAGTGCAAGATGCATAGCTTGTATCCATGTTTTAACCATAGGAAGAACAGAAAACTACTCATTTGAGGGGAAAATAACACATTAAAAAGCCCTCTGGCAGCTACCAGGGTGCTGTCCCAATTCAGGCTGGGTGCCTGCCTCCGCTTATAACCCCACTGACAGCAATGCATGGTTTTAGAAACAACCATGTGTGTTCTCCAAGGGGCATTTTATCTTCCTTGGGAGCCTGGCACCCCTGAAGCATACACAGGCAGGCTTAAATGAGTCCATTTATATGTGGAGAGAGGTACTGGAGGAATCGTCTTTCTGACGCGGGTCCCCGAGCGTGCCATGGGCTGGGATGAACGGGGGCTGCCAACCCCTTGCACTGCTCTCAGGCAGCAATTGAAAACGTTGGGGGGAAGGTGGCCTTGGATTAGCCACATTTCACCTCCACAGAGTTTTCTTCCACGTTGAAGGATTTTCTGTCTTTCATGAGGTTTTGTGCTTCATTTAAGCCCTAAATAAAGTGCAAATAGCCCATGGGAGTAAACTTTACTCTCTACCTGTCAGAATAATTTCCTACCTGAATTAACTTGTGAATACGCTTTAAAAAAAAGACACATCTTCTTTGTAGCCTGATTATTTGCCTGCTTTATTTTCAAAATGCTTTTTTTTAAGCTGCTTTTCCATTTTAGGTTGCAAATGGAATCATATTAATGGACTGACGGGGTGAAGAGCAAACACAGGCTCGGACTTTATGTGGTGTGTCTGATCTGGTTTATATACCTCCCCCAGGCATGACTCTTCCCTTAACATTATTCACATGGGCTCTATGCCTGCCTAATTTCTTAGCACCTGCATGTTTTGCAGACATACTGCAATGAGCTCTTGCCATGGGAGTCGTGAATTTTCTCATCATTTTGCATCGGGAGAGACTACACAAGCCCCCCTAGTCTGTCCTGGCTGAGTGGGAGGAGGAACTTTTGGGATCCCTCATAAAAAATCTCAGAAAGACACTTCAAAGAGCAAAATAGAAAGAAAGGAAAAAAAGAAGAGAAAAGAAGAAAAAAATGTTGATTAAATATCACTACTAGAAATGCCAGCAGCCCCAAAGAGCTGCAGCCCTCCAGACAGAGGTGATTCATAAAACCCACACGAATCTCCTGACCCACCATCTGATAAGACCTTCCTTCTGCTTAACAAAATTTGGTGTCTGTATCACATGTCTTATAGCAGGGTTTCAAATATTTCAGACAGGCAGCTCGGTGGTGGCTCCTCCTGCCCCTGTGTCCCGGCGGGGGTGGCAGGGCGGTGTTGGCAGCACCACGGGAAGGTGGCAGCAAACCCCCACTGCCCACTGTCAGCTCTGGCTGCCCTCAGCTCCAGGCAGCATCACCCTTCTGATCGCATTGGTCAAACCAGCCAGAAACAATTACCAGCTCTGATCTACGCTTTCAGGTTTCTTTTGAACCGGAGCACACATGGAGGACAGCACAGGCTTTTGCATTGCTGCCCGGAATCTGGACAGGCTACAAAATCCCAGCCACTCAAACCAGAGCTGGTGGCCCTTTCTTTTCTAAGACGACTGTGGTTGTACGAAGTTTGCTAATGGCCTCACTTTTCGGTAGAGCAGAACTCATCCTCTACCCTCCAACATTTTGGTGAGGACATGACTAGCCTGCCACAGACAGCTGAAGAAGCCAGGGGAGGGTGGTGGGTAGCAGGAGGCCACCTGAGAGGATCTCAGCTGCACCACACAACCAGCATCTACCAGTTGCTCTGCCTAGCTCCATGTTACCACTTTATTAACAAAAACAGATCTCCTCGTCCAGTCTTACTGTCACAGGTAGTTTAATCAAAGAACTAACGAAGCAAGTGGGGAAAACACAGCCATGCGTTGTGCTAGTTCCAAGAAAGATGCTTTAGGGGAACTAAAACCTCCAGTGCCCTGACAGTTGGTGGTTGATATGGCTGTAAAACAGGTGACCCAACTCTGCCAACACAATGAACCACTTCCAGGAGCCAAGCCCGCAAAGAGCTTCAAGTCCCACCAGCATATCCAAACCCAGAAGCAGAGGTTCTCTCTTTTCTCAAAGAACATGGTACTTATCACTCTTAAATCAGTCACAGCCTATCTTCATTGCATCCCACCTGCTTGTCTGCATCTAGGCTCACTCTCTTCACCGTTTCCCATCTCAGAGTCCTCGCTGACAGAACATCTGCCCCTGTAGAGTTTAGGTTTGCATTTAAGGGATGGTTCTTTTCAAAGACCTCGTCCCAACTTGCAAATTCCCACAGTAGCATTTCTTTCTTAGTTCATATAACTAAAATGGGATTATTTTATGGAGAGCATCTCCCTAATGTCTGAGCAGCTTCGTGGTCTTACACTGTGCCTCTCTGCTTCATTAGTGCTGCTGTTTTCCTAACAATATTTCTGTGCTAAAATGAAATTCACACACTTTGCATCCCATGAACATTAAAGACTTTTCAGGGAATAAATATAATTGCTCAGTGCATCAAGTATGATTGATCCCTCTTCATTTCCTGGTAATTACCCTCAAGAACAGTGTGCATTAGACACTCTCTGCTATTGGAAGTAGTGTCTGGGGTCTTGTGGTCAGGTTTACTAAAATACCCCCTGCAGTATGTGACCTATAAGACATATATGCATATCCTACTTAAGTGGATTCCATTTTGCTCTTGGACTTGCATCCAACCAAAGGAAAAACATCCATTAAGCTATTCTACCACACTGCCACTATTTGAAACAAAGAAAAAAATAAAAAATACAGCATTATATTTTTCTATCAGCTTCTACATTATTTTGCTAACTTATTTTATTCTTTACAAAATATATTTACAAACAGAAGTCCATATTTGGACTTGACTGGATATTAACATTTACAGAGCATCTATATTCCCTCTGGAAGCATAAGATTTTTTAGGGATTTTGGCTGAGGTAAAGTTAACTTTCTTCACAGTGGCTGGAATAGGGCTATGTTTTGGCTGGTTGCGGTTAAACCACTACAGTCTTTTTAATGTTACTTTTTATTTACAAATGAAATAGATTAACAGAAATTACTCAGTATCAGAAAGCTTCATCTCAGTCTGGGGTCACAAATGCCTGTGGGATAGGTACCTGTCTTTTCCCCATTTTGTACAGCACTATCTATACCTATTGATTGTCACTGCCTCTCTGACAGATCTGGAATAGGCTATTTTTGTTCTGAACCAATTCCCATTCAAATACTGACACTGAAATATATTACTACTTACCCAGTAGTACTATTACTTTAACTTTTGCTTTGAATCCCGTTATTTCTGATCCTTTTAAAACAGTGGCAAACCTAAGCATCTGAGTAAATGCCATTCCAAATAATTTCTGGTCTTTCACCATTTCCAAGGTAAAACAGTGCACCTGGTTGCTTCTCTAATATTTGGTTCAGAAGCCTCTCAAAGCCAATGAGGATATTAAGCCGCTGAAAAATGTTTTAGTCAGCTTCAAAAATCCTTGCCAGGCCATAAACAGTGTCTCTGTGAGCTACTCTTCTCTCTTGCTACCAATATCCAAATGGATGGTTCTAAATAGTCCAACCAGCTGAGCTCTAAATCACATCAAAGGTATCGTTAACAAATGGAAAAAATGATGCGGGTCATTCTAGGAGACATTCAATTTCCTGTAGCCTATCTGCATTCCTTCTTCACACTATTTTGGCTTGAGATCCCAGAGACTTGACCAGAGTTAAGTGATTTATTCCCAGAGAACCTTTGGTCACATCGTTCCCATTTTTTATTTAACTTTTGAAACTGGGCTCGTGCCAGCAGACATTCCCCAGCACCTATAAAATGTTTCAATGCATAGTTCGCTGGTGCATACTTTGTGAAGGGCCAAACCTTCTTGATACTCCCCTTTTCCGTGCTGTCTGCTCACACTCTCCAGCTAGCCCATAAACCAGTCCAGAAATCCTGAACAGGCCCCATGACACCAGAGCTTTTTTCTTAATTGCTTCCACAAATTTGAAACATCACTATGGCCTCTTACTTTGGAGTTAGATGGGAAGGAGTGAACCACAAACTCTACCATCTCCTGAGCACACGATATTGTTGCAGTTCTGTTGTTTCAGACCTCTTAAGTACACTTAATTCATAGCAATTTTGCACCCTGATTCACAGAACAGGCTGAGGGGTGCAGATAATGTTTTTAGGCTATCGCTAATACATTTTCTTCTCTCTACATATTCCATCACCCATCCTCATGTCTTAATTGGGTTTGGGATTTTAGGTGCTAAAGTTATGGTTCCTAGGCAGTCATCTGTAAGCTTCAAAGCTAACCTCTCTGTTACCAGATGAAGAATCTGCTAGAAAAAACTCAGAAGAGAAATAAAGATGTCACCTGTTGATTACATGATGGCAGATCCCACCATTATTATACAGGAGACAAGTGCCACAGATCCACACCAAAGAGCTCATCTTCTCATGAGGTGTCCCTTGAGCACAAGGACATTTGTTCTGCCAGGATGACTACAGTAACCAAAATGTAGCTACCACATTCTCATTTTCCTGTTACCTGCTCTCAAAGCTATTGAATGTCAGAGAAGAACTCAGCAATATCATCATGGAAACACCTACCCCCAAGCACACATTAACTTGCAGGGGCAGACAGGTGAGTCCTGAGCTAAAGAAAACTTCACACAAGAGAACAGTGGTTGTAGAATGCTGAAGGCAATGGACAGAGGATGGTTTTGAAGACCATTTACAGTGTCTCATTGGCTCATTGGCTCTTAATTGCCCTTTTGGTTCCTAGATTTCTTTTGCAAAGTATCTATATCTGAACGTATCTACACGGAACACCTCCTAGAGAGGACAGAATCACTATCCACATTTCACGTGAAGAGACCTAAGCAGGGAGGGTGTGCCCAGGCTGCCCACTGTGTGGACACTGCAGTGCCATGTGTTCCCACTGCCCAGCCAGGGCCCAAGAGACTTGGCTTCTTTCTGGGGCCACAAACCTGGATTTTCTCACTTTGCACATACCGAGAGTAGGAGCTGGGACTATGCACCATATGCTGTCCTTATACAGGGCCAGAACATGGCCAGTTTCAGCACAGTTTTTGGGAATAGAACTCTGAACTCAACTTTGCAGAAGTCCAGGTTAATGCTCTCACTGCGGCCAGCGTTCCTCTGGAAAATTAGCATGAGAGTGGGGAGCAGAAGGCTTTGAAGAAGATAGGGCTTGCAGTGATGAAACAGGGTAGGCATTCCACAGACAGGTAAGAAGAAATTGCTATGGCAACACCACATGACTTCATTAGAGGTGGAAGAGCTCTTTCCAGGAGGGTGATATATTCTATGAGGCCTAATGTAAACTTACCTTCATGGCTACAGTTGGAGAACACCTAAGAAAAATAGGTGGGTGTGTAGATAACTAGAAAATTAGTCTATACTCCCAGAGCACATGGAAAGCACAGCATACAATGACAAAGAATACCAGAGACCCCATCACCAGGCTTTGGAGGAACAATGCAAACTACACTAAGATTTATGTCTTGCCCAACAAAATTATATCATATATCTTCACCTGTTAAAACTACCGGCTTACTAAGTTCAACCATAAAGTTCATATTTCTATGAATTTTGCATTTCTAAGACAATCCAGGATACTGCCAGCAATTTAATAAGTTTATAATAAGCAAATCCAGGCCTCCTGTAACAACAATGTCTGGGTAGCAGTTTTGCATGCTCTGAATACAAGTGGCTGTTAAGAGAGCCAAGAGCAAGGGTTAATTATGGTATTTAAGAAACAAAACCACCTCTGCCTATGATTCATTTCACAGACTTCAGTGTTTCACGAAGCTAGGCATATAGTGGAGCAAATAAGCCTTGTGGGTTCAATTTGAACCATTTGTAGAAATGAAGAAGGGTGGGTACCACGCTTCCTTGGGTAGGGAAGGAAAGTCATCCCATTAAGAAAGGGGTTTGGTTCTGTGGGAATAAACTCAGCTGCTACTACTTCTATAGGAACATGATCTGAAATCAGATTTGCTGCCAGTAGACTGAAGAGGTCAGCTGTTTGTCTTATAAACTGCCCATGTTTTCCCCTCTCCCTGACTGCTCCAATCTCACCACAAAGCAGCATGATAGATGGGAGAAGGTCTCCCTGCTCCTGAAAACCCCTGCAAGTGGAGGCTGCAGGCAGGCTGTCACCTCTGTCTGTCACTCCTGCCAGGGCAAGGAACTACAAACTATGCTTGGTGCCAAGGGTCCCTGATGCCAAGGGTCCCTGATTAGCTCCACATTCAGCACAAAGCCATCGTCATCCTTGCTCTAGGGCCATAATTGTTACACCCGATGGTCCTCTAATGACATTTATAAGCTGTGTCTCACATAATATAATACTGCCTGTGGAGTGGCAATGCTCCACAAGACAGGAGACAGCACTGTCTGGAAAATGCCTCCCCCGCTTACGTAGGCAGCAGCTCTGCTGGGCTCCACATAAGACCTACAGAAAGATGCACCACTTGGACACATCAAACACTGAGCAGGTTATGAGCCTATGAAGAGGGGCCACAGGCTCAAGGTAGGAAAAGAGAAAAAAAACTTCCCCAGTCTGAGCACATGAAAGCCTGAAAACTTTCAGACTTTTTGGATAAAAGGTGGCTTTAAGCATCTTTCCTCTAAAGAGACTGGCAGAATAAAGCCACTGTTGGAGCACTCGAGCTTTCTACTCTCAAACTCCCTGAAGTCCACAGGGAGCACTGTGTTGGCTTTGGTCAGCTTTGGATCAAGCCACAGATGCCAGGGAAAGCTATCCCAAGAGCAGCATTGCTTGTGCCGGTGCAGTCTGCCTGCGTCCCACTAGAAAAAAATCAAGGAGAAGGACAGAGAATTACCTGAAGGGAAAATAATCCCGAATTTACTCTTGGGCAAAGCACAAAGCTTTGTCTTTATTACCCCTTTCCCTAGGCAGATTTTTTCTTCCTCTTTGACGTTCACCCTTGAATTCCCTGCTTGGTTTCTGGGGACATGGGCAGGTTTTGAATCTCACAGTAGATATTATCCAGAGAACAATAAACAGGTGATTTTCACCTTCAGGTGCCTGAAACTTTCTTTAATGTTTCATTGCAAGCACACACAGCTGGCTGGCAGTGCACACAGTGCAACTTGAAAAGAACTGTGGGTCGAAGTATCTCACAGCAGAATATTACTGTGGATTTAGCACTAATTCCAGCTTCATTCCTTTCCTAATTCCTGTATCACATAGCCTTATCTACAGAGATAAAATCCCTTGAAGTGCACTTGCTTTGATGCATGGATGGAAGACTTTTGTCAAAAAAATGTAAGATTTGCTTAGAAAACAATCACCACTATATTTAGACCACAGTCCACTCCAAACTCCCCTGACAGATTTCAGTGCAAACAAGCAAAAGCTTCCCTTGGCTGCCTACAAAAGTTACATTTCAGACAAGCCTCTCGTCTACCAGGGTGATGAATTTTAACCTCTTGCAGTGTTTCGAGCATGGCCATGCTCTCTTAAAGCTACGACCATCATTGCTAGCACAGCATTTGCACACCATGCCACTAATTCCCTGACTGCCTCAGAGTATCAATGTCCCTGAAGGGCATTCTATTGATTCATAGGTAGATTATGTTACTTGCTTGGCTTTGGAAGATCCACGCTCTCTGCCCAGCATCCTTGCAGAAAATGGCTGTGTTATGCATGCTCTGCCTAGGTTTTTCAGGAGCTCTTCAAGCCAAATTGTAATGGGGCAAGGCATAGATCTTTTGATGTCAAATCCTGTATGATTTTACAGCTTGCAACAAAGAAAATTTACATTTACAGTAGACAGCAACTTTCAGCCAGGAGGATTTCAAAGCACTTTACGAATTATCATTCAAAACAAATAACGCTGAATTAAGACATTTCTGGGTTGAAATATAGAATATATTGAACAGAACTACTCAGCAGCTTGGGGTAAAAGGTGAAGAATACAACATCCAATTGAATGCATGCAATGCAATTTTAGTTAGGCAGGATGCAATTACAAAAGCTGGAGTTCGGCCAAGCCACCAAGGTTAACTACTCTACTTTTTCAAAAAGTATCATGGGATTTTTCTAATGACCACAAGTTAATGATGTTATGTCTGAAAGTCAGCACCTCTCCCCTTACAGTGGCCTTTACAATCATTTAATAGCAATGGTCCGATACCAGATCCAGTGAGAAAATCCCAAATCACCATTCCCACCATCTCAGAAACCTGTTTCTCTTAGAAAAAATGGGTTTGGAAGAGACCAAGCGAGTCACTAGGTCCAGTTCTCCAGAATCCTAAGAAAGACCACACGTATAATCACATCACTTATATTGAGTCCAGAAAGTTCGATACATCTTCAAGATTCACTTCAAAGTTATGAAACCATAAACTATCACAAAAGGAATTACACAGACCTGTGATAAATTCAGGTAAGTAGCAACCTTCAGTACTTTAAAGTATAATATGTATCATGCACTTTGTGGTCTCTTGCAGTACATATATCCTTGGACTATGCAACAGAAGGATTGAGACTAAATACACAGTTATGACGGCAGACTCCTATGGGCTATAGTAGGAATAGTTACATGGACTACTCAAGTAATAAGGGGACTCTGGAAAGCTATTCTTTGTTAAAGAAAATCAGAGACATTACCAATAATTATAATTAGAACATATCCCTGTGTAACACAAAGAAAAAAATCTCTTGTAAGTCAGAAAATCACACATGGTAAGTCAACTTAAATATGGTCATTAACATGACAGATACTTTAAGTTCTCTGCACCAATTTTTCTATCTTCAAATATTAATATTGGTGTACGAATCTCCAGCTAAAAAAAAGGACAAACAAGTTATCTACAATTTTTAGATTGTCACACATGCCTTTGGATTTCTCTTGGCCAATCAATTTTTTTTTAATTGGACTTTTAGAACATTCCCCCAGTTAAGAGGTGGCCTGTGTTTTCAACTGCTTGCTAGAAAATTCATTACAAATAAAATGCAGAATTTAATTGTGATAACAAATGGTACTTTAAAAAAGAGGAATGGAAAAACTAGAAATCCCAAAGGCCTTTATAATCTTCCATTCAGATCTTGAGTATTGCTCATGTAGACCAAACCATCAGATATTACTTGCTGGTGAACATCTATAACATTCTTCGCTACCAGATATGAAAACTGCATGTGTCAGTAAGCCTTAGGGTATGATCTACCAAAATCAACATTGGGTTTTATGTTGAATTCTCTGTGCTTTGACCCTCACACAGCAGATTACAACAGCTGCAGAACAGCATTTGCACAGCTCATTGTCTCATGCCCCTTTGTTGAGTGTTGATCTGATTAGGTAAATGAGGTATTATAACTGACCTTCTAGAAAGTTTTGGGCTATGCTTTTCTTGTGGAGGATATTAGATAAAGAAATCATAATAGCCTGTGGTAGCCTGGCCTCAAAAAAAGCTAGTATTCTAAAACAAAAAAAGGCAAAATAAATCCAGCTCAGAGAAGTTGGGGCACTTTCTCAGGAGCTCCTCTGTCAGCCATGAAGAGCTCAACTGCCATCAGTGAACCGAGCACCCATCCTACAGGACCTATCTTGTGTTAATTCATTAAATTCTAAGCAAACTGTCTAAGCTTCATTGTTACTTTTAACACTTATTGTACCATCTTTTGCCAACAGTTACTTTTTCTTGCTGCCAACATTAAACTTGAAGCCCTAGCGAGAACTTAATGGGACTGAGATTTACATCGTTTGCCAGCAATTTCACATTTTGACACATTGTAAGGTCGCTGGTAGATGGTTCTTTGAGTTCTCAATTGTTTAATTGTTTACAGGTGAAGTGGCAAATCCGACCTTTGCTCTCATGCTAGCTGGAAGTGAGCACACGTTTGTGAGTATCTGTCGAGAATTTTTCATCTGGGAATTCATTTCCTGCAGATAAAAAAACCTATCTTCTGTTCCTAATACTCTGATCTTTATTTGATTAAAAGGATTCATTCTGATTTCTTTCCCTGTGATATTGCATAATATCACGGTGCCCTGTCTCTTTCGTGAGATCTCATCAGAGTTCACTTCTTGGCCCTTCTCTGAGTCCTCAAAAGTACCATGGTGGGCACACAGCTGATTTTGCTCACGGTCTTGAAATACGTGAAGATATTTAAGTATGCAGACAATGCAGCCAAGCTATATTCAAAGGTCTCCTCTGTCACCCAAACTGAGAATCTAAAACCCGGTGTTAATATTAATCAAAAATGGTTTATGAATGTAAGCTCCTGCTGAAAACAGAGGGATGTGCATATTCTCTTAGCTTGGATCAAGCCTTTGATGACTGAAATATTTTTCAGTGAGAGACACCAAACAGAAACAAAAAAGAATTGAAGAAAACGTGGTTGTTACGACTGCCTTTTCTCCCAGCAAGGAGGGTTTTACAGCTGTGCATTTGGAGAAGGAAAAAAAAAAAACCACCACCCCACGTTTATGTACCTTGGTATGAGTGCAATAACTCAGCAATAACCCAGCACATAAAAAAGGAGCATACAAAAGGCTTCAGGTGAAACTCTCTGCTGTGCAGATTGCTTGTGTGCTTTGCTGGTTCACCCTCCAGCTCTCCACAAAGGCAGCTTTAGGTCTGGGAGATGGAACGGATCACACTCTGGCTTTGCCCATTAAAAGCAGCACTGACAGCTGTCTTCAGACATTTGGCTCCCTGTACTCAAACCGAAACATGGCAACAGCAACCAGAGGCAGCATAGACACGTTCTTGGTGAATGGATGAAAAATGAAACCATAAGAAACTAAATTTGACTGAATATTTAACATTTCTTCAATAAAAAATGTCCTTTTTAACCCCAGTGTGGCTTTCAATGCAAAAACTTCTGCTGTAAATGAAAACTTTGAGATATTTCTTTTGTGCAAGAACTCAAAACTATTTTCATTTTGGTGACTCTAACTGTATATTACACAGTGGTGCAGGCTCACTGCAAATACCTGATTTTTACAGGGTCTCTTCTCAATGGCAGCAGACCCTGCCATCCCTAGCTGCTACAACACATTTATTCTGCCACCATGCAAGAGAAGGTGAACAGGCATAAGCTGCAATTCACTGGGCATTTTCCTTATATTAGATATATCTGGAATCCAATTCTGTGCTACATATTATCTTAGTGTGGCAATGCCAGTAGGGCTTGCACTTGTGTATCTCAACAGACTGTGAAGATGAAGCACTATTTATTCTCCTAAAAGAAAATAATTACAGAACTGTAAATATAGCAAGGTAGAAGAATCAAAGTCATTGTATTTAAAAGCTAAAATTATCTAGGGGTGACTGAGAATCCATGTTCGTTAAGAGCATCAAATGTAAACCCAGTTTTTTTTGTGATAAAGCCTCTGGAAGCATTTTTTTTTTAATGAAAACAATACCAGAAGTCAAAGTGTAAGTGTAACTTCACATCTGGAAAACGTTGTTCCTTTTTCTTCTTCTTTTTTTTTTCTAAGCAATAACCTCTCATGTTTGTGGAAACCTTGCTTAGCAGAGCTTTCTAGGAATCACAGATTGTTCTACTTTTAATTGTATCAGAAACATTTTTTCTTTTTTTTTTCCCCCCCTTTTTTTTTTTTAATTTTGGCATGAAAGCAGATGAGCTAAACACTGAAGTGGTTTTGGCAGCATGAGTTTCAAACCTTATAGCAAACAAAACATTTTTGTCACTGCACCTCCTTTCAGACGTGGATGGAATTAATGTGGCCCTTCCTCTTACATCTCAAACAGTCATTTGAAGAGGCTAAAGTGTGTGTACCTTATATTCTTGTGTATAAAGTGTGAATGACATGCCAAAATGTCAACAGAGCTTCCATATACGTGAAGACCATGCACTGCTGTCAGTTTGTTAAACAGTTCTTCAGACACCAGCTTGAGGAAAAGAATAATATTCCAGATAATTAAATAAATCCCAGAGACTTCTCTCTTCCCCAGGAGACAGAAACCACCTGCCCAAGGCCACTACTGATCAGAACTTTTTTGGAGTTCCTGCTGTGGGGGAGCAGTGGGGATCTTCTACCACCTGCCATTTCTTGCTTCTAGAAGTTGCCTGCTTATTTGGGATTTGAGTACTTTCCACGCAGCCTTACAGCCTAACTCTCTAACCCTGCAAACACACACAAGACTCTGCCAGCAAAAACATTCTCAAACCAGTCTTTTGACCAGGCCTCTCCTTTTCAGAAGTGCAATATTGCTTTAACATTACACTTCCAACAGCAGCATGACACTTTTCCTTGCTCCCCTGCCATGTGTTTGAATACCTGCCACCTTCCTGGTCATCTGGTGTCCATCCCATCTCTCTGGCTCTTAAAAATATTTACAAACCCTTACGTTCATTGTTTTGTTGCTTTCCAAGAAGACCTATAAAGTCAATAAACCTTCATGACACCTTCCTGAACATCATTTTCTGACACAAATCATACTCGAAAAGAGAAACAAAACCAGCAATGCAGAAAGAGGGAAGTTACTACATTAATCTATGACCACAAACAATTTTTACAGCTTTGCTTGCATCCTGCAGCCTTTTTGTAATACCAGTCTCCGCTTGCTCATTTTTCTGCTTTAAAAATTTGAACTCTCTGGGTCTTCCTTTTCAGCCAGAAGGATTTTAACCCAATGTGGATATTACCATAATAAATAATAGTCAGAGAATATAGTCATCTGCACCAGTAGACAAGCCTGGATCTTTCCTAGGTGCTCCTGCAGAGCACTCCTTTAACTCTAGACTGGGATTTATACAGTAATGCAAGCTCCAATCCACAGACATATTAGAAACCACCGTTTTAATGGGAGTTTAACAGTCTGATGCATTATTTGATTTCCAAATGCAGTCAGTGCCAGCCCATCATTAGACATCAAGGCAATAATGTGGCCCTGGGGAATGCTTCTCCCTAGGCCCTAATAATCACTATTGGCCCTTAAATTCATGCCAAAGTGTTAGTTCATTCAACATTTTGCTCTTTTTTGTTACAGCTTAAAGAGAAGAGCAGAGGATAATTTCATACACAAATGTACAAGAGATTTGGTGTTCATCTAGTGTGAAGAAGGTAATTTAAAAGCTCTTCTATTTAGAAAATCTAAATATAAGAAACTTTGGCCTTCATTTATTGGGATTCTGAATCAGGTCTGGAGACCAATAATAGTTCAGCTCACAAACCATAAAGAGCTGTAAGCCCCACTAATTTCATGCCCCTTTAATCTGCTTTCATCAACTGTGTGGATTTTGTAAAAGCACTCAAAAATTAGATGTTACCATTTAGTAAAAGCATTGACTGATTTCTAAAGAGTTAGCTTGCAGCACTACTAAAAACATCAGTGACACAGCAAATAATCCAGTGCTATGAGCTTCCCAGCTCTATGTGATTTCTATTCTAGCAACATACATATAACCGTATGAAAGTTATTCCCTTCTCTTAATAAAGAGAGAGAAAAAAAGCTTGGCCTGGATGTTGATCTGATTCCAATGAGGTTATAAATAAACTGTTACTCGTAGTCTCCAAGACAAACCAGTTTGAATGTGCTCAAATATCACATTCATTAGCATAGATTGTATGTACACAAATAGAAAGAAAAGGTGATAGTGAACAAGGCCATTGATTTCATCGTAGGGAGCAACGCAAAGCAATTGAATGCTGTTAGGCAACAGTGTGAGCAATCTTGCTTTTACCCATTCTCTAATAAATTTTTTCAGCATGTACTTTCTTCATCTCTGTGATCATTGTTATCGTGAATAATTGCATTGAGTGCTGTTTCATCAAATTATCTTACAACTGCAATAACCTTTCATGAAGATTTTTAGGATAATAGTTACTGTGAGTATAGAGAGAGCTGAGCTCTGAAAAAAACAACCCAAACACCTTAGTGCAAATGAAAACACATCGTGTACAGCAGGTCCTGGCACTGTGCTGTACAGTTACAAAGGGCATTAATGAAAAACAAGCCTGATGAGATCCAGCTGATCAACTGTCATCAGCTGCTTGACCACAAAAAACAACATCATCTCCATCCTCTTACTCCAACTCAGCAAAATGCTGAAAAAGCTCCTATGACCAACAGCCACAGTGCACATCAAAGCACAGACACTGTTCATGTTATCCATCAGGAAGTATCTGTGACAAAATTAAGACATCTCCATGTGCAACCCTATGTCTGATCTGCATTCCTTGCCACCTTGGAGATGAGTGACACAGAAGAACAATTGCCACTAGCTGAAGTGGTGGATGGACACTAATAAACTTGCCCAGACCTAACAAACCGGGCGTAAGACCTCTGCAGGAAGTCAACAGGAAAGTCACTTCCAGCATCAAGTAACTTCCAGTGATACCTGAGCATCTGGACTTTAGAGTCAAATTTAGATGGCAGCAACAATGACCAGGACTCCTTTAGTCACGAGAAACACTGCAGATATAGCAACACCACAGGGGTAATGAGGCAGTGATGGACAGATCATGAGACATCTGTCTGTGATGCCACTGCAAAACAGGTGAAAAAATCTTAGAATTTCTGAGATGACGTGTTTTCACCATCAGGTGAAACAAAGAAGTATCGATACTATTATTGGAGTGCTGTGCTAAGCTCTAGTTAGCCACACTCAAGGAATTCTAATTTCTCAATCTAGATGACTGAAGATAAGGGGAAATAGAAAAATTACATGAGACCGTGGCCTGTTTGACCTAAGACAGAGGTCAAGAAGAAGTGTAATGGCTATCATAGGATCCTGTGGATGTGGAGAGAGAGGACACATGTCAGGTATTGGAAAGAACTGGGAATAATGAGCCTTTTGGTCTCTGCCACCTCTGTATGAACCTACTCAGAGGAGATCTGGAGTGTGAATTCGGATAACTTTTTTCCTGATAGAAGATCCATACCCAGGAATTAGCATGAGATTCAACTTTCCTGTTTGAATTTATACATTAAACTTTTCACCTCTCTGGAAAAAAAATATAGAGTTTTTGTAAGGTTTTAAAACCTGCTATAACATCTTTCAAAGTGGGGAAAAAAAGAGAGCACAAGGGAGAAGGAGATGCACATAGAAATATTATTCCTTACTGAAATCAATGGATACTGTTTCTGTTAACATTACAGTATATTTATCATGTCCCTTTCCCTCCTCCTGAATGGGGCCAGCGAAATCCTGACATTATGAACTCAGCTGAAACCCTGCTCTGATTACTGTACGATCTCTGCAATAATGAGATCCAGGCTGGGTTAACGTTTTCAAAGGAAGGGAAGGTGTTTAATAATTTTAACTCAAAGACTGCTGCTGAAATTAGTAGTATGTTCATTTTGATTGCTTCGGTGTTCAGAACAGACAGGCTCTGGTGATTTTATCACAGTCCTGGCATGCCTGAAACTCACTGGAAAGAAAAATCACCCATTTCACTGCTGCTTCAAGAATCAATTGATAAAGCCCTTTATCAACAGAAAGCAGGGGAGGTGAACAAAAGCACTGCTTGTATTTGTTCAAAGTACAAAACGTGCAAGTCAGATCTAAGGAAAAATTATATGACGACTGGGTTAGAACTACGCAAGGCCAACCTTTTCTGTACTGTCTAGAGATCTCTTGTTCATAACCTCAGGCTACTATCAGCACTGTGATGCCTGCAACAAAGTACTATGTGCATATCAGTACTTGATGAACTGAATGAATAAATGTTAAATCCCAAAGCATGATGTTCCTTGTGATCTCTGTTAAAAGCCTGCAACCCTTTAAAACAAGAGCCTTAACATCATAATATCTGTGGCATCTAAATCATCATCATTTCCCATACACCGTGTTCTGCCAAGCAAAGTTATTTTTCCGAACACTTATTATGTAACTGTTCAGGGGGAAAGGCAAGACTGGAGCAAACCCCAAGTGTGCTCAGTGCTTAGTTCAGCCTGATGAGATGCCTTCTGCTAATTGGAGCAAGCTCCTCTTTAGGTTCCACCCTCCTTCACCTCCCTTCTACTCCCTCAGTCAAAGTGCTGGCAGAGGCCCTGAGCAATAAGCAGCTCCTCCACTGCTCAAGCAGTGCTGGAACTACTGCCTTGTACTGGGAACCTGCTGTATATTCCCAGAGATCCATTCATGTCAAAGTGCTTTATCAAGGTTCAGACTCAAAGAAAGAGAACAGGACATCTGTGTTCAGGGTCTGATTTGCAATTAAAAGATTTCTGTCGAGCTGGACATTTGGAGTGAATCCTGGACTTGCCTTCCCACAGATACTTTTCTCCATTTTAATCACAGATTTCCTTTAGGCTTTTATTTGTGTTTTCACTCTTTGTAGTTACCTTGGATAACTGAAAACTGTGTGAACACAGGATAAAACACCTTAATATCCAGCGCTGCTAAGACGAGTGAGAAAGCAAAGCTCTGGCTGCAGAGCAAGGGCTCAGCAAACAAGGACAAGCATTCAAACTGATGAGAGAGGATCCAGGAACTGTGAATCCAGCTTAAAAAATGTCTTTCATCAAAAATAATAAATCCAAGGCACACCTTTTTTCCCCTTGGGTTTCTAGACTGCATTGCCAGCTTGCTTTCCACCAAAGAGGGGCAAGAGAAACTCCTTAAAAGCAATCAAAGAAAGCTCAGATCTTCAATAAATCACATGTAGAGGATCCTAAGCTTGTGTATAAATTCAAAAGACCACAGAGCCCACGATGAAACCAGCAAACTTGGCAGCAAGTGCCACCCCTTGGTATGCACAGTTGGGAAAGAAGCCATCTTCCCAAAGCGTTTATTTACAGCTCTCTTGATAATATACACCTACACCTGGACCCATTAAGCCAATATCAGCATTCCCAGTGCTTTTAATGATCTCTGGATTTAGGCCTCTAGAGACAGCCGAGTCTCTGAGTCATGGAAGAGAAAACTAGTGGTGTTGAGACGGAGGTTTTCTCAGGCCCCAGAGGCAAGATGTGTGGCAGCTCCCAAAAGGTTTGATTTCCCTGATGCGCGCAGACCCAGAAGCGAGTCTGCACTCGGACTAGACCAGTCAGACTGAAAGCCAGCTCTGATTCCGGCATAAATCAAAAGGAGACAGCACGAGGCCTATGGGGAGCAAAGAAAAGATGGAATCAGGAAACCACAATTCATCATTTATCTTCTCAGTATCCTGCTAACAACGGAAACTTCCAAACTAATGACTATTTGAATGCAGCCTTGCAATGTATCATCGCTGAACAGAGTATTGAAACATCAAATAGAGAGTTCTAAGATCAACAGGATGTTTACAAATAATTATTAGGAGGTGATTGCCTAATTTTGGACTTTGGTTTGATGTATTTACCTTCTTATATTCAAATATATCTGTACTTTGTAATATTTACACATATCAAGTTTGAGGCTTCACAAAGTATTGCTATAAAAATGCTGATTTACTATTTATGCAGACACAGTACACATTTTACCATGCTGCAAATGCAATTTGCCAAGCTGTTTCATTCCTTCCTTTGTAGTTGTGTCATTAAATATTTTGATTTTCCTCTATTTATTTTGCTTAATAAACTTTCATGCGTTTTGTTCAACAAATACTACAAAGTTTGGCTCATGCTAAATAATCCAATTTCAGAAAGGAAAAAAAACCAACTGTTCCCTATCAGTCTTTACATTTATCACTTGACCTAAATATGACCCCCTATACTATGAGAATTAGTGTGCTGAACATTTATAAACTACCATATTTAATATATGAACCCCATGATTTTCTGTCCAACTTTGGTTATGATCAGTTGCAAGAAAAAGGAAACTGCTACATACACAACCCAATACTGGTAATCTGATTTATGGGCTGATGCTTCACTACTAAATAAGACTGGACCGTGCCCTACACAGGACTAAGAGAGGCAATGATGATGTGGGAGGTTCCTGCTATGCTTTGAGGACTGTCCATAGCTCAGTTGTGCCAGGCACTGTACAGATAGGTATGTTTTAGCTATTGCAGCTGTATTGAATTTCCCTGGGTACCACTGATGCACAGTAATTCTTACCAGACACGGTAAATTGACTTTAACGCACATCAACTTGTGTTTCCCTGCTCGTTGTGTCCCGCGCGCAACCCCAGATGCGTCACAAAGTCCTTGAGCGTCATTTCCACACGAACCTCCTGATAGCAGCACTGAGAAGGTCAAAACTTTCCCAACAGCTCCACATGGGCAACCAGTGGAGGATAAACTATCCCATCTGCCCACCCCGGGTTTTGGTGTTCTGCACAGGGGAGGTGAGGGCAACGTTTGCTCTGGGCAGGAAGGTCCAGAACGGTGAGAGGGGCCAGGCCTTGATGCCATCTCCCCATGAAGATGCCAGTAGAGACAAAGCAGTAGGTGTTCACAAATACTTCTATCCCTCAGGCACTCCAGCTTTGATACCTGTTATCTCTGAGGTCCATATAGGAACAGGGAAGAAAGACAAAGAGACTTTGGAGGGTGCATAGCAGTCCAGAGGAAGAGCCTAATTTCAGTGCTCTGCCTGTCCTCTGGTCCAGCCTGTCCTGCTTGCCCTGTGCACAGGGGTGACCAGAGACACTGAGCTCCCTCTTCAGGCACCTTAATGTAGAACCAGGTCATCTCCCTTACACCAGTATTATATCAGAAGTCACACATTATCAAGGGAGAAGCTGTGATTCTGTGTGCTTTTTGGTTAACCATACACAATCCCTTCAAAAGGCAGAATATAATTCTGCCACTATGCCTATGTGAAAATGCATATACACATCAGTATTTATGGTGATCACAAACAAATAATACTTCTTATTACATAGTTTTGATCAAGGAAGAGTATTAAGAAACACAAATGCTTTCTGCTGTACTGTAGGAAATACTTAGAAACCAAATTTTAGGTACCAAGAATGATGCTTCCGAAAGCACCAATCTGGGGCAGTTATAGACCTTTCCTTACACACATCCAGTGATTTCCATTTTCTTTGTTCTTGCATAAATCTTCTTCCTCCATTAGCTGATTTGGTCAGATTTATGAGGGATGAACTGGCTGTCTCAAAGCTCCTTCTACAATCTCAGTAAAACTATAACACTTATTTATATCTCAGTTGCTTATTTGTAAAATGAAAATAACCGTATTCTTCTCAGACAGGAAGCTGGCTTCATCACAAGACATACACTGACCGTGAACACTGTAATATTCTTCTTTAAGCCATAATAATGTTGACATTTTACTAGTGTTTTGCTCTTCCCCTCCCAGAATTGTTAGACCTAAAAACCAATGCTTCATACCATGTACTGAAATGCCAAGGAAGAGTATGATATAAATATACAGATATGAAACAGCATCTAGAAATGATGATTCTGATCTTTCAAAAGACAAATCACTAATCTGTGGCTCTAATGAGATATGGGATGATAAAGGTCATGCTGAGTAAAGGACTAAGCTGACATATCAGTCCAGAAGTTTCAAAACTGATATTGCTGCTCTTGTCCCATTGGGGGAAAAAAAAGCAATCCTTTGTGTGAATTGCAGCAGACTGTTACAGGCACATTGAAGAGACCCTTTAACTCTGCTTAATGCAAGGACAATTTTAAACTCACCCAAGGATGTGCAGACTGAAGCGTGGCACTGTGGCATTTTAAATGCCGCAAAATTATTCCATTTATTCTTTCAAAAGACACTTTCAGTCTGAAACTGGTAAAAGCTCTTTCACCTCTGCACATCTTTATGAGGATGATTAATGTGATAGAGTAGAAGTTGCCAGGTGACTGCGAAAGGACCTTTGGTCAACAGTAACTTGAATTAGCTGCTGACATAAAAAAGGAAATGCAGAGTAACACAGCTGTATTCAATTTGGGGCTTGCTAGTCTAGGACTTGATGTAAATCTGATTCAGAATTGCCGACAAATCAGAGGACCTCGGCAGAGCACTGCTGAAATCCCTAACTTACACCTTTCATCCTCAACCCTGTTAGCATTTCACCATCACTCCCACTGGGGTGACAACTGGTGTTTGGCACCCTGCAGAGCTCTGCAAAGACTGGATCTCTGGATTTCACTGGCTGACCTTTTTTTGGTTTCTTTTGCTCAGGTGAACTGGGTCCTGTCTTAATAAAACCCAGCCAGCCCATGGTACTTTACTTACAATAAAAGCAATAAAGATCTGAGACCTCTCCCAGCCACAGAACTGTTACAAAAATGCTGGACTTCACCTGCTGCTCTTCTGCTTAGTCACCACCAAACTGGCTTGTTCATCGCTTCTAAGATCTTTGATGAAAGCTGATGCCCTAACACTAAATAAGCAAAAAGTCTGACAAAACAGCCAAACTTCTTCCTTTGAAGAGTTTATTCCTGTGTCCCCAACTGAATAA
Organism: Neopelma chrysocephalum; assembly: GCF_003984885.1. Lineage (NCBI taxonomy): Eukaryota > Metazoa > Chordata > Aves > Passeriformes > Pipridae > Neopelma > Neopelma chrysocephalum. The sequence goes on from NW_020897703.1 coordinate 3,919,480, forward strand.
ATGCTATAAGCTGTAGCTGAAAAAGTGTCTCGTTCTCTGCCTTCCTTTCAGAAGCCACTTTAAGCTCGTTCTGGGTTGAATTTGCAACCATGCTCTTAGATCAGGTTGCACTACACTGATCAGGTTCAGCAGAATGCACAGACAAGGAGCAAGAGAAGGCAGAGAGAAAAGGAAGGGGAGAAGAGAAAATGAGGGTACCTTTTTGGGAAAGCTGTGAAATGAGGCAGTTTCACTCCTGTGTTTTCCCTGCCACCCAAGTGAGCTCATTAATGCATGCAGAATTTGAGGGAGATTGATTAATTGCACAAGGGCCTAGAATGGACATGGTTATTGTCATTAATTCTAAATAACTACAGTATCATACAAATTGCATCTAAGGGGAACAGAAGAAGCTTTTGTCCCTCTCAGCAGTAAGGAAAATACTAAGTAAACACTGTTAATTATAGAAACAAAGGGATGGAGTCAGGCACAAAGCTTTTAGGTCACTGACTCCATTCATAGAAGGGGGAAAGAAAGGAGGGTAAGGTACAATCTAACCTAATTATAGCTTTGTAAAAATTATTTTCAAGCCATTAACTGAGATTTGGCCTACTTACATCGTAAACTTCTAGGGGCAAAGACTTGTTCTTCTCAGTACTTGCCCATCTTGCAAAATGCAGACTGTGCCCCTGACCAGAGCTCCTGGTTAATCCCCCATGCCATGAAGGTGAGCCAGCCTTGGCCAGCCACATGCTGCTGAAGGACCTCTGCAGCTCTCACCCGGAATTAACAGCTGGCAAGGCAAAATGTGGTTTAAGATTTGTGCAGTATAGTGAAAAGAGAGACTGTTCAGCCTAGTAACTGGTCTTTCCATGAAACCCCAGTATCTCTGGCATTTGAGCAGGCAACCATCCCCTCCATGTAGAGATCAGCATGAGTCAGGAGCCAGGCCAGGAAAAGCTTTTCCTGAGAACTCAGGGGTATACTCACGGTTCTACCCAAAATCAGTCATCCAGAATCTGGGTCAGAGTAAAAAAAGAATTGGAAGAGTTACAAAGTTGAGGGGGAGAGGACCTCTTGGGGAATGATCCCAAGTATCTTTCAGGCTGAAAGTGCTATTTACTGAGAGTGAGCCCATTCTTTTTGATTTTCTATTTCTTCCAGGTCAGCTGTCTCCATAACCTACTATACACTGAGAACCACTTATTGTCATGGTTCTGTTGTGATATGTATGATACCTGCTGGTTTTGTGAAGGCCTTGGGTGCTGGAATCCAATGATTCCATGGAACAGGTGGGTGAAGGACTGAGAAGTCTTGCCTGACTCTATGACTGCAGAGAAAAAAATCCTGAAAATATAAATGCACCCTTAAAGATCCTGAAAGTGAAAGGCAATAGCAGAACTGAAACACATTATTTTTAAACAAGCTAATTCAGAGTAATTCCTGATTTTAAAATGTGCTGTGAGGGACTGCACAGTGTAGAAATTCTGTGTTCTTAAATGGCCCACACCTCCCAGCACCCCAGCGATTACTTTCCAATTGCAGGTGAAGAAGTTCCACAGTGTAATTTATAAGTCATCTCTAATCTGTGGAAAGCTCTGATATATTGCAGGTAAAAGTGCTTTGCTTCTTACACAGCAATCATCAGATGTCAGGAGTACAAGTGCTTGGTTCTGCCAGTATTCAGCCTCATGCATAGGTTTGAAAAACACGTGCAGAAAAGCTGGCCAGGAGCATTATTTTTTAATTAAGAGGGGAAAAAAAAGTCTTTACAAAGCATCTTGAACTGACAAGGTGAGGTGTGTGGAATGACCTAAGACAGACAGGCACTGATTGAAAGCCATTGAGGTAATTCCCAAAGTAATTAGATCTTTGGACAACAAAGTGATGAAACAGGACAAATGACCTTTTCTCATTCGCACACTACCAAGCTTATTTTTCTGATTTGTTCCACTCTCCAGGAACAGTATTTCTTTTAAATACTAGCAGAAAAAAAATATGGCTACAGCACTGAGCTGGGATGCAGAGTATCTGGATTCAGCGCCTGGCTCTGCTGCAGATTTCCAATATGACCTTGGGCACATCCATTAATCTCTTGCATCACACTTCTTTAGCAGTAAAATGGAAGGAGAGCTACTACTTTTTCCTTGCCCGCTTGCTTGTCTTCTCTGCGGAGCCCGTAAGCGTTTTCAGAGCAGAGTTTCCTGGCATAACCACGTCTATAAATTTAGCAGAGGCCATGAAAGTCAAATGCTGTGCTAAAAGTCAAGCATAGAGAGGCCAAAGGCAGCATTTGGAAGCACTCTCTGGTTGCTGTACTACCCATACCTGGGTCTTTTGTCCAGCCTAGGATGTTCCCAGGCTGTCCTGTGCTCAGCACAGCTGGCATGGGCGGGAGATGACCCCCTGCCACTGGCCTTGCCACTGCAGGTAACCCAGAGGTGGTGCATTTGTGAGGTGGCCCCCATGACCTCAAAACCCCTCTTGAAATACAGAATTTAACAAAGTTTTAGAGCAGAGGAGGAAGGCAGGTTTAAGCCTAAGCCACAGGGTAGCTTTTATGTAAGATACGTATCAGATAATTACAGATTGGCCTTACAAAGTTATAGTGAAAATTTACCATCCTTTGCGTCTAATCACCCCTCTGCTGCATCTGTGAGAGAGCAAATATATAAATATGCACCCATACACTGCCATACACGTTCTGTCTGAATATAATATGCAAATACCTATGTGTGTATGAATACATATCATTACACACCCACACATGATCACATTTCATCATAGAGGGGAATGTCAGAGTTGGTTTACCATCGGAATAAACATCCAACTTGACACATTTTTCATAAGACCTCTGTGAATTCTATATAATTACATTTTTGAGGATGTATTTTGCAAATGTGCCAGATAACGCCAGAAGCACAGCTTTGAGTCGACTGCATTCTTACTCCCACCAGTGTCCTTGCTATGACAGTTTTGATACAAACAGTGTATATTAGATCATTAGTACAGAGACAACCCTCTCTCCCTGCCATGCTTTTGAAGCTCAGTCTGATGAATGGGAACTTGCTACTTTTGTGTTGAGCTAGGCCAATATATCACACAGCTGTGCCCAGGGAATGGCACCTAGATTGCCTCTGACCACACTTCTGGGGTGTTCCCTATCAGCAGAAACAAACAAAACCACACAACATGCCTACAATTAATCAAGATATAATTTTACAGAAGCATATGGAAGGTCATTCATTGACTAATAAGGCAGCCAATTATCCAGGGCCCATTAAGTAGTATGAGCACTCAAACCTGCACCCGCACGTGAGGCTGCCCAGTGCCCCACACAGACAGGAGCGTGTTTGCATGCCTCCCTCTGCCTGTTGCAGTCCCTCTTCAAAAGCAGAAAAATATCTAACTTATGGAAGGGTCCAAGATTTCTCTGCATGAATGAGGAACAAGGATGGGCTTTTTTTTTTTTTTTTTTTTTAATTTTAAACACTTACGGACTACTTCAAAAGACAAAACTTGTAAAATCTCTTCCCATGGGAAGACCATGAAATGACCTGGAAGGGTGACAGTAATTACAATCAGAAGTTGTCCAACGATACAGCCTTACGCTCTACATCACCCTTTTGTTAATCAAGTGGTTGTATTGATCCCCTCTCCTTGGATGCTTTCCCTTTTACCCCAGGGCCCATGCAGTACTCTACATATGGGCTGCAGCTTGAGCTTTCACAACTCCATTACAGCAAGGCATTGAATATGATTTGGAACAGAGCGGGGCAGCCCTGCACCACAAATACCTACAAATACAAAAATGTTTTAGTTCTTCTATAGTTAAATCTGTCCTCCAGAGACCACATGCCACTTCTATCACTGTTAGAGAAGCACAATAACTTTTTGATTTTCTCTTTCTGTCAGTCTCTGCATGACTCCCACAACTTTTGGATCAGATTTTAAAAGAATACTAATTCCCTACAAGCCTCATGAGAATAAGTAGCTTTATTCAGATGAGAAACCCCAGCCGGAGCTCCCACTGATGGAAAGGCTGTACCAGAAACCATGCTGTACTTGCAGCATTAAGGACCTTTGCAGGAGAGAGCTGCTGTGAACCAAACCCCAGGAACTGGCTTTATACATTCTTCTGACCATGAAAGCATTCAGAAATCTGAATTTTGGCTATTTTTGCAAAAAGCAAAAAAGGTCTCCTTACATCCATATTTATGGACTCTGTTACTTTTCGTTTTTTGTTCAAGATCAAATTCTGGCATAAACCAGCTCTTCTCTGTTGACTTTGCAATCACACACGCTTATACTGACTCTGCATTGACCCTGCTGATTCTCCTTGTCATTTCTTCCTAATGTTCTCCTGTGCAATCTCTCCTCTGAATAGCACGATGATGATCAGTTACCCCTCAGAGTCAGTGACTGGTTAAAAAAGTTGTATTACAACTTTAATTAAAAAGACAGTTATTACAGTCATATTTGAAATTCTGTTCTTTAAAAAAAAAACAAAAACAAAAAAACAGAAGAAATACAACCACATCCAGTTTCTTTCCCGCTATGCTCATAAAATTGGAAAAATTCTGCTGGAAAATTCTAAAGATCATGCTGTATATTTAAATTTCAAGACACACTAAGTTTAGAACAAGATAATGTGGCATTTTAATTATAGGTTTTCTATTTATATATTTCCTATGTGGCACAAGCCCCCTTTAATGAAAGCATGTTTTAGAGTAGCTTCAATACCCAGCGTTATTGCAAGTTTTTGAATGCGCCAGAAGCTTATCAGCTAAAATATGTTAATTTCTCTAATGGGGTAATGAAGTCTAAATGCTTTCAGGAAGACATTGCTATGATAATGGGTCTACTTAAAACACAACATCAGGAGAACCTTGATTACAGGTTGCTCAGTAGTTTCTGACTTCCTTAGGAACCAGTTTCTTCCATTGCTAATTTGTTGCAAGAGCTGCTGGGAAGGAAGCTCATTTCCATTTAGTTAGTCAATCACCTTCGATAACAAAACCAAAGAGTTGGCTGCTTGGAAAAATTCTGTTAATACAGCTGTGTGATCAAGACTTAAGGACTGACTTAGAGCTGCAAAGGCTTTGAGGATGAAACGAGTCCAAGCCACATGCAGGGGATCATGTGGACGGTGAGGTGGTGGCACTTACAACAGAAGCTCATGGACAGTCAAAATTAAGTGACAGGTTTGATGAGATGAGAAAAAGGCAGGGGATGAATTATGTAAAGCAATGGAGATGACACATCCGCTAAGGAACCACCTGACCGAAGTCTGTGCACATCTCCGGAACAAGACTCTGCATTTTTACTTATGCAATGCTTGGTAACTGCAAACTCCCCCATTAGAGCTTTAAGACACTTGTGTTCCCTATGTGGGAGCTCTTCTTGACTTTATAAACCTGTTGACTTCCCAAGACTGGAACCTTATCAACAAGCATTTCTTCCACCTTCAACACACACCAGCAGCCCTCAGTGCTACCTTTCTAATTCCCCTGTGTTTCAGTCCTGTACAAAGCAGGACTTTTCCTGGTTACACCACTTGTGACCAGGAAGGCGCAAAAGCAGAGCTGTGGTACCTGCTTTGTGTCCCCCACACAGAACCTATGTACAAAATGCTGCCCCCATCAAAGCCCTGGACAGCTTAACCCTGCACCTGCCTTTGCTGCCAAGCTGAGGGGTGCAATACACCCACGTACTGCACCACCTTCCAGCAGCAGCATGAGGCCTTTTCCCCTGACTGCTCCCCACCACACCTGCTGCAGAGACAGTGCCTACTGCCCCCACCTTGGGTTTGCTGGGCTGTCAGCTGCCCGGCCTGACCACACACCCACACTTCTTTATTCCTCCATGTATCCTCCCAGCTGCAGGATCAGGCCAAAAGAGGATGAGCCAAGCCAGCAAAGATTCAGCTTGCTGCTGAATGGGAGAGCAGGCACGTGGTGTGAATCTTGCGTGTACGTGGGAGCATCTTGTCAAGCAGCAGCCTATGTACAAGCTAGCAAGCTTATAATGAAAATTAGATAAAAACTTAAAAAAAAATTAAAAAAAGGAGAAAAAGAGATACTTCTGTATTTCCCAATTCATCACACCAAGTTCTGACCTCAGACTTCGCATCTGATTTCCATTATACGAAAATCATGCAAGTCTGCCCCTGTCATACAGATACACTCTTTGAAAGGAAAAGAGTTTGATATTTGTCTCGATTTGTTCAGCTGGGACTATGCTCTCCCTAGTTGTGGAAACAAATGGTGCTGTAAATCCAGCAGTATTGAGCTCAGCATGATCTAAGTGAAACAAATACTCTAGCCTGGTATTTGCATTTTCTCTTTTATCAAAACAAATAGTAATCCACTCATTAAATCCAGTATTTCTGTAATTAATTTGCAGTCATTACAAATCACCTTTAATTGGATTAGCTATAATTACAATAAAATAATTTCTTGAAATCATGTTATGTTTGCAGGATTTTTTTTTTAATTTTATTTTAGAGATATGAACTCAGGTGATTATTATGAGAGACGAGAAACACTTCAGAGGTAAATATTAAAACCCCCTCACTCTATTTTTGCTGAGCTCATCTGGGTATTGCCTCCTTTCGTCCCCAGTGATCCCGTCTTGTACTTGAACTTGACAGACCCCAATTAGCCAAAGCAGTGACTCATTGCTGCTCCTCTGCTGCCTGACCTGTCCCCTGCTGCAGCATGCAGTGGCAGCTGGTGGGGGCCCTCAGGAGTCTAATGGCCATCACGACTCTCCTTTCCTCCAGTGTCAGTCTGTCCCTGGCATTAATCATCTCATTCTGATGCAGGAGGATCAAAGCCATGCCTATGTTTTAAAAACAGACAGGCATTTTCCTTGGCACAGCATGACATGACTTCAAGGAGCCGATTCCTCTGAAGCCTCACATTTTTATGGCAAAACAGGTCCCTTCACAATGTCTCAAGTCAGGCATCCAAAAACTACTTTCTGTGCTCTGAGACTAATCTTTGCATTAAGGTCCAGGCCTGCACTGTACACAGTACCATTGGTTTTGACATAAGTTCCAACCCAACTCACACCTCACTTTTGGAAGGGATTATTTCACAGCCAAGGGTGCTGCCGAACAACTACACCTCTTGGGTTTGGCTCTTCCTCTTCTTACGCACGCTAACACAGCTCCAGCGACTTCACTCAAAGTTGGCTGAAGATGTGGAGCAACACCACATACAGAGGGGGCATTCTCATGCACTGTACACGATTTTACAGCTGCAGAAGCCACCCAGGTTTCTCTGCTCATATTCTGAGATGAAATCAAATGTCATGTAAGGAAGAAATCAAACACAAAGGGGGCAATGACCTATGGACACAGCTGACCCCAGACAAATGGAATAGATTTGCTGGAAACACAGGGTTCTCATTCAAGACCTTTCATTCTTAAAATAAAATTACATGGCACATTGGCAGGAATTCTGGCACTGCTCTAAAACCAGTCACAATTTCACATTTAATACATGCTGTAAAAATAGCCCATTTGATTCACATGAGCATGTCATGTCATATAAATGTTGCACCGTTCTGCAAGGTACATTTTCTACCATGTATATGCCTTCCTTTCCACTTACTCCAGCTCTCACAGCTCCTTTTGAACAAAAGTCCAGTAGGATTTAATCAGACTGAGCAATCTGAAAACTCATTTTTTAAATAGGTGGAATCGAACCGGCTACTAAAGCACAAAACAAAGTTTTCTGGGGAAAAAAAAAGAGGGAGTCCAACAAGGTGTTATATTTTAAAAAAACCAAAAAAACTCATAAATGATGCGCATTTTATGCAACCTGAGTTTATCTAAGGCTCTGGTGTTTCTATTTGACTAACCCCTTAAACAAAATGCATCTCCAGAGCTTTCAACAGCATCTCTTCTTCCACTGCTGTTGCTCATACGTACACCTCTGTGCTGATCTGTCTCCTGCTCCCCATTTTCCACGACAGTTAGGGTCTAGTGGGTGCAACATTCACCTCTGATTAATAAGTGAATTCTTCCATAAGGGAAAGAGCAGTGGGACTGACAAGCATGACACTGGCAGACCGCTCTAACCATGCGGCATCACACACAGGCACACCTATCCTCTCCAGCTCCCCTGACACTCCTCCAGAGAAAGCAGGGGGTTGCCGTTCCTCAGTCCCTTCCTAAGGCACTTTTGGGCCATGCCCGGCCCTGTGCTGAGCCACTGCACTGCAACAGTCAGCAGAGGACGAAGGTGTTTTCTGAAGGGTGGTGCACGGAAAGCGCGCGGCGAGGGGCCGGGAAAAGCGCAAGGCCAGCAAAAGGCAGGGCAGGACCTCGACAGCCCACAGTGAGCTGAGCTGAGATTGCTGCGCTTTACAAAACAGCTGGATCAATATGTAAAGGAGAAAGAGGGTAGAGAAAGAGTAATTAGAATGAAACATAACTTTCCTCAGTTTCTCTTCAAGTTCCATGGCCAATCACGGCATAAATGATGCAGAGCTCATATATTTAGCATCTTTGTTCAAGACATTGTGTGGCCCAATTCACTTTGCTTACAGTGTGTATATTGCTTGAAAATATAGCCTCTGACTCGATGCTCAGACATTAGGCAGACATTAAGTATGTTAATATTACAGTTGTAATTGCATGTTTTTTTTCTTCTAATTTTGGAAGGATAATTCTTTGGAATAATTACATAGAGGGTAACTTAAGTTCTGGGAAATGTTTGAGTCACCAAGAGTCACATCTGCACTCCCGCAGAAAAGCTTGTTGAAATCCTGAACATTTTTATCCTTGCTAATTATAAGAGCTGGGCAAAGCAAAAAGTTGGTTTCTGCCTTTTAGGAGAAATACATGGAGTTGACTTCAAAGATGCTATAGGGATTTCCTCTAATGGAAATAGTATAGCTGCTATGACAAGTTTCTGACTTTAGATTTACTGAAGATTTTCCACTTTACAATCAGAACAGTATTTGACATTTGCCCAGTACCTTCTTGCTTAAAGAGCACACAGCCCAACTACAAACAACAGCATCTCTCAATTCTTATAAATTTCCCACACAGAACTCCCACCTAGAGCCAGGGATGAAATGGAAGAGGACATGCAATCCACTGTACACAGGCAACTTCAGTTTGTAGTACAGTCACTGCATAACAGGACACTAAAATACTCCCAAAAGGACTGAAGAAGAAAATTACATACAACTGAAACTGCCATTTAAATGTCAGGCTTGCAGAATTCCAACTCTGAAGCTGCTTATTTCAGAGCGACCAAGGACCCATGAATAAACAAAAAAATGAAAAGCTAATGGAACTTTTCAGTGTTCAAAAATGTGATTTTAAAACCTGAACATCTAACATTTTAACAAATTTGTCATCAGCCAAGATAAGTTCAAGTGGAGCTGCTGCACTTTATTCTCCTCTTTCCTTGCCCAGTTGTAATGCAGATTTATTTCAGCAGCCCAGGGTCTCTTAGTAGTGTTTATGTGCTACCCGCAGGTCTGGAATCCTCTATTCATTCACATTATTTAAATAATAATACATATGTATAATCCTCCTTCCTCCTGTAACTGTTCTACTTGAAGAACCAATTAATTCCATTTGTTACTTCCTGGTGTATTATTTCTTCTCTACAAGCTGGAATCCCTTTAGGAACCCTGTCTGCCCTTGACTACTGATTATTTCCTTGGCTTTTCAATCATCAGAGCCTCTTCCTGTGGATTTTAGAGCATTATTGTGATTGTCAATTTTAATAATGTGGGTTTTCAGACTCTGTGCCTGCTGCAGGCCTTTACGAAAAAAAAAAAGAAAGAAAAAGAACAATCCTGCTTTCCATAGCTTTAAAAATAAATGAACCAATTATTTTGATTTTTTTTTTTTAAATATAAATAATGTGGTCTTACTTATTACGTGTCCATATATTATGTGATACATATGCAAACACTGACACTCACACAGCTTTTCTCTCCTTCTGGTCCTGGTCCAAGGAATAGCCATAAAATGCCTTAGATTTAAAGAAAGTAAGCTTCCAAAAGAACAAAGCAGGAAAAGGATCAGCTATTTAAATGCCTTTAAGCAGAAGGCACTAAGCTCAACTCTTCTTTGAATCCTGAACCCCTTGAGGAATACAAGCCATTATATCTGTGGCTACACCACACTTTCTCAAGACATTATGGATGAAAAACGTTTAACGTATTTTCAAGAATTCATTTGTTGTGTGAGCACCTGACCGAATGATCCATAAGTGCTTCAATAAATTCAGAAACAAAGGCATTTCCTGAGGCATCAGACTTCAGGGATCAGAGTTTTGGATCACTTGTACTTCCTTTTGCACTATTACATGATTAGGGGAAGCATTAAGTGCCTACATACCCCTGTAGCTGGATAGATGGATTAATTTAGCTATTAGGTTTCAGGCAGAGCTACACCACCAGATTCAGTCCTACAGCTGCAACCTTGGAAGTTATAATCTCCAGCCGATGCCACTGGTCATGTCTATTCACCTGCACCCAGACTGCTCTGGCATGGAGTGCATAAAGGTTATTAAAACTCCTCCCTATGCATCTGGTTATGTGGACAGCCCAGTAATGCCTTCAGTTTCAGCAAAAACTTCTGCTGATGGTTTTGATAATTGAATTAACACCACAAACAAAAATGACACTTCCTCTTAATACTCTGCTCTGTATTGCCACCACCACTTGAAGTGGTGTGCTGGAGCTGGGAACAGGAGAGGAGTCAATGGTAAGTTTCTTGGCTGTTACCTTGGCTGAGCTCCACAGGATGTGTCTCCTGTCCTGCTGCCTGAGTGGTGGCAAGGTGCCCACACAGTATTTTTAAAACTGTTCACTATGGCAATGCAAAATTAGGCACAGATCTGAGATTCCAGTTACATCTGTCTGTAAATAAACAGTGCATCTGCTGCCTGAGCTGCACAGACACTGAGAGGCTGATGTTTGCGAGGTTATTCAGGACCAGCTGAGATGCAGCTCTGCCCCAGTTTTGTCCAAATAATGATTTCCAAATTAAACCCACCATAAGGCTGCTGATCAGACCAAGTGAGAGCTCATAGATGTACTGTATCTCTGAGCTTTCAAATGATGCCTTAGCTTCTTCCTTTTAGTTACTGATCAACAGAAGCACAAGTTCATCTGTTTTGAAGGATGCATTATGAAAAAATACAGCAAACTGCAGCCAATTATGTCAGGTTATGGGAATGCACCACAGTCAATCACCTAAAAATTAGTAACAGTACTCAATATAAATAAAACTAATGATGTCCTATTAGCACAGAAAATTGTGTACAAAAAGCACAGAGAGGAAATGGACAAGTTGAAATGCTGGGAAATAAAATGTTTTCAAGAGTAGCAGTGCTTCCCTAAAACAACATGCATCTTTTACAAAAAAGTTGAAGCTGAAATGAGCAGACAGAGGCAAACAGGATAAGGGCCAGCACAGGAAAAGGTCCCCAACATCCCAAAGGGTCTCGTGTTCAGCTTTCAGAATCCAAGGAAAAGAGGACATACAGTGAAATAGGTTTCATTTCAAAAAAGGGATCACTATTAAGTTCATCATCATATCACCAGACCCCAGCATTTAGGTTTCTTCACAGTTGACTCTCACATACAAACACATTTTTTTATACGAGACCATTCATGTTCACATTTACACTCTCATCTTGTTGCACCAGCCAAGCATTCGTTGGTAGGCTTCAGTGAGCCATTTCCCACTAGGGTAGCTCAAGGATAAAGCTTCTTTCACCTTCTTTGGAAACAGCTGCTCCTGGCCATCTCCAGTGACATGATTTGGAAATACATTGACCCCAGTCTGATTCATGATGAATATGCACATAGAAACATAAAAATTGTGGGCATGCATTTATGCAGAATAATGCACACAAAATATGCATTAGGCTCCCTTGTAATGCTCCTACCTACAAAAGGTTAAATAGCCGTAGGTGAGAGACAGCTATTTAAATGGACCTTTTTATAATGCCAAACAATAATGCATTCTGGTTACCTTCTGACATGGCTTACTTCCAGTCAGCATTAAGGAGAATTACTACCTGATTTCAATACATCTTGGTTCAATTTCATGCAGGCTTATTGTCTTCTAATTATCAACATAGCAATTTGATCTGCATCCAGATTAAGGCACTGCCCTGACTTCTAACACCAGAGCAACGCCTGTGGTGCTGTGCTGATTTCTCAAGCAGTAAGCAGTTTGCTGTTGTCTCACATCCCCAAGGCACAAATAAGCAGATGCTGCATTAAAGCTTGTTATACAAAACTGCTTCAGTTGTGATATACATTTTTAATATAATATACTGAGTGCATTACAGCAAAAACTTCCAGGGCCAGTGAACTCCTACAAATTCATTAGCAAGACCTCAATTAAGTCTAGCTGAAGACTAGATCTAGCAGAAAACAATTGTCAAGAAGCACCTGAAATGAGTGAAAAGCTTGATCATGCTTGTCCTACATAAGCTAGGCGCAGTTTACCATTGCAGTTTTCTGGACATAGTTGGGATTGCTTCTCATCAAGGACAAGCTTCACTGACCTTTCTCTTCTTTTTCTCACAAGGATACTGTGGTTGGCTTAAAAGCTTGAATTTTTTTACAAAATTACAATTCTGAGTGTAAAAGCAGAGGCATAACTTTTGATATTCAGAATAGTTTCTACACAGGAGACACTGGTAGGCAAATGTTTTGGAGCATGCCCTGACATGCTTTCATTCATGGGTAGGTTTAAAGGATCAGAAATTACACCTTCTGTTTTTGAAAGACAAGCCAAAGGAGAAAGCAATATTTTCTCTCTGGCTTATTTGCATTTCTTACCTACATTCTTCTCCCTCAGTTGACATTGTCAGCTGTAGGATGACAATGGAAGAGCACCTCTGGAGCACTCTCTAGCTAATCCTCTACAATGCCTGTAAACTATACAGTGAATTGGCTGTTACAACAGCAGCTCTTGAAAAACGCATATTTCGCCTTTCCTTCAAACAGAGGAGAATCTGTTGAGCACTTTGAAGAAACTCAAGCTAGGAGGGGATTATTATTCTAAATGTATTTGTTTAATAACAGTGCAATGTAAAACATACCAAAAAGTAATCTGGCCAGGAGCAGTCTAAGGTTTAGATAAATCATCTGATGGCTGCCTCTGGTAAACATTACATTTATCTCGATGGTGTTGATGGCATAATTGGCTGCTATTGCTAAGAGCCACATTACACCAGCCTTGTGTGACTGCTTACCTTAAAGAAAGAAGTTCTGTAACTCAGCCTTAGGATTACTGTCTTTTACGAAATCCTCTGGCACTAAATCTTTCCAGACAATAGCAATGCAATCATACCCAGGGGGATGAGGTAACAGAAGAACTTTCCCTTCCTCACTACTGATTATTTCTTCTGTGGTCCATTGTGTTCCTTTGACACCTCTCTTGGACATACCCAGCACGTGCCCCAAAGGGTCACCAGGCCAGGGTGCTCTAAAATGTCTACTCCTTCTCCTCTTTATGTACATACATGACCCAGACAGTATGCTTACTTTTGTCTCCACAACGTGATGACACCTTCATCACCATTTTTCCCCCTCATGGGAAGTAATGAAGATGAGGGTTGTTAGAACTTTCAGCATGCTTATAAGCCTAGCTGAGACATCAAGCTGAACCAGTCTAAGCCCTTATGAAAAACAGTGGAAGTGACACTAAGTCCTAAGAAATGCAAAGAATTCTCATTGCCTGTCCCACTCTGAGACACTACCATTTGACAAGTGACACGGCTAAATGAATTCTCTTTGCCATTAATTTAAGACTGGAATTTGCAGGGATTTACAGAGTGACACTTGTATCACACATGCTAGCACCTACTACCACTGTATAAGTAGTGGGGCACTAATTTAACCTGACTTTAGTAACTTGTGCAATCTGACAGCTTCCCATGCTGTTCACCGCTGTCAGGTCAGAGTCTCTTGAGGATCTTATGCTCACTCTATGTCCCTTCAAATTAATAGCATTTCATCAGTTAGTTGCACAATGCCATTAAACACAGAAACAGCAGAGATGACCGTATGAAGCCCTAATCCTGAAGTCATATCACTTTTACAGGAAGGGAGAAAATGCAGATTATATGCCTCACCACAATGTATCACCTAAAACAAACAGGGGTGCATATTTCTAATTATACAGATTGCACTAATAATCTCTTCAATAAAGACTTCTGATACATCTAATGAAATACAATGGAAGATTGTTTCTGCCACCATTTTCCCTGCCCCTAGCAGCTGTTCAATTCCTTATTTAAGACAAAGCAAAATCTCTCCTTCCTATGAATTAAGTTGAAAAGGAACTAAGCTTGTAGCACTTTCCCTGAAGACAGGAAAATATGATGAAGAGGCCTGGTGAATTTTCAGGCTACTATGTGTAGAGGTTTCTTCCCATTTTTTTATCAACTTTGAACCTTCTCGTGTTCTATGTTTGTAATTATTTGCAAACGACTATAACAGTCTAGAAAGTTACTTCATAAATTGTAGCGCAGGAGTTGAGATGGAAAAGAGGTACTTAAACTTCAGGTAGAGGGTAGATGGATATGCACAAAGAAAACATAGAAAATCCTCTGGAATACTGCCCAGTACCAGCTCACGCCCGTTTTCAAGTAAGAATGAATGCCTTAAAACCAAAACTTTTCAGTTCCTACGTACTATTGTCAATTAAAAAACGGCTCTCCAGTGCTGCCTGCAAAGGCTTCACAGGGTACTGCTCCCACCAGCTTTTAAAGGTCCCCTCCTGCTGTTTCTGTGGCACCTGAGTGAATGACAGGACCCTGCCACTGAAGTTCTGAGCCACTTTGCTGAGCTTTCATTTCCAGCACAGATACACAGGTGCATCACCACCAATGCCGGGACACCACGTCCTAGGAAGAGAGACAGGACACCAAGAAGGTGGGCCATGGCCCCACTGAAGTTCCTTGCACAAATGAGGCAGGGGGTTCAACACACTAAGGTGTCCTGTACTACAAGGTCGAGTGGCCAGCTGAGAGGGGGCAGCACTGCTGTGCCGTGCCACAAGGAGCTGGAGGCAGGAACCAGGTGGCAGCACCTCATATTCACCATGGAAAAGCCCACAGCTTTGCAGCTCAAATGCTGTATTTCTTGGGTTTGCTCTGCACATTACTAGCAAATGCCAAGGAAAAAAGAAAAGACCAACAAAAACTTTCAAAAATATTTGAGAAAACCTGTGCCAAAATCTCCTTAGACGTGTATCCATGACTAAGCACGAGAACCGAATTGCTTCTGCCATACAGAGGGTGCTGCTTGCTGGTCACGGCCTAAAAGCACTGATGCAGCAACAAGCACAGCTTAATTGCCGAGAAGCTCACATATTAATAGCAGAATTTTCGGTCAGAAACATGTGAAAGCCTGTAGGCTTTGGAGCAGTAAAATAGAATTGGGGCCGTATGGTGACAGAACAAAGTCTGCTGAAGAGTGTTGTATTTTCTGCCTTTGAAAGGGACTTTCCAGAGCTGTCAGCTGAGCTGCAGAATTAGAAACCTGACATTGCAGCAATCAGTTTTTAGATTTCGAGCTGTTCAAATGACTTCTCTCCAGGGAGGAATATCTAGCATGCAGGAATCAATAGTGAAACAGGTAAAGATGTCAGTGCACAGGGGCAGCCACCCCAACACCATGCCCCAAACAGCCAGGCATATCTGCCAAAAAGGAGTCATGAGAGAGGATGATGGAAAAACTTTGAAAAGACCTCTTTGAATCAGTACCAGAAAGATGATTAGACAATTCACTACATTTGTGAGATTGCAGCTTGATTATATTTGCTTCCACATTACAGATTGATCTTCCAAACACCCTCACTTCACGCTATGCTAGTGCTCCAAGCCACTTTCAGGAGAGATTATAAAAGAGCCTATTTTATCATATCCTCACCTCTGAACACATTACAAGTGACACCGCTTAATTTTAGCCAATCTGAACAGCTAATTAGATGTAAACAGATTGAAAAATTGTACACACAGGACAACTCATTTTTCAAAAGGCCACTAATCTAAACAAACCTGAGTCCATCAATTCACTTCAACATTTGTCTAAATGAATTACAGCATAGGCTTGTCCTGCACTGGCCTTGTGATTCACATAACAGGCTCCCTCCTCTTTTGATGAAAACTTCAGGCACTGTACAAAAGAATAAGTTATTTATTTATCAAGGCCCAATTATAACAAATATGAAGATGCTTCTCTGTCTGTGGACAATGTGTATGAGCCAAAGCAATTCCAGCCTACTCTGGTACCTTCTCTCTCGCCTCCCAAACACATCACACATATCACATCAAATGCAGGGAGGCTCTCTGTAGTAACAGATAAAAATCAAATTATATTTAATCGTGATCAATACTGGTTGCAACTTCAGATCTCTTTGGGTGCAGATCCTCCCCTTGGTCTCGTCCCTTTACACCAGGAGAAATGAGGAGGAAAAGAATACCGGACAGATCCTCCAGAGACAGCTGGTGATCCTCCTCTTCTTCAGGACTCCCTCCAAGCACCAGCTTGGGGTAGACCAGTAAATACACCGGGAGTCAGAGAAGTACTGCAGGACAGGGAGGAGCCCAAAGGGGCCTGTCATGACTCAGGTGAGATATGGAGCTACTGAAGTTATCCAGTGCCAGGCAAGACAAAGAAGTCTTAAGAGGAAAGGCAGTGTGGTGTGGCCTATCTCTAAATACATTAGCCATTAGCACAGCGTTATGCATGAGGTTTCCCACTTGCTACTAAAGCCCACCTCACTTCCCCTACCTGCATATGTAAATGCACACAGTGAGATGGGAGAGGGCAGAGAGAAACAATTGTGTGGATTCTGAAATGAACAAACATATCCACAAAATCAATCCCTTTCCAGACTGCTTAACACAGCAATCTTGCTGAACAAAATAGGGTAAACTCTGCCTATTTCATGTGTAAACTAATTTATGGTACCTAGAATTAAGGGTCTGCTAAGCATATGTTGCAATCTCCCATGCGACAAAGGCCCTGGAGTTAAAAATTCATCCTCATTTGAGCAGAGCAATCCAGACACCCAAGTGTCAAAATTTCAAGTGATGCAGCATCCTCCATAACTTTTAATGACTTACTTCGTTGTGCTATTGCCTTCATTTACAAACACACATCTAAACTTCCCTCGGAGTTTGTCTAGCTTTAATTGCCAGCCTGGCATCTCATTAGACCTTTGTCTGTCAGCATAAAGAGCCCTGCTGCTCATTTGTGTTCCCCACGCTGGTACTTACTGATCATGACCTATGCAGTCCTCTCCTTTCCCCTGACAAAGCCAAAGGCACCAAAGCTTTCATGGCAGTGTTTGTTTGTCACCCTTGGCAGCTCACAGCCCTCTCCTCCCCTGCTTCTCAGTACTTTTGGAGCTACAGTCGCCTCCTCTGGTAATGGTGGAGGTAATCTGACATCCTTAGCCCTGCTCAAGAGTCTGATTCTTAAATATACCAGGCTAATGGTGGCCCTTTGCCCCGTTGTGTTGGCAGAGGACTCACACAAGCCCACTAACTACTAAAACTCCAGCTTTCTTTGTGGCATCACTGTTTCCAGTGGCCTTTCCCCACTCATTCCTCTGCTTTCTTGTCTTTGCTCTGTGGTTGTGGCTTTACATTTGGCCACATCAGAAGGCCTGCTCTACCACCAGTGTACCTAGCTGCAACCTTGAACCACTCATTTCCTACTTTCCCAGTTATATTTGTTGAGAACTTGATGGATGAGGAAAGTATGTGCCCATGTATGCCACTGGTAAAGTAAACAAATAAATAAATAGCATAAGGCTGATCCCTGTGCTGTCCATCTAACAACAATAAATCCACTCATAATTACATCATGGAAGGCAGTTTTTATTCCACTAATTGTGTACCATGTCAATTTTGCACGATTCTTGTCCCTTAATCATAGTTTTATACCGCAACATGCCAAATACTTCACTGACATCTACATACAGCGTATCAAGCAAACTTGTAGCTTCATAAATAACATTTCAATTAGTTGACAGAATCTATTACATCAGCCCACATTGCTCAGCATTAGTTCTCATTTATTTCTTTATTGAGCAGGTCCAGGACTGAATGTCCTGCTCTACCTCAATCAATGTCAGGTTGGCAGGCCTATAAATATCTGGATTTTTTCCCCTTACCCTTTTGAATACCCATGCACCTACATTCTTTTAGACCTTCAGAACTTCCCCGTGTTCTCAGACTTACTGAAAAGCAACATTAAAGGTCCTTAACTAGCTCTCTTTAAACTCCTACCTGCAAGATATTTGGGGCTGTAGAGGTAAAAAGAGCCCTGCTTCAGGGCACCATGCAGCTAGAACAAATCTAACTCCCATGCAGCTAGAACAAATGAGATCAAGAAGTCCAAGGAATTAAAAAAATCATGTGAAATAACATTGGAATGGTTTTGACTACTTCTTTCCTGAATCATGATATTTTCAGAATGCAATTTAGACATCTCTCTATTGTTGAACATTTTGGGCTTCTGTTCAAGTATTCTCCTGAGCAACAAGGCCTAAAAACATTTTATGGGTTTGTTTTAAGTGAAAAACTAAGCACTTTCTGTAACACTATTAAAAAAACTGGGCTAAAAGACTAGGGGCAGAATCTTAAACAACTGGTAGCACCGTACCGCAAAATTTTAACTCGTCTGGATTTGATTATGAATTGTTCTGGATTCCTGGGCTTGCACTACACTCAATAAGCTTGTCCTGTATGTGCAATTACATAAAGTAGGTGGCAACGTCCAGTTTGCTAAGTGTCTGGGAACCAGTCATGCCCTTCCTGAAGATAAGCTCACACTGACTTCAAAAACAGCAAGCAAAATTTCTGCTTTTATTTCCCAATCTCTGAAAGGAAAGAAAGCCTCTTAGACAAAAGGGAATTTAAATATCCAGTGCAGAATATATTAAATTTGCCAGATGCAGCTGAGGTCTGAAATGTTGGAGCTAAAGAAAAGCAAGTACACAAACCTTTAGAGAGACTTGGCAGTTTCCATCCCATTTGTTCTTTTAAAGATCTCATGAGAGCATCTAACAGAATCCTATGTCACGCCAAAACCAGTTCAAAGCAAGCTCACAGTGAATCAGCTTCTTCAATCACTAAACCACAGAATATATTATGAAGAGATGAACAAGGATCTGAGTTCTGGTCACTCCAAGGCTGCCTCAGGTCACACTGGTGTAAGACATCCACATTCAGAAAAAAACCTTAAATGGCACTTAAGCATGTGATAAAAATTAAGCATGTGCTTGAACACATGCTCTTACCCCATGAAGGAAGGTGTTTGTAGTAAGCGTGGTAGAGCCATTTGAAAGCTTAAAAACCATTTGTTTCCCCTATGGAAGAACTCGCTGCACAGAAAAGCAAAACAGTGGGCTAGATTTGCCTCTCACTGTCATCACAGCTAATCTCTAGTGACTCCACAGTTGTCACAAGAAAAATTAATCCAGGTTTACAGAGATGTAGCAGACAAATCTAGACCACTACATCTCTCTTGTATGTTTACAATAAAAGACCAATAAATGGGTATTTGCGATTGGACGTTCCCGTTTAATCTGTTTGCTGGAGTATCACTGGATTTGTTTGATGGTTTGATGACTTAGTTATGTGTGGATTTACAGATTGCACATGATTAGACAGCACATTTTGGATTTTTTTGCTGCATTTTGATGCAGAAAAGCAATTTTCACTCTTAAAACAAAACCAGAGCATCCTCAGTATTTTTTGATGTAGGTGAGCATCTTCCATTCACAGCCTCCTTGCGCAGCTCTGAACTACTTACAAGAAGTGCTAAAAACCATAAAGAATTGCATAATGTAGGGAAGAGGCTATGAATGAACGTCATTCATACTTCTCGCCTACAGAAGTCTGGATCTTCTGCATCTTCTATTCATTTTTTTCGGTTTTGCATGAATGGCTGAAAACGGGCCACAGATCATTCACTACCGGCCAACTTTTTCCCATGGTATTTCTCAGTGTTGATAGCCTGCTTGATGGGAGGGACCTGTGCACTCACACCAAGAACACAGCAAAGACTTCAGCCCATTAATAACAGGGCAAGCAGTTATAAAACACATCATTTTTCATTGGATTTTTGCATGCTAACTT
Organism: Neopelma chrysocephalum; assembly: GCF_003984885.1. Lineage (NCBI taxonomy): Eukaryota > Metazoa > Chordata > Aves > Passeriformes > Pipridae > Neopelma > Neopelma chrysocephalum. The sequence continues at coordinate 3,939,615 of NW_020897703.1, forward strand.
CAGACACAGCAAGGGAAATGCAGGCAGAACCCAGGCAACTAAATCTCAAACCAGCATCTAACAGACTGATACTTTATCTATAACCCTGGAGAGCTTCAAGTTCACAGGAGCTGTGGGGATTTGCTGGAACATCTCAGTCAAGCAGGGTTGATGAGCTCAGTACTTAGCTCAAATGAGAGCCTGAGAGGAATCCAAAAGCTGGTATTCCTATCAACTCCATACCTTCCCAGGATTTCCAAAACTGCTAATGCATTCTACCCAGCACAAAATGCCTTCTAGGCAGGGGCCTAGAAGTCTGGCACTTGTGAATGCCCAAGTGCTTCTCATCTAGTCAACAAAAACATACGGGAACTTCATCCTTTCTGAAGTTTTAAAGGCCATGAAGAGACATTAACTGCCTTTTCCTGACCTAACTCTTATATAGGTCAGATGTGCACCAGCCCTGAACTAGAAGTCACGTAATCATGTTAGGACAGCGAAGAGCCTGAGCTAATAAACCCAGCCTTTCAAGGAGCTTATTGGTTTGGGCTCAGTGCCATGCTGAGGTTAACAAGGTAAAAAACCGTTTAACAAAGGAGACATATATTTGACCATCCACCATCAGGTCAATCATTTAAGACTTAAACATTTCCTCCAGAGGTATTTACCAAGTCAGTTCACGTTGCTTATAGTTGATTCTGTACCTTCTGATGCTGCTTTAAATTATATCTCCCAAATTAAATTAGAGTAGAAGAAGCTTTCCTATTGCCTTATTGCAGTTGACGATAGCATCTGGGGTCAGCAGGTATTCTAAATTCACATGAGAGAAGCCTGTATCACCTGTTACACCCAGGCAAAGAAGGGATGGGATCTGTAGCTCAAAATATCAATTCCTTTTCTTTCTGAGGTTAAACTGGAACTGTCAGAGTATTCTCCCACGTATTGAGAACATGTGTGCATATGTGTGTTTATCAGCATTGCATTTTATACGCTGCTTCATTCAAACCAATATACACTCCAGGTTTTATGGTGCATTTTGGCTCAAGTGTGATTGCTAGGACAGTGTTTACAGCAATATTCACTGTGTTCTGCACAGCCCTGCTCGTTAATCAACATTGTAATAAAGCAGAAACAGAAATCACTGGAAAAGCAGCAGAGCTGCTGAATTCAAGTTAGTCATACAAAACCAGCATGGAGACAAATGCAAATGCAACTGGGTCAAAGTAGTCATTTGCCTGTTGATTAAAGAAAAAAAGATATACATGCTGAATTATGGTTTGCCTTAAAAAATAGCATAGGATTCAAAGTGTTAATTTTTTTCTCCCTATTTTCTCTGGGTTAGTGTTTCAAGATGACTGCTGCCCCATATAGATTTATAATATGTATGTGTTTACTCACACATCTCTAAGTCAACAGGAAAGGCAGACCAGAATACTAAATCTATCATTAAATCTACATGTTGGCACCTACAAAGAGCTGCAGGACTTCAATTTTTTCTAGATAAGATTGAAGGGATAAATTGAAAGAACAAAAAAACAAACAAGTCATGCTTATCCTTAAAATACACACACAAAACAAGAGAGGCAGAGAGATGGAGAAAAGATGGTTTGTGAGGTTGTTGATTTTCAGTTTAAAGCAGTATAATCTCTGATTCTTTCTAGATGGCATATGGGTCTGCTGACAAACACTGTGGTTCAAAAGACCCAGCACTGGCTTGGCTCTGAAGTGGCAAGTGTTGTTCCCAATTCGGACGCTGAAGTGTGATGCAACTTCCAGCCTTTGCCTGACTTGGATATCCAGACTCTGCTTCACAGATTTTATTCTCTCTCTCACTGTGAAGTGCCTCACAGTATCAGGGTGTACCACACTGGATTCCTAATGTTAGAATTAGGACCTCTAGATTCTACTGTAAACGGTGATGATGATATTGATGGATTATGACTTGCTTTTTTCATTCTGCTTTAGTATAGATCATAAAGAATTAACATAAAAATCAAACTAGGATACGATCTGTGTACCCAGGGGCCCATACAATTCCCACTGAAGTCAGTAGGACTTGAATGGAAGTTGAATGAGGCTCTGAAACTAATTCCAGGTAGGTGCTCCTGCACTGCCGTGCTGGTGATCACAGCAACACCTGGTGTGACAGTCACCCACAGTAAACCCATTGGACTGTGAATGCAAGCCAAGCAACAGGGCTGAGAGTGCAGACAATGCAGGGGGGAGAAAGATGTGTTCAGTGTGAAAATGAAACCAAGAAGAGATGTCCTTAGCCCATTAAAAGCTATAATGAAATACGGCATCTCGAGTTTGTCGCTCTTAGAAGGAAGCTAGGAAACGAGAAAGAATTCATTACAAAGCTGTTCAAGACCAAAACATGAATCATTGGGTTCTAAAAAAACCCAGTTGTCTAGAGAACGGCATAGATGAAAATGAATGGAATCTCTTTAAATTACTCTCTGTATAAACTCTTTCACTTTTTCTGCGTTTCTGATTAGTATCTTTCTGGGATGTGGGTTTTTAAATAATTCCACACCATACTCCCAGCTTCTGCAATCAAAACACAGAAATGGCTCTTGATTCTGCATTTTTTGTCTTCATTTACAGGGAAAAATGTCTTCTGCAGTAAGAAACTTGAACACCTACTGTCTTACCCATCTACTGGATAGCCCCAAAAGTGCATGCTGAAGCCTCAGTAATCAAATGACATTAAGGTTCCCCCATCACTTCACAAATTAGGGAACTTCTGTATGTTAGTGCTGCATAAAGGAGAATTAAATCACCTCTGCAAAAGCCCTTAAGATCATTGAAGTGCTAAGAAGCTGGGACCTCTCTGATCGCAGTGTGCCTGACAGGAAAGCAAAAAACCCCAAATCCTACACAATAAATTGAGAAGATTTCTCTGCAAACCCAGGTGGAAATATGTGGAAGGAAAACATGGCAGCAAAACACAGCCTCTGGCTGTATTGTTCAAGCTCTGCCTAGTTTCCTGACAAAAGGAGGTTTGTGTGACCACATGGTGTGCTTGTCTACATTTGTCCACTGCACCAACCCCTTTCCAGCTATTTTGAACCCTTTAGCAATTCTAATTTCATGTGATGAGCTCCGCAGAGGGAACAGCAGTACTGAAAGCTGAAGTGGTGTCAGTCACGGGGGAAACCACCTCAGCAACGCTGAAGTGTTGCACTACCCTGTGACCTGTCAGCACTCCAACACAACAAGAAACCAGGCAAATCAGGCAGAGAACGACTGCTCCTAAGGGCTCCCAGTGCCCAAGGTATCTCAGGTGCCTCACTGCAGACGTACCCAGCACCTCTGACACCTAGAGCCTCCAGCACAGCCCCATTCTGCTGAATTAGGCAGAGGTATGGCTGGCTGGGAGGGTCCCTATGGCTGTAGTTTTGCTAAAAAAAATGCTGCACTGGTTAGTTTTTTAACAACTACTGGTTGGAGAAGCATAAGAAAGGAAAATTTTTCAGAAAAACAGAGACCACAAAAGATTGCCTAAGACCTCGGGCTTCTCACAGAAGCATATCCCACTCATGATTGCTGGAGTGGATTTTACAAGACTTTCTGTGATGACATCGAAAATTTATTACAGCTTTTACAACAGGACCATGTCTAATAAAGGGTGATGTAGTGTCAATATTTACTTGGCTGGATTTAGCTTCTTGGGGCACATAAATATACTTTTGTACTTTAAGAACCACCATAGCTGCCCACTAAATCTTGAATAATACAAGGCAGCTTTGTAGACCTTTAAACACATGTACCAACTTGGTTCTTTCTCCTTCAGGAATCTGCTTCCTTACTACTTGCCCAGTCAGTCCCAAGGTCCTGTTCTGCTCATCAGAATTCTGTCAACCTTAGCTTCTAAAATGAAACTGTTTGGAAACTTTGCTTTTAAATTCCTATGCTTTTTAAGAATGGAATTCATTACTTTCAGAAAGTGACCAGGTTTGTTTTCCCACTACCTCAGTACACAGATTTAACAGAATATTCTGAGTTGGAATGGACCCACAAGGATTCTTGGGTCCAACTCTTAAGTGTGAAAACACTGTCATGCATATAAATCAAACTGCAGATTTCTGATAAGCGCTGAGTAAGGAATTTCTCTGGTGTAATGGTCTAGAAAGACAATCTAAAAGGACCTTGGAGTAAAATAAGAATAACTGGAAAAAAGTTTTGAAAATTAATAGCCATATTTTATGTTGTGGTCTTGGGTGAGCCAGATCTGAAGCATTTTAAAGTGTCCTGACTTCCAGAAAGCAGCCTGAGTCCAATATCAGAAAATCAGGTCCCTTGCAGGTGCCTCATGCTCATGTTGTTGAGCACTTCATAGGTAAAAATAATACTTTATGTACACATTGCACTTTCTAATATACTGGGTACCAAAATTAAACAAGGACTAGGTGATATTTTGCCAAATAACATGACTGCGTTTGAAAAACCTGAATCCAACCAGGACCAGCCACAAAACTGGGTAAGAGCCCAGACCTGCTGTCTGTGTCTTAAGCAGAAAGCTGGCTCAGCTGTGGTGGCTGCCCCAGCTGGAGGAGTCCAGCAGCATCCCAGCCCAACGCTGACCTTGCCCTTCCGCTGCCATGGGGGTCCTAGAGATTACTCAGGGAGCTTGGGCAAAAATGAGGGTAACTTAAGGACAATCTTCCATAGCTATCTAAAATAACCCTGGCCTTCACAGAGAAGCCTGACCTGCCAGCCCCACCTGCAAGTAGCACCCAAAAGTCACATTCCCTACCCCACGGCAGAGCATTAGCCACACCCGACATTTATACTTTCAAGGACTGCTGTCAAACAAGCAAATCCATTAATGACTGCACCTAAGAAATAAAAAAAATAACTAAAAAAACCCCCAAACCAACCCCCAACTTAAAGGCTAGTTTGCCTATATTTTACAGTATCCCCTGCATGCCACAAAGGGCTTGGACTATTTCTATGTTCTGTTTTGCTGTTGCTGTCCTTATAAAAACACATTGTTCTTTCCCTGTGACATTTCTTCATATCTTTGAAAGAGTGCTCTCTGTTGCCACAGAATATTTGGCTTGAATCCTCCAGTGAGGAGGAGCCAAGGGTTTGGCTCATGTTTTAAAAACAAAAGAAATATTACCCTAAATATAAAACAAATGAGTGCAACTGTAACAGTAGATGGAGATAGAGCTCCTAGCACAACCTATGAATAATTCCAAGTCCTATTAGAAGTAACACAGCTTTCTGAATTTCCCTGGAAAACAGCATGTCATGATTACGTTCCAACTTGACTAAAATGCAAAATACCACTTTTTTTCAAAGAAAGAGCTGAACAAAAGACAATATGTAGTGCGACAACTAAATTGCAAAGCATATCCACTTAAAATATGAAATTGTGAAAGACAATGTGTGTACACAGAAGCACAGAGATATTGAAATATGGCTCTTACCTCCATCCCCAGATCCTGAGCCGGCATCTGAGAAAAAAAACAGAGAGAAATTTATATTCTTGTGCTACAGCATGTCCCGTATGCATGCAAAGTAAGACTTCAGTTAAGTGTGCTACAGCATACCTTACGTTTGATGTCATCCCTGGGTAAATTATAGAGATCTAATCTGAATGTAGCTAACTCAAGCCATCTTTTTCACGTCTCCATTTTTTTTTCTTTAAAGTCTCTATATCAGACAAAAATAACATAAGCCATGGAATGCTGTAATGTCCTCATAAGTCTCTGCCTCATTTTGCTGTATTAAGACCAATAAAGCTTTGTTCCCAACAGTTGTGCAAAGTTACTTCACTTGGTCACTACTAAGTCCTCACCACCAAGGAGAAATTTTAAAACCCATTTGTTTGAGGACAGACCAATTGTAAATTCATGTCATTATCTTTACAAAACAGTGACATCTCATGAGATCATAGCTAGCTGGAACAAACCGTTAAATTACTATTATTCAAAGTCTTCAGATAAATGATTAAAATTCCATTTTTCTCAAGGTTGTTGCTGAGTTTCAACATTGAGTGATTTATCTTTATTTTTCCTCTTCTCAACATTTTGTTGGCTGGAATGATGAGAGCCACAAATTTAGAAAGTGCAACATCACAAAACTGCCAAGCCCAGAGCTTCATTAAGAAACTTCCTAAGCAAGGCAAGTACAGAAATACACACACCTAGGGTTACCAAAAATAATGCATAAGAGGAGTTTCTTCTGTAGGGAAGGGAGGGAGGTTGCCATCCTATCCTCCCCCTTAGTGAAACATGCATTTACCAGCAACAAGATTAATAGAAAGAGTTTGGAAGGGCTGCTTTAGGATCCAATTACCCTATGAACTGTTAGGTCTCGTTTACTGACAGCAAGGTCTGGTGGATCTGAACTGGCTTGTACATGCCATCACTGCTCAAAATTAAAACAGGAAAGAAAAATCTTTGTTTAAATAATTGGTTGCAAGAACTGCTTAAAATGTTAGATTTATACAGCAAGGCTGCAAAGGACAGATGCAAAGGGGGGCTGAAAAAGGGAACAGAAATAACGGTGTTTTCCCCATGACCATGTCCTGAATTTTCCTGATTTCATCTTTTGTCCTGATGTTCTTTCCCAAATGAGCTACTGGGGAAAGAGGAAAGAAAGATGTCTTCACCTCAGTGGCCTCATGGGTCTGGGAAGCACTGCTTTTACAAGTGTGTCAGGTCTCCCCCAGCACAGAAAAAGAAATGAACGCCTGCTGTCCCCTGCCTCCCACAATGAGCTACTGCGGTATCTGGCTCTTTGGAGGGAAAAGACCTTGTGTCTCTCTTCCTGCCCTACCCTTCAGTGCCCAGATCCCTGCCTGCTCAGGAGGGCTGCTCAATGCCAGCTCTTCCAGAAGCTGGGGATTCTTGAGCACCATCTCTCTGCCCCATCCCATGGGGAAAATCTAAGGCACATGGCTGCTCCCTCCTCCACTAAACCTCCTCCTTGGGAGAAAGAAAAAGAGGCCAAAGACCTTGATCAAGACTTTAGGAAACTCTTTTTTTTCCCCCCTTCTCTGTTTCTGAAATCCACAATATGTTTCAAAGAGAATGCTTCCAATACAGTCATTGCCAGCAGGCAAGTGTTAGCAAAGTTGTAGCAATGCACTGAAATTATCCCTTTAATCTAAAAGTTTGAACCAAAAAAAGACCAGTTGCTGTGCTGAGAGAATTTACTAAGTTGAACAAATCCTACACCACAGTAGGCTTTGTCAGCCTGAGCTCCATTTAATACCAATTTATAGACAAAAAAATTGCAGCATATGTTTTTTTGTTCTTGAAAATTGCCAGGTAACAGCTTCAGAGGAGAACAACATTTCCAGGGGAAGAAGTTTATTTTCTCTCAGGTGTATGAAACACAAAATTACAGCACTGAAAAAAGTTTGTCTAATGCACTTTTTATTGACTCCTCCATCCTCAGCCAAGAAAAAATTCTGCTTTAAGTTTAAAGAACTCTCTCAAGAACAAAGACTTACTCCTCCTGCTCTTTTCAAGTTAACTTCACTGCCCACCTCTAGTAGATACTGAGCACGAAAGAAAAACATCAAGAACTCCTGCACATAAGCAACTCAGTTTTCCTGACAGGTTTTGCTCATTCACCTTTCTAGCTGCTTCATAAAAGCAGAGATATACACAGGTCACGATGCTCAGAGTTAAGCAAAGATATCTCACATGCCAGTCAGTTTTCACAAGTCCAGAACAAAACACCTGTTGCACAGACCTGTTCATTTAGTGTGTTTTGGACTAAATCTTCAGGTGGTGTAAATAGGCATGACTCATTACAACCAGTGGTCTGTTAATCATACCAGCTGGGAATCTGGCCCTACAAGGATAAGGAAAAACCTAAGAAAGTGGATTGCAGGCAATAATGCTCCAGTTCTCTCTCTCCAGATTATGGAGAGGTTTGTGGTAATCCAGATGCCCATTTATCAGACATCTGCTCACTTAATCTGCTTCCAATAACTTGTCATAGCAGCTCAGAAGCGTACACAGGGCACAGGATGATCAGGAGCACAAGATACATATTAAAAAAACACAAATCAACTTCTGCGCTGAGCTCTTCAAAACAGTGTCATTGGCATAGCGTATCATAGATTGTGAGTCTACACAAAGTTACTTAAAAGGGAAGGGTGGCAGCAATTTATCATACCCAAGATTGCAAAGAATTAACCTGTAATGAATTCAAAGCAAGAATCCAAATGGCTTTTGCCATCCAGAGGTTATTTTACTTGGGGGCACGGCAGGGTCCACAGGCAGCCTGGAGTGCGCTGTACGTACCTGTCGCACACGATCCTTCGGACACGAGGAGTATTTCGCTCTGCTGCTTGCAGGCAGCCTGTTTCAAGTAGCATTCATTCTGGTAGGTGTCACCGTTGGAGCCACACACGGGCACGTAGTCATTGTTACACTGGTGGGAATGGACACAGAGCAGCAGGGTTAGTCACACAGCATCCTTTTGGGTGCCCCCCCAGCCCCTTCCAGTATTGAAATCCTAAGAAAACAACAGAGAGGGAGACACTGACCCTCCTCTCTTCACCTTTATAGCTACCAGGGGAGAGGGAGGGGGGACTTTTAAAAAGACAAATCAGACTTGAACAGGTGAGGGAAAAGGTAATCTGACTGGGCAAAGTGTTCAATAAGTGCCCAGAGAGAGGCCTCTTCCTGCCAGAATGAGCAGGGTGCATTCCTGGGGAAGGAATATGGGCAAGGCAAAGGGCTCCTTGCATCTGCAATGACAGCTCATGTGTTTCCATTGGATGGGTACAGACAAACTGTAAGGAACAGGCTCACTTTCCCCTCTTCCTGCACACACACTCCCTCACTGCTACGGAGACGGCTGTTTGCACATACACAAGTGTCTGCCTGTGCATCTGTGACTATTTAAGTACTTAGCTATAATTAGAACTAACTGGACAAAGGGAAATTATTTCCGAGACACCTACAACCAAAATCTATCCTTCTTTCTGCTGTGACATTTCTGTTCCCAGCGAGCTGTGGCTGGGATGCTCCACAAAGGTCCAAGCTCTCCCCATGGTGGCCAGTGAGCAGGAGTGGCAGCACTGCAGCAAGCTCAGCGCAGAAGTTTCTCACACCACACACCCCTCCTTCAGCTCATAGTCCTGCTGAGCTCCGCAAACTACCTGCTTGGTTCCCTCTACCGCTGAAAGACAGCTTTGCCCTCTCTTTTTCATTTAAAAAAAAGTAATAATTTCATTTCATATTGAAAATTGGGCAACCTACTGGGTGCAGTTATCATAAGATAATCACACTCGGAGGCTTAGAAATACTTGGATGTGCCCTGTACATGGTAATTATACCAGGGATATGATTATCTCGTGATTACCGTACTCCTGGTATGCCTCATTGTTTAATTAGAACAAATGGAATGATCACAATTATTATTTACGAATGCTCACCTCTGCCTAAATCCGAATAAAAATTTAGAAGAAATCATACATCCTACTTAGCTATATTATGCCACAAAGTATCTGAGGTGTGTTTGTCAGGCACAATGTAAAACGCAGAACAGAAATTTCAGGGATATTAACATCAAAAATGCTTTGAACTGAATGACTACAGAAGCGATTAACACAAACAATTGCATAGATTGCATTAATTGCAGGCCTCCACACAGAACAGCTGCCAAGAAATTATTCATAGTTGGTCAGAGTGACATTTTGATTGGGCCAAAACAAATGACATTTTCCTTTTGCATTGTATTTTCTTAAATCTTCCAATCTGCTGCCCACCCCCAGCGCCCTCTTCCCTCGGAATAAGGAAGAAAACCAACAGCCAAAACAGTAAAAATTCTCTCCTCCTGCTCCTAACAAAGGGTTCCTCCTTGCAGAGATTTCAAACAGTTGATTAAAAGTGTTTCTAGGCTATTTTCACCATTATGTTCCAAATCTGAGCAATGTTTCAAGCATAAAATGCCAACTTCATCCAGAATCTCAACAGCAATTGCTGGAGGCTGATCTGGAATACATAACCGAGACAATTAACACAATCGTGCATATTTTTTAAAGCATGAAGCATCAAATTGTGTTTGCTTTGGACACACTATCTGCTTGTCACCTATGGATTCGTGTGAAATTTGGCCTGAGGCATCTCAACAAGGCTTTGTTACACGTAGAAACAACGTTGGATTCTTTACCCAAGAAACAAAGAAACAGGGGCAACTTCTCCACCGATTTCGCCCAGAGCAAGGGACGATCTTTTACACTGACTCAGCTGCAGATCTGAAAGGCCAGACGGTTCTACATCAATGGTGAAGTTCTGATCCACAGAAGGGAGTGCTCCATCACTCCAGAAAGGAGTGCTATGAACTAGGCTGGAACTTCTTCTGAAGTTTAGCAATTTTAAAATGTAATTGAGAGACACCAGAGTTTCAGGAAGTATTAACTCTCCTGGGAGAAATTTCTCTGTCTCTCCTGTGCCTTCTGCCCCACTCAAGCTTGGCTTTGGCCGGTGGAGGTAGACGATACTCCATGGTGAGCACAGGTGATGAAGCCTTTTCTTTCTCCAGCTATGCTGGTCAAAGATGTATTTTTTTCATCTGCTCCCCACTCTTCCCACCACCGCCTTTGAAAAACTAGTATTTAGATGGAAAAGGTGAGAGCCACAAGGAACAAAGGAAATGATATCTTCCCAGATGGATCCTGCCTTGGCTTTGAGCTGGAAACTGTAGTGGAGGTTACCCAGAAAAGAAGACAAGACCACTGATGAGAAGGTTGTGATGTTAGTCACCAGGTTTTTCCCAACCCACCAGAGCTAGACTCACATTTGACCGTGCTAAATCCCGTACTCGCAGCAATTCACTGTCATAAAATACTTCTTGCTAGTACTGGAGAATATCAGATGTTGAAAGTCAGTTTCCTCAGTCTAGTAACATGTTTCTGCCATTGCTTTAGGGCTCAGTAGACTAAGCCCTAGATGTAAGAATGATTCTTCATGCCCCAAGTAAGGACTGATCGAGCACTCAGGGAAATCCATGTCAAAACTCCCAGTAAACCTCACAGCACAGTGCAACACCATCCACTTCTCTCTCATATATGCAAGTTTTTAAAATACAGCTGTAAAGTAGGGAAATGGATACAACCAATTCAGCCAAGTGTCAGTCAAAGGCTGCCTTCATCAGCACTTGCAGCCTCGAGTGCCCACTGTCACAGCCAGGGACAAACCAGCTTTGCAAGTGTTTGGGTCAGTGCTGGACACTGAAAGTAGGTGGTTCGTTTTTTTAAAGAAAATGGTAACCTGTATAACTCTTCCTCCTGGTAACACTGTTAAAAGTTTGACCTCCTTCTGGTCTCCTGGATTAACTACCCCCAAAATGGCCCCTACGTCTGGAACCAAGTAGCACAAAAATATATTCCAGAAATACAACAAAGCTGCAAGTTGGACAGGTGATGTTCCAGCCCCATAAACATTGAATACATTCAACATGCATGAAAAAAGGACTCCTTCCTCACATAAGAAACAGTGACTGAACCCAGTCCTGGTGGCTAAAGACACTGATGGAAATACCTTGGTATATTTTTTGATATGTTCATGAAATATAAGGAGAGTCCAAGCTGCCAGACCTATAGCTTTGGGCAGACAGGTGCAGATCCCAGCAAGCCATGTCTCCAACCACATGCCTGCTGGCACAGCTCTACCCATCCTGTTGGACCCGCTGAGTTTGAGGGAAGGAAAGGGTGGTGATTTCCCCCATGCTCAGCCCCACTGCTGGAGACAGCACTGTCCCAGTGCCTTCCCTCCCTGCCAGCACCAAGGTCGGGGCTTGCCTTGAGCTGGGACGGGTCTAAATTTCCTGATCAAAGTGCAACATGTTGTTTTCAAATTCAATACATGTCTCATTCTGAGGAGTCACAGTAGACTATGACAAGAAAACCAGCTGATATGAACCTCTTTCTCAGTACATGCCTGCTGGCTCTCCAGGGATAGAAGCCTAACTCAGGTGTTCCAGAGCAGTCTGATCACATTCAGCCTTTCAAATACAAATAAATTAATTTTAACTCCACTTGGACAGACATGATGCATCTGCGATTCCGGTCTGAAAAAGCCCAGATCAAGACTGCTGCAGCCCTGCTACTCATTTCTGCCTTCACCAGCCCAGGACTCTTCATCAGTACGGAAGCAAAATTAGCTTTTCAACCTTGTCTATTCTCTCCAGTTGCAGCTAAAGTCCCCGGCAAATTCTGAAGAAAACATAAAACATAGTTATAACAATGAGGATTCTGCTATTGATTTGTTCATTATCACCCCAAACAGTTGCCACTGAAATGGGGACTTGAGTTCTGATGGAAGACTCCCTTACTCGTGACATAAATTACCTGGCCAGCTCTGCCTCACTTAGCCAGCCTCAGACCCTGCGCTACAAGTTAATTTTCTACTTGGGTGGCATATCTTTTTGGCTTGTCACATTGTCCACTGATGTTACAAGAGAAGCTAACATGCCCCCAAGCTCTGCCTGTATCAAAGCACACGCGTTCGACTACAGAAGCCCCCGGCACCACACCGCCCTTCGCAGCGCTGGCACAGGATCAGCCACAGGTAATTTGCCCTCCAAGGTCACAGTCAGCCCTGCGGCTCCACAGAGGGCTCATATCAAGACAAAGAGCGTCAAGTGTTCACAGGGCCTGATCCAAAGGCCACTGGAAGCAAAGATTACAGTTGATTTCAACCCATTTTCTAGTGATCAAGCAGGCTCAACTCAGTCTTTTGATCTTTTTAACATATTCATATACCAATTATCTGATTTCCTGAAATCTGTTTCACCTCCTCCCTACAGAACTGCTAAACTCAGCATACCTATAGTGTTCACTTCTCAAAGAGGAGGTGACACAGCCCAGAGAGGTTTACTTAGCTTCATTTATCCAAAATCACCAGGGACCAGCATCTTGCCCTGGGAAGACAGTGCTCCCAATGCCTTCTTCCCTGCCGATAGCAACATCTGAGTTTGCTCCTTCCAGGCTATGAGTCCACTGCTTTATGCCAAATGGCAACACCAAACTGGGACCAAAGACAAGTCCCAATAACTCTCAGTAGCTTCTCCAAGTTCCTGGTGCTCATGGCACAACCTCTGCCCTCGCTTACCACCAAGCAATGGGACACATTACAGACATCTCACTGCCTTACAAATTTTCCTTAGAAAGAGAAAATAGATCACTGCACATGCTGAGCCAAGGCAAATGCTCACAACAGCATTCTCACACTGAATTTTTGACTGCATGCAAACTCCAAATGGAATAAAAAACTCCCATGGTCAATATGAATTTTCTCCCAACATGGAAAACACAAGCACTTCAGAAAACAACTGTCTTGCTCCTATTAGAGAAAAATCCTTCCTAGGGTTTTTCTCTGAAGACATATTTGGCTCTAGAAATATACACGGTACTTGTCATGCTTCAAAGTGAATAGTCTATCAAAGCTCAATATTAACATAATCATTACAGATGTGCACGATCTTGAACTGTGCACTATTTGGCCTGCCCTTCTGTAAAAATTCAAAGCAGCATTATAAGTTTCACCACTTCACAAATCCACATTAAAATGCAAAAGATCACTGGGGCATAAATACACATACAACCTCGTGCTGGTACATGCTTAAAACTCCTTTAATTTGTTCAGTTTTTATTCAGGTCATTATTTAAAGCCCAGCTGTTTTGTGGGTTGGCTAAAACATATTAAATGGAATCCTTCATAATGAAGTAGTCTGACTTTGAGAATGCCTCAGGTTTAGATGTAGCTATGGGAGGAAGAGAGAAGAACTAGAAGGAAAAATCCCTACTACTCAGTAATAGCTCTCCTAAAACTATATAAAACCTAAAGGAAGTTCATCATTTTGGAACAGAGGGATTGCTCCTTAATCTGATCAGCTGGGCAGATAAACAGGCAGAAGCATTGTCACTATGCAGCCCTTCCTGAAAATATTGCATAAGCACATTACAGATCCATTTCTTTAACTAGATCAGAACTCCGAATACAATAAGCCATGATCTGTATCAGAAATGAATTTAGAAAGGACTCTAAATCCTTGTTAAAAGGGTAGAGATGAAAAATCAGAAATGCACAACCTGAAACTGCAGACCCAAAGGGACATTTAAAGCCACAGCATCCGCATTTTCCAAGAGAAACTTACGCCTTCTTGACACCAGTTGGTTCTCCTGCCAGCATTTTTTACATGCTGCCAGGTTTTCCCTCTAACTTCTCCGCACATAGAGAAATAAATTGCCAAGTGATAGGTAATAAAGGTAGATCCTTGATTTGTATTCTCATTAGCGAATTAGAGAACGAAATATCAATCCTCTTACCTTGAACTGACAGACACAAGTCACACTGTCTCCAATCCTTAAACACTCCCCATCAAATTTACAGGTATTGGTGTCGCAGAGAAAGAGATCATTTTCTCTGTCATCGTAACCTCAAATGTAAAGAGGGAAAAAAACAAGTCAGCTTTGGTCTAGCAAGAGGAACAATATGGGATGATTGCATTTTAATGCACACGGTACAATAACCTTGTTGATGAAATAACAGAGTCCAGATTTTCTTTTGTCCTTCCCTCTCCTCAGTTTTTCACTTCTTCTCTTATGTCTCCCTCAGTGTTTCTCTTAGTCCATATTCCCCAGTACCTCACACACTTTTTTTTTCCTATTTCACAGACTTGGTTTCCTCAAAAGTCACCTGGTAATTATGCTATTTCATGGCTCTAGGTTGGAAATGTCATCAACTTATCCCCATCCGATCACAAATCTGTTGGACAAAAGTCCAAATTGGAATTTCGCCAGCCCGTGACACAACAAAGCCCCCAATAATAAAGACAAACAGGCTGTGTGTTTTCCGTGATGGTCTGCCTGATTCCAATGAAGATTGATGACCTCTAAGTTAACAGGAGAAGTGCCAGGTTTCCCACAAGCCGCTGAGTGAACCTAGCTCTTTGCCTTCATTTTCTCCAGGAAAAACCAACAGATCTGACTGAAGATTCAGTTCACGAACACAAGCATGAATTTCAGATTTTGCTAGCTGACTTCCCACTCCAACAGCGTGCAGCAAGGTATTAAACAAAACAGCTATATCAGACTCCAAACCCATTAAGATCTGAATCCATTGATTTTTTTAAAAAACATCCGAGTGCTCTTAACCATATCACTACACGTTTAAAATGAAGAGCTTACAGTGCAAATTCCCTCCGATGTAACACATTATGTACGATCCACACAGTACCCCAAATAACGCTCTTTCCCTAAAAAGGCTACTACACTCTAATTTCCCAATTATTCGGTGTATCGGAGAAGGACCGGCTGCTGACCTACATAGGAAACTCATTATAAAGGTCAGCCCGACTTTAAGGAACAGGCAGCGCGTTCCCGGTGTCGCGGTGTCCATCCCCCGATCTGCTCTCCGTTCGGTGCGCACGGGAACAGCCGCCCGCAGGATGCGCACACGGGGCCCCGTTTCCCTGCGCCCCACTCCCGCAGTTACACGCCGGGCTGCCCCGTTTCAGCGCAGAGCCGCGCTTCGGGGCCGGGGCTCTCTCTCTCTCTCTGCGCCCGGGGAGCCGCCCGCAGCCGCGGCGCTGCGCACCGGCGGAGGGCGCGGCTGCCGCGCCCGGCGCCGCGGAGCGGGAAAAAGCGGGGCCCCGGCGTCTGCGGCCGCACCGGGAACGGCGGTGAGCCCCGACACCCGGGACTTTTTGCCTTCGCTATTCCCCTGCATACAACGGGACGCGGCATCATCACCCGCTGAAGTTGGCTCCCGCCGGGCTCGCCCGCGCAACTCCGAGCGCCCGGCGCGGCTGCCGGGACACTCGCTGCGGGGCCGGGCGCGGGGTGCTCCGGTGCTTACCGGAGCAGTTCCAGCCGGTGGGCGTCTGGCAGTCGCTTAAGGAGGTAGGGAAGGCCGCCAGCTTGTCGGGGCGGGCGAGGACGAGCAGCACGGCGGGCAGCAGCAGCCAGCAGCAGCAGTCGCAGAGCGTCCAGCCGCCGCCGCCGCCGCCGCACTGCCGGGGCGGGGAGGGCTCCCAGGGCACCATGACTTCCTAACTCAACTCTCCGGCGGCGGCGGCGTGCCCCCCGGGCGGCGCGGCGGGCGGCAGGGACGGGCGGCGGGGCCGCTG
>NW_020897703.1:3956103-4166746 GCF_003984885.1 Neopelma chrysocephalum
CTGCCGCCCGCATCCCTCTGCGCGGGGGAAGCAGCAGGTCCCGGCCCGCCGCGTCACGTGCCGCCGCCGCGCCGCCCCCATTGGCCGGGCGGGATGCGGGGCCCGGCGGGCGGGGCCGCTGCGCCCCCGCGGCAGCGCCCGGGGCAGCGCGGGGAGAGGGGGGACAGGGCTACGGGGGGACGGGGGCAGCGCGCCCCGCGCTCCGCACCCCTCTGGGCCCGGGGACGCCGCCGCGCCGTCCCGCCCCGCCGGCTGCGGAGATGCGGGGCAGCCCCGACGGGGCGCGGGCCGGGGAGCGCCGCGCTTCTCCGCGCCCGGCGCCGAGCCGCAGGTGGCAGGGCTCGCCCGGGAGCATGGATATGCACAGCCGTGACAACCCCGCCGCACACGCCCAGGCGCAGCCGAAGTTGCCGGCCGCGGACTCGGGCGCCGGTGTTTAATCACGCGCGGATGCGACGTTAGGGAAATAAAACACCATCTCGGCTTGTGGGGTCTGGAGCGGGCACAGGGCCGGCGAGGTGAAGAGGGTAAGAAACGAGCACGGCGGGGAAAGCAGGGAGAAGAGAGAGAGAGAGGGAGATCTTGCCCAGCCTCGGCAGGCAGCGGCCAAGGTCTTCTCGGGCTGCAGCACCATCCCACCATCCCCGCGACGGAGCCTGAGGAAAATGCACCATCACGGCGGCACGGAGGGCTACTCTGCTCCCCACACCTAACGCACGCTCGCGGAGCGCGGCCCCGCAGCAGCATCCCGCCGCCTCCAGCCGGCGACGTGCCACGGGGCTGCGGGAGCCGCCTCCCCCGCTGCGCCCTGCGCCGCGGATCCTCCTCCCCTCCTCCTCTCCGGAGCTTCAGTTTTAGGAGGCGGCTGCCAGGACGGTCGGTGGGGAACTCCCCTCGCTCCCCGAGCGGCAGGGGCACAGCGGCAGTGTCCCCCACACCCTCCCTCCCCGGTCGGTGTTCGGAGCCGCCGGCCCCAGCCCCGGCCCCTACCCTGGCCCCGCCGCAGGCGGCCCAACTTCGCCCCCTCCTCCGCGCGTCTCCGGGCCCGCCGCCGCCCGGGCGTAGCGCAGCCGACAGACACCTGCCAGGTAAACGGGACCCCCTCGCCCCCGGCCGGTGCTCAACGTGCGGCCGTGCCACCGGCGGGATGGGGCGGCTGTGGCGACAAGGACGCGTTAGACCGAAAATAATAATAATAACATGTATCGATTTCTGCAGACGGCAGCAGGGAAGCGCTTTCTAGACACGGGCGCTGGACCCCGCCGTGGGAGCCGCCGGCGGAGTGGCCGGCCAGGACCGCGGCGCTCCGCGTTCAGTGGGCGGGCTGGGCTGGCCCTGCCCCTCCTCCGACCCCTCCTCCGCCCGCGGGGCGAAGCTCGGCGGCATCCTCGGGGCAGCACGGCCGGGCGGGCGGGAATAGGCGCGGTCCCTTCGCGGGCCTTGAGACCCGCGGATGCGCGCGAAGAGGCCCTGCTGGAAGTTTGCTCTTCCCGAAAGTATGACCTCCTTTTCGACCCCTAAGTTAAAGATTTAGAACTTGCTCTTCAAAAATACTGGCTGACATATTAGATGCAACCACGCTTTGAGGACTCCACACAAATTCACACAGCAGTACTACTGCTTAGTGCCCCTTCATATGGGGGTGCGGTACACGGGAGCCAAGGAATGCTTCATGCTCAGTTAATTCCCATACACCTTCTCCACAAGCTCTAAAACAAGTTTTCTTCTGCCTTCTTTCTTCCCTATGCAACTACATCTGCTCCCCTCTCTGCCCACCTGCTATCTGTACTGACCTCATCTACCTGCACTCCAGAAGCCTTTGCTACAATTAAAGGCTATCAATTTGCACATTCCAATATGTGTTAAAGCTCTGATAAAGATTCACACAAATCTGTGCCTACTGTTTCCTATTTACTAATCAAGCCCTAAGCAGCACCTAGCAAAAAAAGAAATACTAATTTTTACTGCCTGCTAGTGGTGGCACTGAATCTTATCTTTCATCTGCCAGCTGAGCACCTGGTGCCAGATCAATTTTTTTCTTTCCCTTTAGCTTTTTACTTCACTTTTCCATTCTGTTATTCCATATAGTATCATATTCCTTCTTCATATTCCCCCTCTCCCCTATTCCTTTTTACCTGGTTTCTTTTTTCCATATTCATTATTTCTTGCTAAAACTCAGCTCTCTGCTTGATAGATCACTGAGGTGTTTAAAAAGAAAGAATGTCCTGACTGGCCAAGTACCACAGTCATGCAGCCTCACCAGGGGATTGTCCTCCTCTCCCTTCCTATCTTTTTGCTCCCCCCTTGCTTTTTCTTCCCACTTCCCTGATTCTTCTGTGTGGTTTCACTGCTCTACATTCCTCTGGTTGCAATTACCATGTCTCAGTTTCTCTTTTCTTCTTTTCCTCTATTCTCCTCCCTTCTTCCACCCCAACCCCCCTTCATTTCCACATAGCTACAGGCATCACTGGCCTCATCTCTAAACCAGTTTAACCAGACCATACAGGGAACAAAACTACTAGGTTAGAGTTTCCCAGACTAGCAGCCAGACCCTCCAATGTGTCTCTCCTGTCACAATAACTCACGCCCAAGATGACACCACAAGTGTATCCAGCATTCACAGAGTATCATTAAATACGGCAGCAGAAGCCCAGCTATGGCCCATGTTCTCCCCAGAGTGCTGTATAACACTGCAGCAACTGAGTTTCAGGCACACAGTTCTGACTAACGTTTACCCTGCTTTATTTTCGGCCACTCACACAACAGGCACTGCCTGGAGAGACAAAGGAGACCCTCTATTTGTATACTTTTTCTCAGACTTTGGTATATGGAAGCTCCACCAGAGGTCCTGTAATTGCCACAACATGATGCTTGAACCATGAACCTGAAAGTGTCTGAAGGGAAATCTGCTTAAGGCATGGTAGTATGGTTTTTGCTTTGACTAGCACTGGTATTTTCCTTAAAAAGATTTTCACTGTTGATATGAAAACTTTACTTATAAAAACATTTTTATGATAAAAATACATCTGTCTGTTCCAAAAGGGACAGCTAGACCCACAGGCCCCTTTTCCCAATTACTCTCTCTAGCAATTTCTTTTGAATTATAGACTGAGATACAATCATTTTTTCATATAGTTCCTAGCTCCAAAGGATTTTACCCTCTTAATGCGACACTGCACACACAATCTCTCAGTAACATGTTATTCCCAGCTATACTTCAACACTTAGGCTAGTTGATATCTGCATCCTTGTACTCCCTGATGTGCTCATCCCATCTCGCCAGTACACTTAAACTACTACTGGTAAACCACACAGACAGTGCTATGCTAGTGTGAGGTACAAATTGCAACCAGCATCATATCAGTGAAATACTCAGGTCATGGTATTGAGCCACTGGTGCGGTTCCTTGGGGCTGCGTGTTTGGCTCCAATGCCAGATAAGCAGCAAAAATAATCTCAACCCTTCTTGGAAGAGCCCTTCTAGTAAGTGATGAGGGCAGACTACCTCTTGAGTTATTAAACCCAATATTTGCAGAGCTTTTCTGAGGCCTGTGCAGTTTTGAAACTACAAGAAACAGGCAGATGAGAGGCTTCGAGGGCAGCTGATACTAACACAGTTTTATCCAATACACGTGGTCAAGCCACGTGTACCAGTGTTCAGAGGAGATCAGCTCCCAGATGAAAAGCAGCTGTTTGAGATGTTTCAGGATCTCAGAGATCTCAAAGCAAGGGCAGGGTCTGTCCTGACTGTGCCCTGCACTCCTTAAGCTGGGACTGGGCAGCAGCAGCTGGCAGTGGAGGCCTGGGGCCAGACTGCACCTGATCCCAATCCCACACAGCCACGCCTGTGAGTAATGCCTTCTGTTGCTGTGCTTGGCTAGGAGACGGTGTACTGGCGATGAATTATGCAACCTCAGTTATTCACACTTGTATTTTATCTTGGCTGTGCTGCTCTTGGAAGCCTGCAGATTCCAGAAAGTTTCCCAGAACTTGGGAGAAGCCAAATGGTACAGATGAGTGTACCAAAACCTCCTCAGCAACACCAGCTATGGGTACACAACACCCGTTCTCTTTCTTCTCCATCCAAAGATTATAAAGCTAAGTTTATGGATCCTTATCTTTAAAACACTTTATAGCCCATGTCTGAAGTCTCTAAAGGCCCTAGGAAGGTAACCTTGGTCAAGAATATCAAGGAAAAAAGGCTTCTTACAGCTCAGCTAATATTTACAAACAGTGTTTTCCTTGAGCTGCCACTAAAAGGATGCGATAAGGTTCCACAGCTAAGAACAAATCCCACCAAATGTACAAGGGACATTTGAGTTAGCCTCTTCCCTGTTGACACCACATTGCAGCATGTTTATGAAACACACCCATACAGAACTGAAAAAAATCCCAAACCCCACTCTGCACAAGTCTTGAGAAAATGAGAGCTACACCATGTGTGAGCTGCTGCAGGCTACCACTACTAGTCTTAGTTCCTAGGAAAAAAAAAGAAAAAAAAGAAAAAAAATCATCTATTTAACCTACAACAGGCTTGCCCAAATAAGGTGCCAGCCAATACTAAAGAGGATGGAGTGTTTGGGTCACTTATTTTCAGTGGTAATTCCTCTTGACAAAAGAGTGGGTCTGATTTAAAAGACCCCACCAGAAAAGTCTTGTGAGATCAGTTGCTTATTGAAAGACCCAACCTAGAAGAAAAGGATGTTACCTATGCCAGCAGAAGACCAGCAAAGGACGCAACCTGAACGGACTTGCTGTGTATGAAGCTGAAGTTTCTCTCCTCTCTATGGAAGAACAATGCTCATTTCAGATCTATGTATTTTCAGGCCTGGGTTGACCAAAAGTTGGCACACTTAGCCTAGACACGTGTTTCTGTCAGAAGTTTGTGAATCTCAAGCAGATTTTATAATCATCTATTTTTCATGTGTGCAGGAAAAGCACACATGGCTTCACTCGAATGCACAGGCAGTAGGGAGCTCTTTGCCTACATGCAGTTTTACAGATTTTATACAGCTTTCAGCTAAATCACATATCTCAATGCAAAGTATACCACTCTTGGATATCACATGGATTTTTAATGCTCTGAGGGATCCTTTGGGTCTATAAACAACAAGTAGATTGCATTCATCTACATAGTGACAGACTCTTTTCCCCCCCTTACTTGTGAGAGAAATATGGCTCTTGTTCTTCACTCGAACTAGTATATAATCCAAGTACAATTCATGGCCAGTTATGAGAAAAGAGTGCCATATTTTTCATTGTAATTAACTGCTTCAGAGCAAGACTTCTCATGTATAAAGATGAAGAAAGGTCTCCGCTTTGCCTGAAAGACAACTTGCCTTAAAGCAATGTGTCTCACACTTTGAGTTTTGACTGAAACATTCCACTACTTTGGTGACCTGTTTTGCCAAAAAAGCTGTCTTGTGTTACACTTTGCTTTCAACTGAATATGCCAGCACATGCCAAGAAACAGAACAAAGTATTGCAATATATACTGGAACACTATTCTGTGCTGCTCCACACATGAAATTGATGTCAGAAAAAATTGCACAAAGGGCATGGAAAATGCAAATACATACTGTGATCCTTTTACCTTCAGTTTTAAGAGATGGAGTGAAACGCATGGATCCTAAAGATTTATATGTCTCTTTATAGTCCATTCTGGAATTTTAACATTCCATGCAGCTTGTAGGAGGGAGTGTATTATTTATATAAAGTCATGGTTATTCAGCAGTGTTTATTTCTCAAGAGCAACAGAGCATCTTCAGGGGAGAAGAAGAAATTCATAACTCTGTTTTACTACCAGGGTTAACCAACTTAACAGTGTTTTTCCATGATTGATTTACAAAGAGCTTTGCTCTTACAGGCACTTTTGTAGCACTGGACATTTTGCTACCAGCAGTAGAAATCACCTCCATCTCCCAGGACAGACAGCACTGCAGCATATTAAATGACTTGACAGCCCTTCAAAGAGTCCAATACAGAAGAGGTGGTTGTGGGAACCTTTACTGTTGTGGAGATATTTGAGCTTTACTTTTGCAGCTCTTTTCCCAGGACATTATTACATGGAAATGCAGAACTGGGGCCTGCAAGGAGAAAACCCACAGCATCTACTCACCGATATAATTTCTATGTGACATCAGTTTCTTTGCCATGTGAACGATTTCTGATGTCCAGTGCAACATAACATCCATCTATTATTTCTTTTTCTATCTTTGGGATCTCTTGCCCAGAGTTGTTTTTAAGACAAAGAGCATGAAAGGATTATAATGTGAAAGTAAATGCAGCCTTAGCATACCGCTGGTCTTTCTACCTACTTTACCTCATTGGAATTGTAGAGGATGCTTTTCTTCCTAGCAGGTAATAAAATCTGCTTTGATGAAAAAGAAAAACAACCCATAAACCAGCACTTTCAAATGGCATTTCAGAGTCAATTTTTAGGCTTGCCTTCTATTAAGGTGGAGCTTGCAAAAGTTACATTTAGCTCACCTCAACTGACTGCAGAGTATCCTTCTATCTTAATACAATTCCTGCAAACCTCCAAGGGGAAGTAATAGATTACCTGAACAAATCCCAAGTAGTCTCACTTATCCCTCCTGTCTCTGTGTGGCAATGCTGTCAACAGAAACCTCTGGACTGTGTCTATCTGTACAGGAGAGAGCCCAACCACAGACAGATGTGGTACTGTGCATCATAGAGCTCTATGAGCCATTTCTGCTTGTTTCCAGCAGACCCTTGAGGACAGGGAGATGGTATCACTCAGCTGTTCAACAGATGCAGTGAAGGAGGAGAGTCATTTCCTGCAAGAGGCAGCATTGCTGAAGGCCCATGGAAGACACTACACACTGTGCTGAGATACCTCATATGGGTCCTCTGACATGTAGCTAAGAGCAGGAGATCAGAGAGCAAGGTTACAGTCGTGTTTTTACTCTCACATGCAGCTGGAGGCTGGGACTGCTCAGGGACAAGAGTTAGTGTCCCTGTGGTTAATAGATCCTGATAGGTTTTGTTTCCATGAATTTCCCATGAACCACAAAAAACATATGGCAGCCAGGAGGACCTGTGGTCATGAGCTTCATGTACTGTGTGAGAAGACAACTTTCTTAAACTTGGCACCTGCTAACATCATTTGATACTCCTCCTTTATGCATAATGAAACAATAAACAATCATTTCGTATTCAGCACCTTGTGCCAGCCCAGATCTGTAAGCCCTGCTCCATGTCTCCTGATATATTGCTAAATCATTCTAACAGATAACAGCCTGCCCATGTGTATCCTTTTGTGTAGGGATAGAGATCTGAGATCCCCTACTTATGAGAAACATCAATGGGCAATGTCTGAGCATTTCATGCACTGCCACTATGAATGTTCCCGATACAGTATCCAAGCACATGGTGTGGGTGCCAGTGTGCACCCAAAGACACTGTTACCTGTCACACACGAGGCTTTTGGGCATAAAGGGCACCTATATGCCCCAGGTGAATAATAAGATAAATTCAACTACTCTGCTGTGGTATTGTGCCAAAGTGGCAATGCCAGAACAGTGGTGTGGTCTTGTGCACTAAGCAGTGAAAGCCTGAAGGACAGCCTTCATGTGGCCTGTCTCAGGTCAGAAAACAGAGGGTTGCAGGAAGGTTTTTGATTGTCCTTGGGAATGGGACATGAACAAAAATTAAGTCTAACAGAAAAAGTGCTAAGACTCTTGAAGGATTTCATTAAAAGGATTTGCACAAGGATCAGAAGTCAGCATCCTTAGAAATTTTTACACACGCACACACACACATACACGTGCATAAAAACTAATGATTTAGATATTATGAAAGTAGATTCCACATCTGAGAAGGGAGAGGCCCAGAAGAGGTAGGTATTTGGCATTTTCTGTCTCAGGATCTGAAAGAGATGTTTTGTCAATACTGACATTGTACACAACAAACTACCAACAGCAAGCACAGATATGATGTTCTAATGAAAACAAATCTTGTTTGCAATTTAGTGTATGGCACCAATGCTTAGCCAGGTATAATACTCTGTCAAGCCACACTAATCTCCTATCTGATTTGCAAGCTGTCACGCATATATTTAACTTTACCTTAAATGAAACAAAACAGCAGTACAAAAAAATATTGTTGAAATCTGAAAACAGCTCCCTCCATGTAATTAAATTTTTATTCGAAATGTCATTGCTCGTGTATGATAGAAACATTTTTTGTGATCAGTCAGGCAATTTCTAAATAATAGTTACTTTTATTTGAAGGCATACCAACTCAAAACAGTAAAAAATGCAAATGAAGATTCTTCACTAACTAAAACATTGATGTCAAATGATACATATAAAAGGTAACTTATAAAAAAAAACCAAACCAATTTGTCAAGTACATCAAGTAAAGCTCTGGAATAGTGTAGAGTACTTTGTTGCCTTAAACAGAAAGTTTAATAGCTTCCATTTAAAGGAAGAGGAATTAAAGGCAAAGTACAGTCCTAAACACCACTCACACGTACTCTGAAAATAGCAGCAGAGTAATTTTTCATAGGTCTGTGACACAAAAACAGAAAGCATCCTAAGTACTCACTGCCCAACATGTGAAAAGTGGCTTTTGCATCTACTAATACTGGGAGGCCCAAACTTAAGGTGAACAAGATATCTCTGTGCTTGTGATATCCACAAAGTTACTCAACCCTCTCTGCAACCTCTCAACCCCTTTTTTCTTCTGCTGATGATCTGTGTCTTTGCTGATCCCACTCCACTCCCAGACCCCGTCCTATGAGGTTTGGAGGCACAGCATGCACCCTGATCCATTATCCAATGTCCCATGCTGCACAAGTTGTCTCAGTTGAGTGTCTACCCCCCTCCTGCTGCAGCCCAAATGGAGGGTCTCAGTCCCAGCTTGGTGAGCGTGGAAGAAGCAGACTAGAACTGGCAAAAGCTTCTGCTTCCTATGGAAATAGCGCACACTGACCAGAGTACAGCCTTGTCACTTGTTTTTCCTTTGCTTCCTAAAATGTACCACAGCTTTGGAGCAAGTGGTACTGCATTAGATGCAGTGCAGGAGAAACACACAGCAGTTATGAGAAGTTCTCTGCAGTCCCCCCCTGTCCTACACTAGCCCCTGCCTCACTGTACACCAGCCACAGGGCATGGAGGAGTCCGGCGCAAGAAGGACTCCGAGAGATCCCCTGTAGATGATTTATGAGCTTAGACTGCTCCAAATAGTTCTTATTTCCATCGTAGCAGGAAGATGTAAAATCTGCTACATGCCAGCTCTGTAACTGAGCAGGGTGTGTGGATATGCAATATGTTGATAACAGACAAGGTGCCAGTAGATGGCTCTCAAGATATGAGGCCTATGGCTTTCACAGGGCTGAGGCACCTTGGTTAGTGAGCAATAGCTGCTTCTGCTGCATGCTGGGAACAAAATAACCACTCAAACTGTATTTTGGGAAGCTGACAGGATAGGGATTGCACGAAACTGGGGTACCGTCTCTCCAGACTTGCCCAAAAATATAAAAGTTCTTAGCTTAATTATTTTTGATAAGTCAAGTCTGAAATGCAACCCCTTTTCAGTAAAGCAGGCTTGAAATTCCCCTTTAATTCTTTTAGTGAGATTTAAGGGCTGTTTAAGCAGACTGGAAAAAGCCGATATAATGCTTCTGCAGTACCCCTGTTACTGTGCAAGAAGAGGTATTGCCAGTCCCAGTGGGGTTATGTAGTTAATAGTAGATTTTCTTAACTAAACAGTTGAGCTATGTCTATTTAGGGTTGATTTTCTCAAGCATACATGAACTAACACCCCTAAGGGGAAGGGGTCCAGGAGGGATGCTCAGAGTTAGAAATTCTACAGAGAGTTGAAATGAATTTTTAGTACTGTGTAACTACAGTAGATAACATTTCACTGCAAGAGAGAGGAGGGGAGAGAAGAGAGGAGAGAGAGAGAAAAAAAGAGAGAGAGAAAAGAGAGAGAGAGAGAGAGAGAAAAGAGAGAGAGAGAGAGAGAAAAGAGAGAGAGAGAAAAGAGAGAGAGAGAAAAGAGAGAGAGAGAAAAGAGAGAGAGAGAAAAGAGAGAGAGAGAAAAGAGAGAGAGAGAGAGAGAAAAGAGAGAGAGAGAGAGAAAAGAGAGAGAGAGAGAGAGAAAAGAGAGAGAGAGAGAGAGAAAAGAGAGAGAGAGAGAGAGAAAAGAGAGAGAGAGAGAGAGAAAAGAGAGAGAAAAGAGAGAGAGAGAGAGAGAAAAGAGAGAGAGAGAGAGAAAAAAGAGAGAGAGAGAAAAGAGAGATCTCATTCTCAGTCTGGGTAGAGATTTATATCCCAAGCCTATTTTATGAATTAGTAAAGATAGATAACAAAAACAAAAGCAATCGAATTAGTCTAGCTATTTAATAACTCTTAAAATAAGGAAGAGGATTTTTACAACATGACTTTACTCAGACAGTTCACCATATAGTAAATAAATCAGAAATTCTGCTTGAAATTTTATTAAAATTGTAATTAAATTTGATTTTATCATTGCTTTAAATGCAGTTTTCCACATAGCATGTCCTGAGGCCTATGTCATCCAACTGTGACATGTTTTCCTAGTCAGCAACACCAATCTATATTTATTATACTCTCTCTGTTTCTTGGTTTCATGGCAGGGACAACCAGAGTGATTGCTGGCTAAATAATTAGCCAAGGGAACTTCATCTCTGTACGTTTCTGTACTCATTAGGTTAGTGAGAAAATACAACTTACTTTCATAATCTCTTTCCCTATAGGTTCCTAGCACTTTCCAGGAGCAAGGTAGGGAGAAAACATAATTGCTAGAAGCTCACACACTCATTATTAGACTAATGATACCTTTTTCTCTCAGTCTTGCCTGATAAAGACATCTATAGAAGTAAATGTGTAGACCTGCTTCTTCCTATTATAATAGGAAGAGAAATGCAGGCTTGTAGTATTTTACCCCCATCAAGCAATAGTGTGAATATGTAAAATAGTACAGTATTATATGATAAAGTAGAATAAGATAACAATGTAGTATTATTGTCATACACTGTTTGCCAAAACCATGTACAGCCACAACACAAATCAGGGTGAAGGCATGAGGCATGTACTGACACCATCCAATGTCAGGGAGTTCCGAGTGACCTGCCTTCCTTCTGGGTCCTCCAGAGGAACAATACTTCCTAATTTCAGGTCCTGCTCCCAAATTTCTGTGTCCATATCTTTCCTCTTGCTTCCTCCTACTCTACTTTTACCACAGGCTACAGAGGGAATTTAAGGAAAGTAGTGGAGTAAGTTTTGTCTGATGAGTTAGGTCTCCCACCTGTTTTGAATGAAGGTGTGTCTTGTATTTCAGACTTTCAAAAAAAAGAATGAACTTTAGTTGAGAAGTTGGCCTGGGTTGAGCTAGGATCAAACTGCTTTCTTTTGGTTTCATCACCTGTGATTTTTACAGAAGATGAAGATCACTCAACCCATGATACTCTCCAAAGCCTTGCATCAAGCTGCTTTCACGTTTAAAAAAGAACTTAAACTTCAGGTTTAAGTTGAACTTCAACTATGTTAGTGTAAATTACAGCCCTGAGCGGTAGCCTTTCCCATATTAATAGGGGTACCAGAAGTTCTGAGTCATGTAAAAAAAAGATTTCCTTCTCCTACAAGGCCATAATTTCTCTTATTTTTTTCCCCCACAAATTCCTCCCATATAAGGAGGTAGAGACTGGTATTAGCATTGGCAGGAAGTTGGCTGACATTCTGATCCCACTGAAATCAATGTGAGTTAGTTATTTTAGTTAGTTGGGTTTTTTCCCACCAGCTTTCATGACTAATATAGTTACTCCTTGATTTACATGCTATTATCTCCCTATGAACTTTAGAGAATCTCATGCTCATTTCTTTTTATTACAGCACTAGAAACTATTAAAGAAAAGCTCACCTTGAAGTGTAGAAGACAAGGTGGTGGTTCAGCAAGTATGGGCTATCTAATGGATTCATGGCTTCCCCTACAGAACTGTTCTAATAGTGGTGAGGCATGATGGGAATTTTTGAAGAGAAATTTGATAAAATAAGTTCACTTATTATGCTTCTCCTTTTATGGACCCATGCCCTGATTCAATCTCCCACTCTGAACATCTGGTGTCCCTTAAAAAGATTCTTTCACATGGAGCCTGGCTCCCAATTTTCTCAGCCATTATTTATTACATCGTTTGGGCTTTAGAAGGGATTGCTGAACCAGTGTGGATAATCTAAAAAATAAACTTAATCTAAAACTAATGCAAACTGTACAGCATAGGAGATTTAGAAAAGCCTACTTAGCAGTTAAGTAAAACCCTTCCATTTATCTTGGTACTTCCTGAATCCACCTCTGAACAGATATGGGACCATTAGGAAAAAAAAAACCCAAGTACTTTCTGAGTGACCAGAAGGCAGAAATTCCACACACAACACTAATCAAAAAAGATTGTCTGAACAACATTTAGGAATCAGAGTGGTTTGAACTCCCAACATTTTCCCCATCTTAGTTGCCAGGTGGCACCAGGAAGTTTCAGTCCTTGTTTTGAGAACAGTGTCTATTATCCACGCTCAAGCCAAAGCACCTTTTTTAATTTAAATTATGGCTGCCTTAATAGCTTACTGCCTGAAATGTTCTTTAATACTGAGGCAAAATGCTTTCCAACTGTGCACAATCAAATCTAAGGGGCTGGTTAATGCTACATGCTGGCAAAAACCATATTTGGGATATAGAAAGGTGACTAGCACCTTCTAAACTCTGTCCAAATGCAAAGCTAAAACAATCTGGGCTGGATGTGAACATGGTATATGAAATTCCTTAGCATTTCATGTCTTCAGAGTTGAGGTTAGTGCCAATGGCTTCAGCAAATGAAGCAAAATAATCCCAGATTCAAGGCTTTCAGGAGCATGAAAGGCAGAATGATTGGTAGCAGCAGTGCTGCTCTCACACTGCTTGTTAAATGTGGTGTTGTAACACGAATGCTCAAGGGCTCACGAACCCAGATGGAGTATTTTTTCTGTAGTCTTGCAGTAACAGAGACTAACTCTAGGCAGGGACAGGTGACATACTATGTGTTGTACAACAGACCTGCTGGGAGCATTGGGGATTTTCCACACCTCAAGCAGCAAGTTCTATTTAGAACTATTAACTTTTTTCCCAGAGGAGAAAGTTGCCCTCTTTTGAGTCAATAATATTTATTTCAAGCAAAGATTATTTGTATGTAATACTTGCTTCTTTTCTCTTTGGCTTAACCGTGTTGAAGAGTTTGTGTTGCCATAACAGTGTATTTTTCTGTAACAGGAATGAGGCAGATCCAGCCCAAACTCTCCTCCCAATCATATTTATCTGTTCTACATATGTATATGAATTTTGCACATATCATTCAGAGAACGTAAAATGGCCCAAAAGATGTGGGGAGTGAAGTCTGGATGGCCTAGTCAGAGCCTCTTGACTATTGTTATAAGCATATCTGGGTTATTTTGCAGAATCAAAATGAACTGTTTTCTTGTTTGACCTTCAAGAGCACTTTTAACCATCTTGGCACCTTGAAATATAGAGAAAACAGTTTTTTAAAAGCGACAGTATGTCTGCACCACTACCTTTCTATGTGGTACCTAAAGACAGCAAACCAGTATTTTATTGCAGAAATTTGTCCTGTGCTAGAAAGCAGAGCCAGTACAGACTTAAAAAACAATGTGCCCCTGTCTCCTTAGAAAAGCTGCATGTGGCAGACCTGAGCTGCCCACAATTGCTCCCCTGAGGCACATCTGCTGGCTACAGCTGACCCAGAGAAGTGGGAAGCCACGGTTGGATCTAAACTCAGGAACGCTTCCCAAATTCAAGTTCAAATGTATTTCTGACTTCACACTGGGGGAGGAATTGAGCATGTGGCCTGTCCGTCCCCTGTGCCAGGAGGTTCTGCAGCAAGAGCAATATGAGGGCCATGAGGGCTGGTGCTGTGGTCTGGCTGCGTTCCCAGCCCAGCAGCGACCAAGGGCAAGCAGGAGCCTGCAGAGGAGCAACAGAGCCAAGACTAAAGAACCCCTACCCGGGAGAGATGGTGCTCCAGAGGCAAATGCTCTATTGCATTCTGTAAACGATGTGTTTGTTAAAGACCATGAAACAGCTTAGAAGTAAGATTTCTGGAAAATGTACAAAATGAAAGCAAAATTACAGCACTGCTGTAGATAGTGACAAAGCATGAAGATACATCAGCATTAAGTAAATAGCTAGCTTGGGGTGCTCAGCTGCAATTACCACATACTCTCTCTGTTCGTAATACCTAGGAGACCCATAGCACATTACAGAATTTTGTTAATTACCAAGTAAGTGAAGAAAGAGAGAAAAAATACTGTGACCAGAATGTATATTGTGTATTGATTTAGAGAATTGTAATGTAGATTTAATAATTTATCATTCCTCTTAATAGGCTATGATGTATTTTATAAAAAGTAATGAAACCTTTGGAATACAGAGGAAATCACTTCCCACTCTGTCATTTGATCTATGCTGAGAAATGGGAAGGAGTGGTTTGTCTTCCCCTTGCCCTATTTATATAATGTGCAGTTTGGCAAAGAGTAGATTAGCAAGATTACAGACTTTGCAGTTATTTATCATGCAACAGTGGACAAAACAGTAACTGGTGTTTGATGTTAAGAGAGTTTTCCCAGGTAATACCCTCAGGAAGCAGTCACAGGAGCACTCAAAATGGTGACCATCATTGTCCCATTAATTTTAGCAGTTCTAACCAGCAAAAGTTGCTTGGCTCATTGAATGATAATGAGATCATCTCTCTATTGCTAGAAAAGCTAAGTCACTCAAATCAGGACTTCCACTATTACTACAAGACTGAAAGTTATTAATGAAATTACAGTTGTTTCACATCTAACTAGAAGAAAAACCACAAGAAAACTAACTTGTCATGAGAAATTATTTAACCTTGTTGCACTGTAACCTTTGAGTGTTTTGAGTACATGTGCCCATTTGAGCTAAATAATTTCATACAAGTGCACTGTGAAAACATTAGGGGAAAAAAAAAGCTTCATACAGACTTCAAACAAACAAGTATTAAATTCTTATGTGTCCTGTCTTTGTAGCACCATTAATCATTTTCAGTTAGTGCTCATTTTTAGCACAGATAGGTACTGCTACATCCTCACTGCTAGAGACATGAAACAGCTTTGTAGCACAGTGAGGAGGTCAGGTCTCAGCCTTCTTTCCAGGGGAAACAGGGCTTATGGGATCACATTGATTACAAGCGTGCAATTCTTTTCTCCTTCATACATTATTTATTTAATTGGCTGCTTTCAACCAAACTAGAGAATCACAGATTTCTCACAAGTAATTAAATTCCTACAAGTTTCATTGAAGTAGACAAATAGGAAAAGGACAGAGACCCTAGCCATGCTCTGAACTAAGCCCCTTTTTAATAGACACCAAAGGACCTCAAGAGGAGATTCAACTAATGACACCAACTGCAAATGAAATCTGTGTGAAACTTTGACCCTTGTCAAGGGTCTCTTAACACAAATTAAACACCAGTAGACACAAATCTGGTACTGATGAATCTGTACCAGCTGCCATCAGTTGCTGTGTACACCTTGCATTTTGCATGAATGCCCAATGTGTTGAAAGGGTAGTCCAAAGTTAGAACACTGTCCTAAAACTTGGACAGACATTAGTGCTCTGCCACACACTTGTGTGGTTATGTCCTGGTTAGAACGGCTGGGACCAATTCATCCCTGGATGGGTGTAACCCAAAACTGTGTATTCTATAGCCTCCATGCCATTTCCCAAAAACTGCTGTCAGTAGAGGCCTGCAAGGTGGGAAGATGTTCCTGTACCCTTTTATGGAATTCCCTGCTCTGATATCCTTATATGGAATTCCCCGCTCTGATAAGAGGGACTGAGCATCCGCATGCCCTTTTATGGAATTCCCTACTCTGAGGGAGGGACTGAGCACTCCCGCCTGAACTGGAGAGTATATAACTGGGAGTTTCAGAGCCTTGGGGCCCTCTCTCGTGGGACCCAGAGGAAGACAGCAGACCACCGCTGCTCCCAACCAGGCTGAGACCACCACCCTCAACTGGACTGCAATCACCACTTCTGACCAGACTGCAGCAGCTCTCCCACCAGCAGGTTTTATCCCCTCTCCCTTTGCTTTGGACTCGGGGGGTGGGCCATGGTACACCACTTTTGTTCATACCCCAGGGTGCTGGGTTTGTACATTTGGGTTTTGTGGGTTAAAACCAATTGTCTGTCTGTATACTTGTACTTATTGCATTATTTTAATAAATTGTTATTCTGACTTATAAATCTCTCTTTTGAATTGAGTTCATTTTGCCTTGCTGGTTAACTTTTAAACCAGCACAGGTTATGGATGAGGATTTGTATGAAGATGCTGCCATTGGCCTTTATGAAGAAATACACTACAGATAGTAAGATGCACAATGCAGGCACACACAGAGGGAATCTCAAAAACAAAAATAAGGGCCTAAGCCTGGCAAAAACTAGGAAATTATTATTACAGGCCTCCTTTTCTCCCATTTAGGTATAAATAGTCTTCTAGATTTTAGCCCCATTATTTTTACATATCTTGTTTCTCATCTTTTTTTCTTTTTTTTTTCCTGACCAGCTACCCTCTGACAACAGTTGTTTCCTTCCAGGTGATTCAATACATGTAATCAGCCTGAGAAGCACTAGAGAAACAGCTCATAGCTGCAGAATGAGGCTTTAGAAAAAGAGTCCAAAGCATCTGAAGAGGCAGCACCCCAGGACACCTGGGATTTTCAGAGAACCATTACTCTGCCTGCAATTTGATTTACATCTACTCTTGATTACTACGGTATATCCATAGTAACTTTTCTCTTGAGGCTTACTTATTATGAAACTAACTTCCCAAGTTTAGAAATTTGAATAGGTCTCCAAAAAAACCCAATATGTAGCAATCACCTATTAAGAGCCACAGACATAGGGAATAGCACCTAATCCAGTAATTCCCAACAGCTGTCATTACTTGCAGACAAGCACAGATCTTCCTAAGGCCCAGTGTACTGTCATAGCTACACTCACTTTTCATGCACTATGTTTTCAGGGGTGAGATGTAATAGCAGAACAGAGGTAGCTTTTCTAGTTGGGCACACACACTACAAACATATATCTTTGTAAGTGTAGTGTATAAGTTTTGTTCATTTCCCATCCCAATTACTTATTTTATCTTTAAAGTTCACCATCTTTTAATTAGTGGAAATTCTGCTCTACTTAGGATCATATTTTTCATTTTCTCTTAATTTTTTTCTATTCTCAAAGTATCTTCCTTTCTCGGGAAAAAAAAAAAAACCCTCACCAAAAAAACATCAAAAACCACCCCACCCCAAAACTCCCAAATATGACATGCCAAATGCTTAAGTATAAGATAAATGTCTGTTTATCTAGATGAAATGGAAGAAATATCCATTTTATATACAGTAGGCAGTCCAGGACAAAGAACAGAAACTAAGTGGCTTCCCACAGATCTCCATGTCTAGTCATGGTTCATCTTACTGTTGTGCAGAGGATAATGAAAAGTACCAAAAGCACTCCCATATTGCCAGATCACTCATCTTCTGCTTAAAATACATACTTAATGATATAACTACCCACAATCTCATATGTAAGCAGGTCAACAGGATACACAGATTGCAAATAGCTAAGTGGATCTTAAAGGAGCAGAACATCCACAGTGTTACACCTATTACAGGGCCAAACTAATGAAGACCAAATCAGCAAAAAAGTCTGATCATTCCTCTGCTCACAAAGTTTGGTTCCAATCACACCTCTGAATTGCTCATTCCTTGAGGACATCTGGTGTAAGTTGCTTTCTGAAAAGTAGCCCCATCTTTCACAAAGTTATGCAGATACAGCAGCTGTTGGTTGTGTATATGCTCACTGAAAAGTGAGAAGTGGCATTCTGTTTCTTCCCCATAAACTCACTTCTTTGCATCTACTGTGCAAGTAGAATTTGACTTTTTGTTGCTATTGGGTTTTGGGGGGGGGGTTTCTGTTTGGTTTTATTTTGTTGGCTTTGGTTTTGTTTTTTTTCTTTCCTGTTGGCTCTATTCCTTACAATGCCTGCAAATTACAAATGCTGTGCTGCTAAGTTCTGGCTTTATACCTAGAAGGCACTTCAAAAAACCTGGCTGTGGTTATGCTGAGTGTTACACCGCTGTTTTGGTAGCAGCTGTTTTCTCTGAGTCAGCTGGAAAACAGCTGGTAGTTAGCTACCTTCTCCTTGGTTAGAGGATGTTCACTAGAGGCAATTTTTGGCTTTGTAATACAGGTTCATTTGCTGGATGGATACTGCTTTTCCCATATGCTGGAAGGCCACCTCTGCAAACAGCTGTCGTGCGATTTGGAAGGTGTTACAATGTTCTTGCTTTTGCGAGTTTGATTAATCAATATAATGTGAATTTTGTTCAAAACTGTATGGGTCCAACCTAAATCTCAGTTATCAACAGGAATGTCTCTGCACACTTCACTTCACTTTGAGTTAGATTGTGCTAAACACAGCATATCTCTATTTTCCCAGCAGATGACTGTTGGAAACAAAATTCATCTGTGTGCACAGAGATCAGAAAAAAAAAAAATCTATACCCAACTCAAGCAGTGAATAAACTTTATCTGAGTTAGGTATGTGGTTTGATTCATCTGTCATTTAGACTGTCTTGCTATCAGTGTATTTCTTCTGATCGCAGTCAAATGACTCTCAGTGTCCTCTGAAGAACAGGGACAAAACAAAGGCCAACATCTTGAAACAGCATAACATGGGCTACTGGGATGGAACTTTTATAAGTATACAGGACACATACAATATCCATGTTTAGACTGAAATAAAGATGCTGTCTACTGTGAAATGAAGGGCTGACTTAGATCTTAGCATGACAACAGTGAATGGCAAAAAAAACCCCCAAACAACTCCATTTATATTTTTCAAACTAAATTTTTACCTTTTCATCTCTCATAGGAAAAAATCCTGGTATCTTTGCTCACATTAGTTGAAGGCCCATTTAATAAGTCTGCATGAATTGGCAGTATATTTATTTGATTTGATTTTATATGATGACAAAAGGTGAAATAAATGTATTTAATATAGAAAACCAAGCATCTAAAACAATGAGATTTGTCCCAGCCTTTGCTATGATCATTTGATTCTATGTGCTCACCACCCTCACTCTTGTGATTCTGTGCCTACATTCTCTCTAAATTTTATCCAACTGAGACTTGCCTCTTGTCTCTGGAATATGGAGAGCACACCTGGGTTACTGCAGTCTAACGAAAAATGACTATTAGTAGGGTAATTGTTGCAGGAAGAGAAAGCTGTGAAATGTTCTAGCTATATAGTAACTGCCTAGAGTGCTACACACAATAAAAACATGTGCCTTGGAAGTGTACAAAAGCCCATGGACCTTTTCAGTTTTCCCCAATTTCTTGGCATTTTTTTTAAATTCTCATCAGCCTGTATCACAAGAGGCATGCACAAATGTAATCATGCAATAAGCTGTCTAAATATTTATAGCACCAGGGGAAAAGAAGATATTTTAAACACTTAATTGCAGTAAGAAGCTGAATACAGAAGCCAACGCATGTACCATTCCTCAATCCCCCTCTGTTAAGGAGAGGGACAAATATTAATATAACATAGGGCAAGAACAACACCTCCTGAAGCTAGATTGACCCTTTCCCCAGGGCACTGGCAGTCAGCTATTCTCGATGAAAGATGTTAACAGGAGAGTATTTCTAAGAAGATTCACATGGCCTTATGGATATATTTGCTCCTTCCCTGAGCTCAGCCTCCACAAATGAGAAATAGGCTGGTGACCCACTGTCCCTGCAGCCTGTCTGCCTGTCTGCCCTGTGGCACTTTAAAGTGTTGCTCCTGGTAAGGAGGTGAAGTAAAGGAGGTGGGGGCAGAAGGGAGGGTTTGTTCTTAAGGGGAAAAGATTTTTCCAGTGGCAGAAAGCCACATGTTACAGATGGGTACACGCTCAGCTCCTGCCTGCTTTCAGAATGGTTTCTACTCTGACACATACTGTTAGTTTTTTCTCTCTACATCATCACCAAGAATCAACTCTCTGAAAAAGGGATTTATTTTCGAGGAAAATCAGAAGTTAGAGTCCTTGCAAAGAGCAGCAAAACTACTACTGAGTAAATTGCCACTGTGACCACCATCTGATATCACACAAACACAGAACTAACACTGCTCCTGTAAAGGTTACGGGATTTGTCCTTTCTGATGAACCTTAGGCTGCTGTTTCATACTTTAATAGAAATTAAAGAGCTAATTACATACAGTTTAGACTACACATGAGGCACACAGGCTCAGCTTCCAGCTGAGCTGGGAAAATTTTAATTGTTTGGTTAGAAGAGCAATCTATTTGGAGACATGCAAAAGCAACTTCTGATTCTAGGTGAAAAGTCATTAGAGCAAGTTATGATCTTACAACTATTAGTTTCCTAATTTAGATCTAGGAATAACAACTGTAAGGAAAAGGCAGTGACTGTGCAGATTAGATCATTAGACCCACAGTCAGCAGAACTAATGCCCATTAACCTAAGTGGTGGCATTAACACCCTTCTTCCTGGCACAGACCCACTGCCTCCCCATAATCTGCATTTCTGGAAGAACACCTGGCTACAACAGAGTGAGCCAATTCCAAGAAAAAAAAAAAGGCACAAAAGCAGCAACCATACTTGTTTGACTATGGGATTTTCCACTGTAATATGGAGTCCATTAGCAACCAGTGTGATGGGAGTGCATCCCCTCCTTCCCACACAGAGTGCTTAGGAACTAAGGATTCCAAAGCCACTTCATTGGGAAATGTCTGTGTGAAACTGCAGGACAGATGGAGGGAAAGCACCAGTTCTCTGGTTAGCATCAATGTCACTGCCTCTCCTCTCCTGCCTGGTCAGACCACCAAAACACCTGACAGACGGCTTCCAGCAGAGACTGGCTGTGCTGCCTCCTCTGGCTGGGGCTCATCATGGGGGTCCTGGGAACCGCAGGACATTAATACGCTAAAACCAAATCAAACAAAGAAAATTAAAAGGCATTTTATCATGATGAAAAAGTGTCTTCATGTTTCAGTAGTGAATGCGAACACATACATTTTAGGGAACTTTTAATTATATTTACTTCTTAGCTGTTATCATTTCCCAAAAGCACCCCCTTCTAGTCCTCCCCCCTCTTTGGGTCTGCCACCATCAGCTGTGCATAGTCCGCAGTCAGCAAGGAATGTCATTTAAAAATTGCTAATGTGTAGGATTTAAATAGCATCTTTGTATTGACAGATTCTGTATTACTGCGTGGAAGGGGCAAGTAACAAAAACGAACAATAAACTAGAAACTTGCAACAACAGTAAGATTTAACGAGAGAGCATTCACAGAAAGCTGCTGAGGGCAAATTAAACGAACCAGGATGGATTGCCATCTGTTTTGGGCAGTCTCACTTGGCAAGGGCCTAGGACCAGAAGGGACTGGTGTTATCTTTGCTGTCTAGGTCACCACACCATGCTGCCTAGGACTGGCTCAAGCCCTGGATTGAAATGGTCTCCTTCAACTTTCCCTCATGCCAAAGCATCACAAAGCAAATATCTTTTGCATAACCCTTGACAAGTTATCGGCCATATTAATCTCATGATTTGCTCAGTTGAGTCTCCAGATTTATCTGTTCTATTTTAATTGTGGCCATGATTCAGTCATCACATCCATTTTTGGTGATATCAGAGAAACTGTATCACATTTATTCAGTAATATGCTCACTTTATTAAAAAGATAAGGAAGCAAATATAAAATGAAAGCTATTAATAAACATTGGACTGACTTAGTGCATCAAACCACCACATGAGTACTCATAATTTAAAAGAAACTAATCATGTCAGTCACTGAATTAGTGCATCTAAAGATCTGGTCTCCATTTTCTAGGGACTACACAAGTCTGTTATTAAAAAGAAATACACAGCCTCTGCTTTGAGGCAAAAATATTGGATAACTGTTTCAACAAAAATCATTAGTTAGATTGCCTAATATGTTGCTGGCAAGTGCTCAAAATTGTAGGCCCAGTAACATCATAAACCCTATAAAAGAGAATAAACACATTGCCCCCTTCAAACCTTCCACAGTACTGGCTGAACTGTCATTGAGCTTCACTTCTAGGGTGAAGATCCTGGTGATGTGAAGGGGCCTGTGCAGGTCTAGAGCACTGTGCTTTTGTCATTCTGCAAAAAAGTGCTGGAGCACATGAAGGTAAAACACTGTGTGACTCCCCTCCACCTGAATGACCCGGGATCAAAGTGCATTTTAACTACAAGTGGACTGAGTCTATGGACTAGTGATACTGCTCAGGAAGAGCGATCTCTCAGCTGCTGTAGTGGCATAGTAAAATGAGATCTTCCTTTTTCCTGAGCTCAAGTGTCTTTGCCTAGAGATTTCCATTTCCCACCCACCACAAAGAGGGCAGAGATATTTAAATCTTTGGGATGATGTTACATGACCTCTGAAGACACACAGGTTAGAATCTATGAACAAAGAACAATAAATTCTATTTGGAGAGGAAGTGTTAGAGTTTATAATGACACTGCTTAATATGTACTCATATAGTCCACTGACCTAGACTTATCAGGCAATAAAAATAAGAATACTGTCTTTACTCAGTTCAAAGTGCCCCCAGCACAAGTGTCATGACAGACCATATTCCTGCTTCTCTCTTAAATAGCAGCAAGGTGGTTGTTCTATGTGTCAGAGCTTTTGGTTCTCACCAGAGAAAGGCATTAATATTATGGTGGTTACTTTTTCTCAGTCCTTGTTACTACAGAGTTAATGCACTGCTATGGAAAGGAAATATTGCTACTGAGAATATTATCTTTTTGGCCTCTGCTGGGTTTTGGCATGCGAAAGGGAACATGTGCTCTCCCTCAGTTCACCTGGCCCTGATGAGACTTAGGACAAGGAGTTCCTGTCCTGTTACCCCTTGCTTCCCAGCTGGACAATTATTCCCTGTAAGGAGCAGTCTCCCTTTCCTGGCACTGGCACAGTCACCTCTTTTGCTACGCTTGAACAGCTGAAGCACGGTTCTGCAAAGCTCTGCTATTCAGCCATCACCAGGAACAACGTGAACCAGGGAGCCTGTCCATGTCAGTGAGGTGCACTGCTTACACCTCCCATGATCAGAGACAGGAGAGTCCAACTCCTCCACCTGCAAAGTGGAGTCACCAGTCATAGACTACTACCCAGTCACCAGTACCATTAAGGGAGAAAGCACGAGCCTTGCTGTGTGGATACATTCCTCAGACCTGGATGCACCACGGGAGATCATTTTGCTGAAGTTTTTAACTAGGTGCATATTTTCTAAGGGATATCTGTGTGGTACCTAAGATCACATAGATACTGAGGTGAGAGGTGACTCTGCACAGGAAAGTGAATTCACATCAAACTCCAGTGTTTGGATGTGAGATCTTGAGTTTGCTCTTTGTAGATGTAGACAACAGCCCAGACACTCAGCTTTACCAACCTCCAGCTATAAACCAGTATGTGTCACGTTGCCTAAAAAAACAAGGCTGATCAAACTCCAGGATATTAATAAGCAGAGATTTGCCCCCCTTGCTGCCTGTAGAGAACATTTAAGTTATTTTGTAAACTTTTCTTCATCTTCAAAAAGTCCAGAGAAATACCATCTTTAAACAAAAACAGCTTTTCATATAACCATGAGATTCTTGAGCTGTCTAGAAAAAACCATCCAAATATCAAAAGTGACTGAAGAAAAGATGACAAGTCAGAGCCAGCAACACTAGCATTTTAAAAGAGAGCATGAATTCGTCCAACATGTGGGGATAGTCAAAGAGAAGAAAAGCTGAGGACTGTGCTCAGGGCAGACAAGGACATTGCTGGAAAATAAGATGGACAAAGAATCTGGCAGAATTCAACTCATAGGCTGCCTCAGCTGAAGCTGCCTTTTTCTTAGAGACTTGTTGTTATGATTTTAAAACTCTTCCCCCCCCCCCAGCCTCCTGCCTATTTTCCTGATGCAGATTTAAAGAAATAGGAGGCGGGTGCATTGTGAGATGAAGGATGGAAAAAAGTGAAAAAAGAAGAAGCCCTTATCATTCTCTGACCTCTTTCCCAAATCTAGGAAACAGGCTGAGAAATAGCTGCTCTTTAGCCATCCAAAGAGAAAGCACCTGATGCAGCCTGTGCCGTACCTGACCCCTCCCAGGAAGAAGCATCCCATTGTCCCATTTCACAGGACTACTGCGGTGGGCAAGTCCTTTCTCATGCTCTGTGGCAGGAAGGGTATGGGGGAAGGCTGGCAAGGAAGCCAGGGAGCAGCACGCCAAGAGCAGGGAAAAGGAAGCAGGAAAACTACCAAGACAGACAGGGTGGAGGAGGTTGGATGAGAATTCAAACAGTCATAGCCAAAACTAAAGCTGAAGCAGAACACTATATTTAACAGTACTGCTCAATTGAATGTTTCTGGAAAACTTAAGTTTTGAGGGATCATAGAGTTAGGGAGTAACTTTAACTTTAGTGCTTCTTTCCTGCTCTGTTCACAACCTTCACTGCTCACATCACATTTGAATGGAGGTGGCAACTTCCCCAGACTGCATCTTTGCACCTGGCATTTCGTTGAGCACTTGTACATACCTAATAAGGCTTTTCAAATATTATGTTTTGCCTAATTTAACACAATTGTCCTGATCTAAGTGCACATTATGGAACACATTTTAAAAACTAAGATAAATTTGGCTTCAATAACAGCTGGGGAGTGCTGAAGTACAATAGCAATCTAAGCTCACTTTAAGACACTGCCCACAGAACAAAGTAGGATGGGGAAAGGTCTTGCAGAAAAGTTATCAAAGGGTAGTTATGTGGAATTCCACTACTTTTGCTCATACTTTTCTGATTTATGATCCTTTTCAACAATTGTAAAATAGGATAAGTAATTAATATTGCAACATAGACTGTTACACCATGAATACATTCTCGTGGAGTTGCATGTAACTTCAGCCAACTATTCCATGCTGCCAGCTTCATTTAATTCTAGA
Source organism: Neopelma chrysocephalum (assembly GCF_003984885.1). Lineage (NCBI taxonomy): Eukaryota > Metazoa > Chordata > Aves > Passeriformes > Pipridae > Neopelma > Neopelma chrysocephalum. The sequence goes on from NW_020897703.1 coordinate 3,981,165, forward strand.
GAATATCCTTAGACTTGGTAGCAGAACACTGATCAACCCCTATTTGGTACCAATATACTCTTTCTCCTGGTGGAATTTGTATTGTTGAATATGTATCTGCTGGGTCAAATTAGATCACATATCAGACAATAGTAAAAATTTCTGAAAGTTACACAAGATTACATCAAAATCCATCAAAATAAAGCAGCTTGATAGCAAATACAGCAGTTTCAACAAGGGTTCAATATTTAATGCTGTATTCAATTTTGTGTTTTGAGAGGCTAGCCAGGATAAAGCTTGAAGAATTGAAATAATTTATTTTGTAGGTCTTTATTCAATCCACACTGTAAAAAACACTGTCCATAATGGGCTTAAAACCACGACATAGATGAATTGCTTCATTGTGTTTCCACACAAGAAATGAATTGGATATTGTTTAATTAGGGAGAGATATTTTAAGACGCTGTGAGATTGACTGGAATATTTCTGAGACCTTTCTAGTTTGCTGTTGGAACTGAAACCCAACAGTGCATGTAACAAAAACAGAACTTGTTTCTTCCCCAGGAATTTACCATTATGGAAATTGCTGTGTGTTATAGAGCAACATCTTCTCCTGTTCTGAATCTGTCTCACCTTATTCTACTTGCTTTAGTGGAGCTAACCCAGCTACATCGGCTCAGAGCACAGCCTTATTCATCTCAGGCAACAAGGCAGCACGTTCAGAGCACAGACCAGCTCCGTGGCAGATGAGTAACCAGCAGTTTCTGAGATATGGCAGAGCTGTAATTAACGATTGTCTTCAAGACTTAATTACGTTTAATGCTCTCCTGTGACAGAGTGAGGTGGTAAGAAAGACTCTCATGCTTGTTTGTCAACAGAAATACCAGAGCTAATAACAGTAGCCTCTAATAAATTCCATCTTGACAGCTGGTCATATTCTGAAGTTCATCTCCCCCTGTCCCTGCCTCAGGGACAAGCTGAGGAGTGTGAACACCCGCTCTTAATTACTGGACAAGGAAGTTGCCATGACACAATTGCTTCTCCCATTATGTCGGTTTTTACCAATGTTTTCAGAATACCAGGATCTGCTTTCCCTCACAATAACAAAGGCATAGATGCTTTCTAGAACCTGCAGTAGCCACAACCCTACTGCCGAGCTGCACTAGGCAACACTGGCACGGCACATGTTTTGGGGTGTACAGACGAGAGAGAGGATGAGCACACAGTTCAAATCATGCTGCTTGGTTTCCATCCTGAAACAGAAGGAAATATGTCCAGGATGAATATTCAGCTGTCACTTAACAGAATGCCAGACCCCCTCTGTTCTTTAAATAGCAAAACAAACCAAAACCTTCCACTCAATACTGCAAAATACAGAAGTTTGATATTGTAAAGCTGGGTAAGACTCCTTTATTTGCAAAGTTCAAGAATACAGCTGTTCTGAAATAACACAGAGAACAAGAGTTTAGCCACTCCTTCTGTCCGTTATATGAATGAACCACGGGGAGAGGAAGCCGGGCACAGATCTGTGTATAAACACCAAGCCACTCAGACCCACCCAGCACGGTGGTAGTGACATCCTAAAGACTCTTGGAGGGCCAAAAAATAATTGCTGTAGAAATAGCAGGAGTACGTTCTTCAAGCAAGCATTTCAATTGTGAAAGACCATGTGGTTTTGGAGGCAAAAAGCATTTACTTAAAGGAAAGATGCAGTTTACTTGATAGTTTGTGAGCCGGATACAAACATGGGCAAAAAACTAATTTTTCCCCTCCAGACAGTACCCTCAGCTCTCACCTCAACCCCTTGTTGAACTGTTAACTGTTCCCAGAGTTGAAGGGGTTGCAGCATTTTACCAACTGATCCCCTTACTTTGTTTCTCCCCAACATGGGGAAGAGAGCTCCCTTTGACCCTCGTGCTAGGATAAAAGGAAGGAGAACACTGGAGAGCTATCACAAACAACTCAGTGTAGCTCAGCTAAGCCTAATGTGGAGCACAACCAAAAAGTGTATCTGGGGAGAAAGCTCAGACCAGCACATCCCTAATAGTCCTCTTAGTGGATGTGTCTGCAGATTCCTCCCCTTGTTTCCACACTGCAACTTGAATTGTACAACCATAAGAGACACTGCTGGAAGCTGCTGGTGTCGATGGAAATGTGAAACACTGCTCTGACTGGAGTGCAGCCTTCCTGAAGGAGGCAACAGCTTCCAGCCACTGTGGTTTTGGCAAACTGCTCTTGGTGCATACGGTAACAGTGAATCACTACACTCTTCCCTCTAATGGGAACATACTGAGAAATCTCAGAAAAATTACACAAAGCTTTGACAGTTACAGCCAGGGCTACAAAGCAACCTCTCAGTAGACACTGCTGCCTGTTTTACAGGTCTCTGGCACAGCATGGGACCCGATGAGCTCCTGTTCTCTTGCAGGTAGGGCTCAGTTTGCTTGTGGGCAGCGCCCCTTCCTGATTCCCCTCTCTTCCCCATGGTACAGGCTTCAACCCAGAGCAGGCACTGGGTCAGAGAAGCCCCTTAGCTCTTTCAGGGTGCAATGGTGAGGCTGCAGGCCATGCTCTGCACGTGAGGAGGTGAACAGAGGAGAGCTGCACTCTCATGCCTTTGTCAGGAGATTCTCTGTCCCACTACCCACATAGAGCACCTGATGGCAATCTCAAAAGAAGATTCCCTATAGAGTGATAGGAACACCCACAAGTGTGTGATTTCCTGGTAGCTACCACCACTGGACAGAGGAGGGTACCTGAATTACCCACTGGAGAAGACTGGAGTCCCTGAAATGCAAGCCCACGGAAAGATACTCAAGCTGGAGATGACCAGCGCTTCTCACAAGAGAAGTCAGAAATCACAGGTTTCCAGAGGCTGCAGGCTGTGTGCTCCACATGCAGAGGGAGGAAGAGAGAAATGCAGTACCAATAATTTTTCTACTGCCTTTTTTTAGGAGTATCTGCAAAGGCGCTAGAAAAACTGCTTTCCCCATTCCAGTTAAATAAGACTAGCATTTTCTTCCAGTAATTTCTAGTAGGATGCACTTCAGTTTCCTGTAAACTATAAATTCAAAGACAAGCCCCACAAACCAGTACGAGCAGGAATCACCTCAAGATTTATGTGTGTATGACATTTTCAAAAAATTCCCGCAAATCATTTATACAGCAGGACATGGACATGCTGGCTGTGAGCAAGTAATCAGGAAACCACATTTCACTTCCCTGGGTTAGCATTTGAGGTGGGGCCTAAAACACAGTTAGGTGGAAAAACTGGAATTTATACATCTGGTGAATATAGTAGAGCTCTGCATATAGGACTAGACAGCAGAATTATGGAGGAAACAAGACTTACATTTGTTGGGGATGTGAGGAAGGGTTGCAGCATTTGCTGAGATTTCTCTCTGAGTCTGTGTCTATTTTGATTATGAACTGTGCCACTGACAAAGGAGCATATTGAAGCTACAGCATATCCTCACTGATCTCTTGCTGATGTTTCTGAGCTGCATTCCTGGATCCCCTTACTCATGGATCCAGAAAGATTCTCCAAGTTAGTCCTCATTCCTCTCTCATAATAACTTGTTACACATTCTTTACAGCATGTAAAAAAAGAGCAGCTGCTGCTGGAAGTAACAAATAGACAGCTACTTATGGATGCTCAAGTACCACCATGAGGACCGAGATTTGAAGGGAATCCCTGCAACACTGTTGCTTACGTTTCACAAGAGCAAGCGCAGCTCGTGGCTGTTCATCTGAATACCAAGTTGATTGTGAATTCATGATTCTTGTCATTTCAGGAAATTGTCATCGCCTACTCAAAAGCTGCAAAACTTTAAATGCATTTTTAGTGGGCATGGAGAGAATTAAGCATAATTTTATGCCAAGAGTAACTAAAAGCTTGTTATCAACCCAGTTTAACTATTAGTGGAAGGGAACAGGGGAACATGAAAACAACCAGCAGCCCAGAGTCAGTTCTGCTGAGAAAGGAGGAGGAAATATTCCTCCTTTTGCCTGAGTAGACCAGATTTCAAAAGCAACCTGAGTAAAGCAAATCTCCAACCACAGTGGAAAAAAGTATAATTGAAAAGCCAGAAATTAGCCCTGAGTGCAAAGGCTGGTTGCATTTTCTGTACCTATGGTTACAAATTCACCTTTTTAAACTCAAGAGGCTTTGCACCCACTTCACAACAGCCCAAGCAGGGGTGTCAAGCTGGCCACAGTGACCATGATTTAAACCCACTTTGAAAAAAACCAAAAATCAACTTCTCCAAGCACTGGGGCTGCCTGATCTCTCTCAAGCTAGGATGAATAATACAGATATGTTTAAATTTGAAATACTCTTCGTGTGAGCTTTATCTTCCAGCAGCAGATTCCTCTCCTCTTTCCCCAGATGAGACAAGATATTCCTGAATATTTTATGACTAAAAATCTTTTTCTCTTTGCCCTCCTATGTAGATTCTCAGACCCTGCAGCCCAGCATGACAAGTTCTTCTCTTTGAAATATTAAGCCACTTTCAGTGGGTCTTGTCAATCCTTTACACCTATTTTAATTGAATATTTCAAAGTGGAGTGAGATCAGAGCACTCTGCCTGGGTGGGCACTCAGTGGTGATGTCAGGCTCTCCCTCCTCACCTCCAGCTGAAGCAATCAGAGATCTCGCCTGTTTGTGCTGAGGGTATGATGGATGTCACAGCCTAATGGGTGAAAAGTGGCAATGAGGGAGCTTGAAAAAGAACAGATAAAGCACGCTAAATTTGGAAGCTGTTTGTTTTAAAGAATGGTTTTGAACTTTAGCTCACATGAAAAATGCATCTCACAATTCTGGAGTTCTGTGACATATTTGTTCCTGAGCTGGGCCAGGAAACACAAAATCAGTCTAGTTTTAATAGCAAGTCTCACTATTTTTTTTCCTTCATGTCTCCAAGTTTGGATGCCTGGATCATATAGGTAGGTGTATCACCCAGGTCTTCTCTAGATGCAGTACAGTAGCTCTCATTGTAGTAGCTCCATCCAATTTAAGTCCTTTCCAAAGAAAATCAATGGGAAACGCTAGAGACTTGGTGTTATTCATACCACCAATACATAAGCTTCCATTCTGGTATAACATTTAAATCTTTTAAAATAAAACGTGAACAACAGCTAAATGACTATTACATTTCTCAAGCAGGTTGTAAAAGTTCTTCTGGATAATTCAGAAGGCAGCATAAAATGGAATCCCCTATACTTGAATTACATTTCTTTGCTTACATGAAAAACAGCTTTTTTGGAAGGAAGGATTGCAGAGGGAATGGCCACCTGAACACAAAAACACTTGCCAGGACATTGGTGAATATTGGTGACCATCAGTTCCATTAGCATGAGGCCACAGACAGAGAACTAAGAGACTATGACAAGAAGTCCTGAAACTGAGTACAAGCAAAAGGAAGAAAAAAGGACAGTATTTTCTTGAAAGCAAGACAGTCAAGGAAATAGCGGTAAAACATTTTGATGTAAGAATTATTCTTTGTTGTTGTTTTTTTGGGGTTTCTCTAGTGTGTTCTCTTTCTTTAAATCATCAGTTTGTTTTAGCTGGCAATGATACTGTGAAATTAATTATTTCTCTGTGTTGTCCTAGGCAGAATTCCCTGCAATTCCTTGATAAACTCCTATCTCATGCTCATGTCTTCATCAATTTAGAGTCTTTACTTCCCATTAGAATCAGTTGTTTACGGTTGACAAATATTATCTGTATTTTCCTTGCAAAAATGATCATGGGGATAAAACTTCCATTTTTATATTCACAAATAAAGCTCAACAATTATATGGCTTTTGGCATAAACAGGAACATAATAAGATTTCTTTTCAAATATTTTTCCTCCCCTAAATTCTCTATTGTGGTATTTTGGATCCAATGCCTGAACATTCAGCGTAATTAATTAAGCTTTTTATTCTCAAGAGTATTTTTGTGGGACTTGCCAAAAAATGTCCGGAAAATAGCTATGCATTTAATAATACGTGCATTGGCTACAGTTCCAGCACTCTGTAGGAGTGGATAACCACAATAAGCATAAAACATTAGTTATGACTGGGAATCATGTCCCTGTTATGTAAACATGGCTTAAAAGCAAGTAATGAATTCCTGGCTTTTGTATTATCCCAAGTGATAAACAACATATCAGTGAGAACCCAGCTACAGGTGAAATGGGTAAATTTGCCCAGGTTTTGAAGGGCAGTGCTAGACATTTTGGTCATCAAAAGGTTAGGGCAATCGATGGAAAAGCAAAGAGTAAACATGTAGTGGGGCTGACTGAGGCAGTCTGAGCACTGAAAAAACTGGCTACAAAGACCAGAAATACACTCCAGATGATGTTCTGTGCTTTCTGTGCTTAAGTAGCCTCTAACGGGTCTCTACTGTTCACATTAATCTGGGTACAACCTCTGTCTCAAAGTCTTACATTCATTTTTATATATGCCTTCTTTTTATATGTTTATTCTATTGCCAGAGCAACTTGAAAGTAGGCTAACAAAATAGGCTTCAAACCCAAAGAAAAAAAGCTAGGTGACTTCACACTATGGTCACTAAACCATTTTTTTGGTATCCAGGTTGTCTAGGTTAGAGCTCACTCAGGAATCTCAGTGCTACAGTGTGCTCTGCAACTGAAAAAGCCTTTACTCATCATCACTATGAGCTGAGTCTGCCTCCAAAAGGCTGTTTGCATAAGACCTGTTGTGTTGTAGCCTTAGTACTACTATATTGTCAACAGCAATGAAAAAATAAATCTAGTCATTCTGCTTACAAAAGTTTTCAATCAATGAAGACATTTGGGTTACTGGTTTCCCAGCCCTTGAGCCCATTTCCTTGGCCCCAGAAGAGAAGAAATTGGTGCTAATGTAGTACAATAGCATTGTCTGAAGTTTCTTTGAAAGGAAAACCAGGATGCATGCAGCTCTGACCACAACTCTTCTCTCTGTTACTTATAAGGCATGATAAACTAATAATTAAAAATCTGAAATCCTTCAAGTACCATATGTTTTTTCAACCAGCTTCACTCTATATAATTCTTGAACCAATGTGTAGGAAAGCAGCACAATGAAGGCTGACATATGTTTCTGCACTGGTAAAGGAGGGATCACATTTAGTTTTGAGGCAAGCATATGTGGCCCTTGTAGACTGCAGCCTGACACTGATAATTGTTTTGCCCCCTGTGTTTGGAACTGTTGGGATAGGCTCTACTAGTAAAAGATACCCTATAAAATATGTCCTGACCCAGCACTTACTGAAGTTAATTGGATTTTTTCTATGACACTAGCAGAGATGATTTTAAGCCCCTAGAGCAGAAGTTGGCTCGCAATTGTCCATTTTCTCTCGTTATTCACAGAAAAGAAACTCTACTCTGCCTTCTCAAAGACGATAGCTAAGTTTTAAATTCATGCTTTTAATTTGCTTACAGAGAATGCATTTCTTTCAAATAAAATGGGTTTGGAGTTTTTTGTTTGTTTGTTTTTTTTTTTAGCAGAGTTCTGGCACATGTTTTCAGGGTCAACTTCTAATAACAGCCCTTACAAAAAACTCCACGGTTGTGACATTCATTCTTTGGTGCAGCAAACAATGAGACTGTAATGATGATGAAGATAATTGCATTTATTTTTGCTTCTGGACAAATGTCATCCATTCTCCATCCAGTCGCACTGTGCAAAGGCCTGAGCCATGGCCTCCATTAGGATCAGCTGACACAGTTCTGCCTGGCCCAAATTTACAAGCACCTGCTGAAACATGACGATCAATTTTTTTTTCTATGCTTTTCTCACTGCTGAGATCTCCTGTAAGAAACATTAATTTCTTTTAAAATATTTCAGCTAAAGATAAGCCAAAATAATGGGTGCTAATAATGCACTCAAGACCTTCCCACTGAAGAGAATCACCTTGTGTCTGTGACGGAGGTTCTTCACCTACTCAATGGAGAATTGCCTTCAAAAAGTAAACACACCTGTTTGCCAGCACTCTCCCCTGCTCCAGCTGCCCTATTGCCCCATTTTAAGGGAGCATCCCATGCAATTCTTGTTCCTGGTCAGATTTTTTAATTTTATTTTTAACTGTTGTTTATAAGAGGTTCTTTCTTAAATAAGGACTTTTTGGAGTCTTTAAATAAGGACTTTTGGATTTTGCAATTCAGCAGCACACATGAACGGCCCTTTGCAATGCTCTTTCAGAAAGCTTTGTTCTTCTATAACTAACCCTATACGGGAAGTTATGTGAATTTGTGAATGACTTGTGGCCCAAACACTAACCAATAGTGATGCATTGTCTATTTCTGACAAACTTGAAACAAAATAGGACCTTTGAATTATTAAGGAACTGATTAGGCAACCCAGAGGCTCAGGTGCTGAATAAGCCCAAAACATTTATGATCAATGTCCATCACATCACTCCATTCCTCCAGGTCCCTCAAGAAATGTTTGACCTTCAGATCACGAGCTGTGTGGGGCAGCAGCTGTCTCCTGTGTAAATATATGGTAGAAAAATGGGGTCCCCAGAACTGGCTGGGGATTCTTGTATGCCAAGATCTTATATGCAAGTGTCTGGCTACAGAAATTCAGTGAACTACACATTTCCAGTACAAATTTCCATTGAATTTCACTGTAACTAATGAAGTAGGTTAGAATTGTTACTTAGGACTGTGCCAGATGACCTGTCAGTAAATAATTTATCTCAGAAGACAAAGGGAAATATCTAACAGTGAGAGAACGGTTTTTTAAAATATATTTTAAACTTCTTGCAAACTGTAGATAGCCACTCTCTGACATCTATTACAAAATTCTTCTGGAAATTTTAAATCATGTTAATACTAAAAGAAGAAAAAAAGGGAAGAAAAAAGGATGTTTCTGGAAAAGCGATGTATATACATATTATACATGGATTGCAGCACCCATATATAGGTTTCAAAGATAATTTACAGTCATGGGAGAAATGCTAACAACAAATGTACATTCAGCAATGGGCATTTTAGAATATCCCATGTTATCTCACTCCTTCCCTTGCCCTCACAATACCTCACCTGTGGGCACTTCAGTAACATTAACAGAAAATTTCATAAGATTTGCTCTCGTCTTTTTAAACAGGCTTGGATTCTTACACCAGTTTTTTTTTAAATGCAACTGGATGGTCCAACCACCACTTTCCATCTACCTTCTCCATTGTTTGCCAGAAAAATTATCTGGACAAAATGCAATGCAAATATTCACTGAATGTATTTTTCCAGAAGCTCTGAAAATGGCAGTGCTTTGGGTTGCACACAATTTCTATTATTAAACAATAGCTTTTCTTAAAAAAATATGGAAGGCCATCTGCATCTAGGGTCTAAAGAGGCTGGTTTAGCTTCTTCTGGAATATATTTCCCTGACATCACTAAGCTGAGGCCACGTTGCATGCTAGAGATGGAAGTTAGAGGAAGGATGAAAGTAGGAAGGAGAAAGGGAAGTGGGGGTGAGAAAGGAGTGACTCACAGTGATCTTAAGCATGGGATTGATTTCTTCCAATTAATTCTGAATTTGTAAAAAACCTAAACTATTTGAATACCTTCTTTGATTATAGTCAGTATTTTTTGAATAGCTGGTTGCACATTTATTAAGAAAAACCAAAGGATTAGCAGCTGTCTTGGAGGTGTATTACTTGAAATTAATATTTGAATATTTTTAAAAACTGTTTTGCAGATATTAGTCCATCAGAGTCATTCTTTACAGCAGTCCCTATTCTCTCTATGTTTACTTAAGAAAATGGAAATTATTCTCCTCCTTACCTAATTCTTTCATTAACAGACTTCAACAGTTTTTGTTGGAGACATAGTTCATCACTGTTCCAAAGATGGTAGCATCCAGCAATTTATCTGTCAACCTGTTCTCAATACACGAGCAATTTTTCATAAGAGAGGAACTTACTGGAGCAGCGGTCTATTGTTATGGCATATGGACCTATTAGTGTAGTAAATTTATCGTTACACATGACATAAAAGATGCATTATCATCCATTAAGTTCAGGTAGAAGCAAACCATTGGATGCCTACCACTGGATCTCTCCCACATCACAATATCCTTTCCAGTAATGCCTGTGCAGTCTTTGAAGAGTTTCCCTTTTAATGATACCCTACAATTAAACATGCATGGCTTTAAAACATAAGCCAACTAAGATATTAAAATCAACATTTACTACTATATAATGAAGTCCACCTAGTTAGAAGTCCATAAATTATTACTTGTTTCACATGGACAGGAATGCTGTTTTTGTATCAATCTTCCACCACCCCCCACACCACCAAAAATAAATAAATAAAAAAAGGTAAGTTCTTTCATTATCTTTTTTTCCCCTTTGTGTTTTAATGCAGCAATGCCAGGCAGAGATGGGAAATCTGCACAGTCTCCTGATTCTAAAGCAGAGGAACATGACCCCCAGGCAAAGAACCACCACATCCCAGATGCACAAAGTGAATCCCCAAAGGCTTTTCTCGTAGTCTCAAAACCCCTGTATTTTCAGTAAAATTATCTAAATAGCAAAATTACTTTGTACTGTCACATACTATGTTGCTGCCCTGAGAGAAGCATGATTTGATCTAAATTTACACCTGTAGCTGACTAGTTACACAAAGATAATTTGTCTATTGAGTTTTGCCTATTTTCATTCTAATAGTGCTCTTTGGCAAATCTAGATGTCTTTTTTTTTTCTTCCCCATTCTATCTCCAAGAACTAAAGTCAGGATTGGAAAGGTCATTCTCCCTTCTCCTGTCTCTTCTCCCCCACAGTGAGAAATGTTCCAAGATAAGCACACCCCTCTACCCATTGTACTCAGCTTTAATTCACCCATTGAAGTCTGTTGGGGTTTCACACTGAATCTTCAAGAGCAGGAAACACAGAGAAGTGAAGAATATTTTCATTTAAAGAGTGATAAAATCTATCACAAATTCTCAAGACTGATCTATAAAGATTAAGAGCTTTCTTCAAGTAGTTTGTATTGTTTGGCCACTTTACAAATTTTGCTGCTACTTTAAAAAGAAAAAAAACCACAAACAAAACTAAAACAGGCAGGGGAAAAAAAGAAGGAGCAGGTAGAGGAGGACTAATCTTACAGCACCAAACCTTGACTTTGAAGTAAGCAGGACTCAAAAATCTAGCTACCAGAGGCAAAAGCCTCATGTGTCACATATGCTGCTTTCCAAGGAAGTTCACTAAGTATTTTGTTGCCAGAAACTCATCAACTGAGAGCATTCAGTGTCCTGTTGGAGAGAGTCATCTGTCCTATTACTGCTGAGTGGAGATGAAATTGAGGACACCAAAAATAAACACCCAAATCTTACAGTACTTGATGAAACTTCTGCATGTCTCTTTGCCTCTCATGAAAAACAAGAATAAACATGTATATTCCACACTGACAATGATAGCAAAGTCCCAGGAAGTAGCATAGAGAACGGGGGGCAATTTTCTTTAGCTAGTTGTGGCACTCAAAGGAAAAAATTACATCTAGATACAGTGCTTCAGTGTTGACTACTGGAGAAGAGACTTTTACTTAGTAAGGTAAGAAAGCAAGGAGGCAGAAGGTAACCAGCATTAATTTTGAAAGCTCACATTGAGAAAAGATGATGCTTGGTGGAATTTGCCATTTGAACAATCATTGAAGAAAATTTCCAACAATATTAATGATTAAGAATCCCTTGACAATCCCTTGATCAGTGGAGAGGAGATGCACAGATCACATGCACAAAGTGTGGACCTACATTAGACACTTGCAGTGCTGCTGCTTAAGACATTACAATGGTTGGGGTTTTTTTTTAGCAGTGATATGGTCTCTGCTAGCTTGAACAGAGCACACACAGAGGGGTGCCATAAAGGAGCCTGGAGCTGCCCTGGGCGTATTCAGAATTGGTAAAGGAGGTCCCACGGAGTGATCACTTAGCAGAGAAACACATAACAGCCCTCTCACAGTGTTTGCGCTGTTGGCAACCATTACAAACCAATTATTTCCTTTGGTCTGTTAAAAGGGATAGGAAGATAGATTTCCTAAGGACTTCCATCACCCCAGAACAGCATTGCATCATTGCTTCAAAGGGAACTGCTCGGGAACACGAAGAAACGCCGTCTGACTTATCCTCCCACCGCTGATCCAGCCCACAAGCGATGGCTAGGGGAATGAAAAGTGCTCCCCAGGTGCCTTCTGTTATAAACTGGTGAAGGGAGGAGAAAATCCTCTGAAATCTGAAAGACCTCAATTCAAATGTGCTTGCAGAAGCATCTTTTTATCTATCAAATGCTTTTGGACTCCAATTAAGCACAGTAGAGAAAGGGATGAAGTGGCCCTGAATAACCTTTGCATAAGATAATGCTTGTACGCCAAGAGTGCAGAAAGCCATATAAGTCACTTAAACCTATATTTTTTTGTCCATTTGTGGTAACAGCTACCACTTCATGCTGTGTATCAATGGGCTGACTTGTCAGTGGATGAAGCCTGCTATTAGCCAATGAGTAACACGGCTTCAAACCCCTCAGACCTTAGGCAGGGATTAGTTTTCACTGTGAAATATGGACATATTGGCAACATGTGCATTTTGAAACATTACTGGAACAGCTGGTACACTTCAAAAGTATAGGTTATTTACATTTTGCTATAGTAGCAGGCTCTGTAGTGAATATTTAGCATTAAGTGTAATTAGTTTCTTTTATGGAGTCTGTCCCCAACAGCATCTCTGCTGGGGAGGACCAAGTTTTAAGCCTGCTGTACTCAAGTTCACCTGAATAACAGACAGAATAACTAGAAAGCATTTCAGAATAAGGAAAACTTGAGCACTAGGAACTTGAAATCTGGAAAAAATGGAATAAAACAATAATGCTAAAAAAAAAGCAGAATATAATGTCTCATTGCATTAGTCACAGGACTGCATTTACTGACTTTAGGAGTAATGTCTCAATGGCAGCTACACTTAGTTTTACCACCAGGGAGCTCACAGGGAAATACTCCTAAAGTCAGATCCTTAGGGCAGCATGCTGATACTGTTCTTTCTCAAAACAGTCCATCAAACACAAGTGTACCCTTTATCCTGCATTACCTACCGTTGTTCTGGCCCCCTCAGCTATTAATTTTCTTCATCTATGAAAGCAAATAACACACTCTGAAGATTTTGTTGGCCTTCTGTGCTTGGCTGCTCTGTTCAAGATGGATGGAAAGTCACTTCCTCTGCAGGATGGAAAAGGTGGACTGTCAGAGCCAGTATGGCTGCAAGGTCCTTCTGGGGGGCAGCACCCTGGGAGTGGAGAACTCCCTCTCCCACTACATGTCCCTTTGAGTTCTCCATACCAGGAAACACAGTCTAGCATGTCTGTTCATACCTACAAGTCACAAAAGCAGCAGTAGCATCACAGAGAAGGACTGTGACCCTTTCATCCAGTGAAAATAAAAACCCTCCAAAACTTCTGAGTCCCTGGATGCCCATGCCACGCCTTTCCTCCATTGTCCTCTGCCCTTTGCTGAGAGGAATTTGCATTCCTTGCCCATCTCACTGTTATGGGATAACTTTCTTGGGCTATTGCCCAAGTCACTTGAGCTCATGTCTTAACATCCTTAGTATATTTAAGTACTTAGAGGTATGATGAGAGACACTTGGACTTTCAGCTTCACACCTTTAACTAAACTCAGCAACTCAACTAGGTAATTTGACAAAGTCTGATCTAAATACATGAAAATATATTTGAGTAAAAATACTCCTATTTGCCATCCTGTGTTTCATTTTTCAACTATGTGTTGAGAAAATAGTGTTGTCCTTCAACAACACAAATGAAGCATTTGGGTACAGCTGCAGGAAGGTCAACCAGAAGGTTGTCAGGAATCCTGGCAGAGGACACAATACAGTGATCTTTTAGGCCAGAGGGCTGTGTACATTTTTACAATGATTGTATTTTACTTCTACTCCTGTGAAGTGTCTGAGACAGCAGCCCCTGGTAATTCTTACCAGACTGGTCTCACTCAGTCATTTCCTTCTTAGATGGTGAAGAACTTTGGAGTGAAACTTTATTTTAAGAAACCAAACAAAACACCTGGAATTCACCATCATGTATTACTCCAAATAAGAAACCAACACAAGTGCTCTGCACCTCACACAGGAGATGGGGCAGAAGGATACAGCATTAAATATCAGTCAATGTTAAGAATTTATGATCGTGTGCACCACAGTCAGTTGCAGCAGGTAGTGTTTTTATTTGTTTGACCAAGATCCAACTATTGTAACAGGGATTGACCCTGTCAGCAGTGCTCAAGGCAGTTAAACATAAGATGTTGTCCCTTGAAACAAATAGCTGGCCCTTTACTTTTATGGATGGTAGATGCAGCTTGTTACCATAGCAATGTTGCATTTTTGTATTTTGAGGCTACAGTTGAAAGGGGCAAGTGACCTCTAAACTTTACCAGTGATGCTTTTGCAAAAAAACAGCAGGCGAAAATATTAGCTTTTTTGTTGAAACAACACTTGTAATTCTGGGGGAAAAATGCTTAGGGTATCTTGGGCATGGTTGCACTGTGTCACCTGACTCTTACAACCATATACCCCATCTTGGTCTTGGTTAGATAGAAATTTTAGTGCTGCTCACATCACCTGTCTTCGTTATCCACAGTGATAAGTGGACATGTGTGAGAAAATGAGCATTTAAAATTTATTACTGTGAATTAATTAGCAGAAGTTTTTATATTTATTTAAATACTGATATTTAAAAGCTTCCCACTGGGAGAAAGCGAAACATTCCCTTAAGTGGGATTGCATTTTAAGATCTAAAAAGTACTAATATGAGTGTGCATGCACACAGATATTGAACATGCACATGAGAAGTGCTCATCAGCTGTACAGTCATTTAAGCATCAGGTGAAGCACCTTTGTTTAGAAAGGCTCATTTGCCCAATTACATGACAAGCCAAAATACAGGGAGGGAAGCATAGGCAAGCATGCTGAGGTAGAATCTTTCTAGCCAGGCAGTTCATAGGTCAGTGCAATAGATTTTACCAAAAGGATCCTCATCAACTCACTTTCATTGTCTGCTGAACACAGTCAGAAGTCAAACAAAATAGAAGAGTGAACACCTAGGAACATTAACTCATAGCTCATTGCTTGGCAAACAGAGAAGTACTTTAACACTGTTTCATGAGCAATGAGTTTGAGACTGTTGTTCATGATGAGCAGGCTCAGTTTCTCAAAATGGGAAAGAACAGACTTTGACAGAGTTTTGTGATTCAGTATGCAAGCTGGACAACGGCCACTGATGGAAGGAATAGAGGTAGAGAAGAGAGAAGTAAGGATGACACGAGAAGTTCTTTCACTACTGTCTAAGAATGAGCTCATATCAGAAAGCCTTGGATGTCTTTTAAAGCTTTCTTTTTTAAATAAGTATTTCAAATATTATTAATACTTCAGCCACTTTCATGGCTCCTATTACATTTCTAGCTAGAATGACATCTTGTGGCATTGGCTTCCATAGCTGATCACACATTTTATGAAAGAATCATTGCCATCCAACCTTCAGTTGCCACTTTCCAGTTTAACTGAATTGAACAAAGATTCCTGTGTTATCTCACTCTCTTAAGGAGCGGAGGGGCAGAGAAATTCTCAGGCAACTTTTTTTTTTTGTTCCTCTCTTTACACTCAATCCAAAAGAAATGAAAACTTCCAGATACAAAATTTAATACTTTTTCCCTCCTCTTTTTAAAGAAAGCTGGTCCAAGGCAAACAGGACTGCTTGAAATGTTGGTCATGAAAATCTCTTGCATAGTGAGTTATCCATCTGCAGGCTTGGAACAGGAACAATGCAGACCTCATATTTGGACTCATGTTAGCATTTAATGCTCTTTCCAACAAACCATTCATAAAATCCATGGCTACAGCTGATCCCCAGTTACTCTGTTTCTTTTAGTACATTTGTCTTGGAGAGTTTTCCACATCTTTACAAAGGGGTGTGCAAAAGCAGAATGTTTGACTTACAGCAGGCTGAGGCCTGATGCTCTTGTCTGCAGCTATCAGCCAGCAGCAGTCAAACAGTCAATTATACAATTGCTGACACTGTGTTTGATGATTTTCCATTTCTCTTCATCTCTAAAATCTATCCTCAGAAAACAGACAGCTCTGAAGGTTCAGCATTCCTTCTCATTCCTTTGGAGGAAGTGGGAGCCATGCCACTGATTTCAGTGAGAACAGAGACTGATCCAAAGGCAGAGCTGGATAAGCCCAACCTCCCACATTTCTGTGGAGTTTAATTTCTAGCTATTCTCTCATCATTATTATCCCCCTTCTCTACCCCCACTCTCCACCATTATTCCTGCTAGAGACATGGTAGCTGAGGTTTTGCCAAAAGGACCTAATAATAGCAAGGCTGGTTTCATTGTGTTTTTAAATGAGAGACTATTTTTTTTTGAGGGAAAATGTCCAACTAGTGGCTATTTCTCTGAAGCTGATACTTCTCTAACATGCTTCTATTAAAAAAAAGGTTGGGCAGGGAAAATTTATATTTGAATGGCATCAGGAAAGGCCACTCCAGGTCTGAACTCAGTTGCTATATGCATCTCAGCATACTCATGAGATGAGAAAATAACTCCAGGGTGCATAGGGCACCTAAAATAGTGCTTGGCGAACAGTGGTCCAGTGA
This sequence comes from Neopelma chrysocephalum, assembly GCF_003984885.1. NCBI lineage: Eukaryota > Metazoa > Chordata > Aves > Passeriformes > Pipridae > Neopelma > Neopelma chrysocephalum. The sequence continues at coordinate 3,997,783 of NW_020897703.1, forward strand.
CTCTGGGAAGAGTATTTTAGTATAAAGTCACAATATGTTTCTGTGCCTACATCTATTGAACTTATTTGTCTTAGGACCACCACTATCACATTTACTGAAGAGAACCTGAAGACCAAAAGTCCCATTTGATAATCCACAGCACTCATATGAGGGAGCAGCTGTACTGTCACTAAAGGATATCTCCTCTTGCCTTCCCATTGCTTTCACTGCGTTATATAACATCCTATTTAAGAACATCACACTGTGCACCAATTAATCTGAAGCAAAAGAAGATGGCATTGAAATCAAGTTGGCAGAAAATTTAATTTTTCAACTTTCCTTGGAGTCCAACATAAATGAGTAGTATGATGGACATGGAAGGATAAATGGGAGATGAGAAGAATGTATTGGTAGCATTCTTTGATCCACTTTTGAAAAGACAGCTTTGCCACATGTCTGCTGTAAGGAGAGAGATAAAGGACATTCTCATAAATAAAGTGCTGGAGGCTATTCCATTGTCCTCCTACACAGTACACCTGCTTTTCATCACATATCCCATCAGATAGTTCTCATTGCTTTGACTGCTTTGCATTTCCATATGTCTTCAGAATACTTTTCTACTACTTAAAAAACAAACAACAGCCATAACAAAGCCATCGAGAGGTTTGCTATTTGCCATGCTATATACCTCACATACACACAAAAAGGCTCAGACCCTTTCTCCTCCCTGTAAATCACAGCAGATTAATTTAGTTTGCCTCTATATCTGCAAAAGGGCATTTCCAGGATGAAAATTCAGACGTCAGGGGGAATTCAGCACTGTATTAGAAAATGAGACATCTGTTATGGTAGGCTCTGGCAAAGAGTGATGCTCTGTAATTGAAATGCCCAACCTCTAGTGGGTATCTACTCAATAAACCTCCTCATTGTTGGTGAAATTGTTACAGATGCTTCTGAGCTAGAGAAGCCAGCAACAAGCTTTGCTTCTTTGCACAGAAAAAAAAAATCTGGCCCTCATACGTCTAAGTTCATAGGATGAGGACAATGAGACAGACAAGCAAAGATAACTGTATTTATTCAGGGAGAATGGATGAACCTCATTCCTCTCCTGAAAACTGTTTTCCTTTCCAAGGTGGATGTTGGCTGAGTGGTTAGACCAGAAGTGTGCTGTAGCATCTGTGTTGCAGTTATGCACAGCTACTTGAGCTTTGTAATTGTGTCAATGATTTGTTTTCTATCATCAAGACTATAGCACCTTTTGGTTACAAATCTAATCCTCAGCAATGGTATTCTTTAGTGTCTTGAAATCTAAAATACAGTCTTTCCTCTAAAATATTGGTCCACAGCTTCTGTGTTTGATATGTTATCAGTCAGAAAGTTTCATCTGATTCAGATAGCTGTATAACTAGTCTATTGTTGTCTTCAATGAAATACCTAAGCAAACTTGCATTTTTTTCTTTTCTATATTATACTTTGTTGTTTCAAACTCTAAAAAGTGTTATATGTCCTATTCTTTCTTTTACAGTAAATGCAGTGTCAAGACAAATAAAGTCTTATTTAAGAATGACCTGGAGTCATTAACTTTTCATGGAAAACTAAAATCAGAGAAATGTTGAATCTCTCATCCAGCAGCAAACACACACAAACTCCAGTACATCACAAGCGAAGCAAGCTGCATTGTACACAAAAGCAAAAAAAGGTAGGCAACATGGGAATGGCACAAAGAACTCGCTGTAGTAAGAGACAAAAACTACAAAACTGTTCTATGCACACAAAGGTTTGCACTTTCACAACTCACAGGTGAAACAAAAAACATGTTGGGATGTACCAGTTCAGAGATCTGATTTGTGAGCGCCGGGGGCTAATTCTGAAAGTAAGGTTGCAGATTGAGGATAAGAAAAGCACTTGCTCTTCGGCAGAGATCACGTAGCCACTTCCAATGGAATAGAATAAATGTTATCTGACATCAATAGCTTAGTTCTGATCAAAACTCACCTGTGGAAGGAGGCAACAGCAGTGGAACAAGTTATTCTCCATATACACTTTAAAAAGGGAGATGAACCAAAAGGGGAAAGTCACTTTACATACAAACACAGTTTTACCACTCTACTTAAAAAGACCAGGAGCAGAATTGGATCATACTTTGTCATCACTGACACTTCAAATATCTCTTTATTTCTTTGTAATCTTTCCCAATCGTGTTTGCCTCACACAGGCAGACAAGAAGGGGAACTTGCTACAGCATTCTGAGTACTTAAAGACCTGCTTCCCTTACAAGTGAAGAACTGCTTTTTGAGTACAAGCTGAGATACAGATCTCAGATTAGAGAACCTATTTGTTACTCTGATATAAAACGTCTTTCTCAGTAGTTTCATGCTGCTAATATCACCTTCTGTTCAGTTTAATGATCTTTTTATTCACTCAGTTATTTTGTTTTACTACTTAATTTGCACTTAATCACATTATTTTATGATTAGCAATATTACTACAATAAGAACGCTTTGAGTTTCTATGGCTCTGTTAACTCTAGAATGTTTTCAAAAAAAACCCATGAACACTGTGTGACCCAGTTTTTGCTGATGAAGCTACTAAACCACAAAAGGGTAGAAAATAAAAGAAAAAGAAGAAAATTTTAGTTTCTTGGTATGAGCAGTGCAATTACTACAGGATTATTCCCACTTCTGTTACATTGTCTTGTCCTGCAGCATCTATGAATGCATTTAAGAGTAAGGGGTTCTGGCTTGCAATAGAAGAAAAAAAGCTCAGAAATACCTTTAACTGAAGTTGTTTCACATGGAACTTTACTAGCAGTTCACACTATTCTTTTAGATGTCAGATTTTAATAGCCAGATATGTTCTTCTGATTCAACTTAAGGGAAGATACACGATGTGACAGTAATGCTTCCAACATACTGCCTGCACAAAAGACCCTGTTAAGCAATTGCCCATCACTTAGGAAAATGTGACAAGGTGAGTGCCCCTCCACAACCTTAAACAGCACCGAGTTTTAAGTCTGAAATTCCCTCTATTTCGCAAAATCTTTTTACAACCCATGGCAGAGATTTAAATTCAGGAAGAAAGAGAAGCAGCACATTAATTCATGTTATCAAGTACTTCAAAATAGTGTATTTTAGAGCAAGAACAAGGACATTGAACTGAGGGGGTGCAAAGAACTTCACTATTTCCAAACAAATTAGGCCTTAACTTTGTTATCTTTAAGTTCTTCAAACATCACCTTTTGAATTACAGTCAATATGAGACCACACTGGACATGCAGACTCTCAAAGCTGTCACATCCCATGATTTTCAGCCAGTAGTAAGAAGTGTAAGTTACTGATGTCTTCACAAATACAAAGAGCAAACTTCAGAATTCAGACCATTTCCTGGCCTTTGGAAATTTTTCATTTAAGGATAGGCTTGGTCTTCTGCTTATTTTGCAGTTAGTATCTTGGTTTTATCTAGCTACCATTAGGAAACAAGACAAAACTTCTTTTAATTTCGTGATATCCACAAAGGGCCATATCTTGAGACTTATGAGACTACCTACTTCTAGATGCCTCTATTATTCATCTTCAATGAAAATAAGCCCTGCAAGGAACATACGAATTGCTCCCATACAGCCTGGGCTTACAGGTTCTCCATCGTTTTGTGCTTTCTTTCTATTGCAACCTAAACTCATCACAGCAAGTCTCCTTGCATGTTGGCCCCCACTCCACAGCTATGACTGTTAGTGTTTGACTGGTTGCTGTGCCTGGAAAGTAGGGTTGTCCCACCAGTTTCCCTTTTTCAAGGCTTCCCAAGTTATCCACTAGACCTTTACTGTATTTGATTTCTAAAAAAAACAGGTTTTTAGCTAATATTCTATAAACATATTAATGCTTTTGTACTGCTCCAATTTACCACCCTTAAATAACTTAATATAAATTTATAGCAAGGTACATAGTAATTAACATATAGACATGCATAGGGGAGAGGAGTATAAACAGATGGTTAAAATCAGAGGTGTATTTGGAGATGAGAATTGTAGAATCTATACAACATGAATATAAAATATAAGCACAGGGATAATAGAAAAAAATACCAAGACCTACAGAGACATCTTTGTAAATGTCAGAGCAGAATTTGACCTTTTGGTATCTATCATACATTCACCTATCTTTGTTTGGGACTGGTATCTCCAGTGTCATTTTGCATTGTCTTGCAAATCCTGTAGTATCTGTTCAGAAATACTGTACAGGGAGGATCCAAGAAATAAGACAGACAACTTCAGCAACTATAGGGGCAAAAATATCTTCTTAAAGTGTCAGAATCTAAAGTCCTTCTGCATCCAAAATTTGTGTGAGCATTAGCCACAACTGCCTTTCACGCTTGTGAACATGGGGCTCCACATTCTTTGGATTTAGGTGGAAGGAAATACACTTACTCAACCATGGCACCTGTAAACTTTCATTTTCTTCATCTGATTTCCTTGCCTGAACTGACATTTTTTGGGCAAAAATGGGTTGCTATAAGCCACTCACAAAAATGCCCCTCCCTTTTTTATATGTAATTTTGTTGAACTAGCAGTACACTGATAGTGATCCTGGGGCAAACTTGGGCACTGAATCCTTCCACTGGCCTCTATTCTCTGCCACCCATTAAAACCGCAGCCTACAGAAACCAGTGAGGGTACAGCATGAAAAGGGATGCCTTATTAGCCTTGCAGCTTGGTCTTGGCTTGGAAGAGGATTTGGGAAGGAGATTAAAGGCAGAGAGAAGTTATTCTATCAACAAAAATGGGACCCAGTGACCTGGATGTGACCTGGCTATGTCCTAATGATCTTCTGACAGTACTGAAACATTGGTGTCACCAAAACCCAGGCAGGTTTTTACAGGATAGTCTTGACAAAGCAGAAGCTATTCAAATAAGCACTCAGATGACACCACGTTCTCACTCAAAATTACCAAGCTTATTCAATCAAACAGAGGTATGGTACATATCCAAGGTATGCATTTGGGAGTATGTGACAATCACTGCAAGAGCAGCACATATTACAGGGAGTTGAGGTTCTCTGCATAGCACTAGAGCTGCAGTTCAGCTGTGTTTCTGGACTGAAAGGATTTAGTCATCTCATTTTTTGCTTTGGCACTAGGGTTTTATAGGGGCATAATGGATTGTGTAATAAAGCACTGACTGGTAAATGTTTCATAAAGTAGATTTTTTAGAATTTTTAATAACTCCCCCCCCGTTTTTAATTAAGAGAAAAGGAGAATATGACCTTCTGACACTGACTAGAATAGAACACATGAGGACACTATTGATTACCCCATCTGCAAGCAGCTCCTAAATAAACAGAAGGGTAACATTTCCAGAAAAGCACAAACCCATTTTTCTCAGAAGTATAAACACACATTCTTTTTGTTTTCTGTTCAAAGGAGTGGAGAAAGGTGTAAAGGAGACAGAAGCTGCAAGAGATACGATCAACTGAAGCTAATCTTGTCTCCCAAGAGCACTGATCAAGCAACTTGCTCAAAATGCCCTGTTATTGATGCTGAAAGACAGACTGCTCATGGAAACCAACCATGTTCCACAGCAGTTCACCCAGCTGGGGCCTCTGAGCACAGACCTTCCTGAAACCTCTGCAGAGGGCTAAGAGTACACTCAGATTTTAAGCCTTATTCAGAGGTTCTGTGAAATCAGGACCTTAAGGCACCTAATGGATTTTGTTTCCCGTCAGACAAGGTATTTAGCTGGGTATTTCGCTTGCTTTGGGGTTTGTTTGCTTTGTGGGATAAAGACAAAGCGTAGAAGCAGGTGTGCAATGCATCTGTGAAATGTAGGAAATGGGGCTGTCATATGAACCTGATCTAATGGCAGTTTCCCCAACTACTGGCAAATGACAACTTGGTTTAGAATAAAAATCTTCCTCTGCATACATTATTAATACCAATACACAATAGTTTACTGATACATTATATGGAACCGGATACCTACTACAAGAAATACCCATTCATGTTATTATTTTAGCAAACATTTCTTTTTGCAGCTGCATGTTCATATCACAGTACAACTGGTAATTCATTCCAGTATAAGTGTTTGGAGATGTGGTTTTAGTTTGTGGTGGTTTGGTTAGCTTTTCTGGTTTGGTTTGGGTTTTTTTTTTTATTATTTGTTTTATTGGGTTTTTTTATTTGTTTGGTTTTATTTTTTATATTTCCTTCCCTTCAAAAAAGATATTCTTCCTATAATGTGTTTATGTGGAAAGTGGAAGCGTCTTTTCTCTTTTTTTTAAAAAAAAAAAATCTGTAATTTAGATTAATATTTGCAATTTGAATTTTTCATTTAGCTAGCATGAAACAATGAAGAGATGTTAAGAAAAGTTACCAGTTATAAATTATAAATATTGAAAGCCCCAGTAATATTTTTGCTTCCTCTCACTTTAACAAATCACAGGATTTTAATTTTGAAGACAACCTTATATGAAAACAAATGCAAAACTCCTATAAAATTCCAAAGACCAGCAGACACAAGAAATATGGAGGTAAAGAAGCACTGAACACACAGCATCCTGTGGCTTGTTCAGTCTGCTCAACATCTACAGCTCTTATTCCTTTCTGGTTTTGACTAACTTCTTTGCTAAGTTTATTTTCTTTACTCAGTTTTCCCTTTCTCTGGATCCTGAATATATTTTACCTGCACATCCCTTTCTCAACAGATGTTTCCCATAGGTTGTGGCTCAAGAGCCACAGCTGGCTGGCAGTGTTACCCCCTTGCCCCTTGGGATCACAATTATTGATTTATCTACTACTGAAAGGCTGGGAAAAAAGCCCCACTTCATTCAAACACTGAGAAAACCAGATCTGAATACCACATTTTCGGAATTTGGGGCCATCTGAGGAAAGAGTGGAGGGAGATGATCAAACATGTCAGCTAGTTTTTTAGCAGTTTGTCACCTGCATTTGCTTCTGTCTTGCTATAAGAGAACCATATTTTGACCGATAACTTCTATTTCCTGCAACATTCTGTCTGCAGTCAACAGATACAGATACATCCCAGCAGGTACTCCTGGGATGCACTGGTCAATACACATGTGGAAAGAGTGTTTTCTTTCTGAGCTATGGATAAATTCCTGCTGTCCACATCCACCTGTGTACCCTCTAACAACTGCTCTTTATTCAGAGCTCCTAGACCTGGATATTTGAGAGCTCTATTTATGTTACACTGGCACCAATCCTCCATCCTTCAGAAAGACCTCACATATGCTTGGCTTATATCGCTTGAAGATAAGCAAAGAATTCAGGGAAAATAAAGTGCATTCAAATACATTTAGGTTATTTTCCTACTTGTAAAAACAAGTGGGATATGTTCAGTCTTTGAAATTATTCACCTTTAGAGAAGAAATTTCCCCTCTCTCCACGTGGATGAAATGGTTCACTATTTGTTCACTCTGCATGCTCATACCAACATTTGGATTAAAAACTACTAGTGGTCACCTCTCTCTTGGTACAATTTTCATTACTTTATGGAAAATAAGTTATATGTTGTGATAAAGAAAACCTGAAATTACAAATATTGCAGGCCAGATCCTTCTCTGCTTGTACAATTACCTACTTCTTGATAAGGGACCTTCTATGCTCCTGTGTGCCATCTTTCCATCACAGCTTTGCACAGACTTGTCTGGAAGACTAAGGATATTTGATTCCATTTCTCTGTTAAGTAATTTCTGCTTGAAAAAAAATTACCTATGTGAGCATCTCCTCTGTTCCTAAGTGATTGGACCATCTTTGCTTACCGATTTCCAGAAGGTGTGGTTCTAATTTATGGCATTTGGGAGGATGCAGAAGTGGTTTTATATCAAAAGTTTTCTCAGGTTATAACTGGAAACACAGAAGAAACTGCAATAAGTAATTTTGGGAATGTAAGCCTGTGCTCTAGACACAATACGAGTGGCTCAGGCAAACAGATGTGGAGGAGGTGATTGTTGCCCATGTGCAAAGAACCTCCTACTTTAAAACTCAGTTAGTTTAGCCACTGTCACTCTCCTAGGCCACCCAGCCCAGCACACACGGCTACTCAGTTTGCACTGACGGTCTCCATTGATGCACACTTTGTTCTACACCAATTTTAGAGCTCCAGAGAGGAAGACAACACTCAAGCTCCTGCTCTTGCCACAGATTTCCTGCTGGTAATCTGTCAAATAAAATGAGCAAATTTTTGCCTCCTGGTGTCCAGCCTGAGAATACTCTCCCTCTCCCAGACTCAGATACTCTGTCAGAGAGGGTATTTCAGTGCGTTTTGCACAGATCATCACACTTGCTTTCCTGACTGCCTCCAATTTCTCCCCTCTGTCCCTCCTTTCCCTGCGCTGCAAGCAGACACCCAACAGTAGCCCCATTATTGTATTTTTGGCAAGGAAGGAGGGTTAGGTGCTTCAAAAACACATCATGCATGTGGGAGTGGGAGGGGGGAAGGGATGAAAGGAGCCAGCGATTTCTATCAACATGTGCCATTTGGGTGCCTGTCTCACACTAATTTCAAGATAAAATAATAAAAATTTACCACTAACACAATTTATTACCTATTTGCATTTCAGGATCTTAAAAATAGAGCATATCATAATACAAGATGTCCCTAGTGATTTCTATTCCCTAATTGCACAGATAACTTGCTTGATTAGTGCTATGTTTTGTATAACAGGAGTAGCTGGAACACAGCAAGTCTATTTACTTCAGAAGTGCTCTGGATATGATTAGCAGGAGTGCATAAATGTACATTAGCACATATTAATACAGCAACTAATCTAGACTGTGGACAGAAACAATATGTATTCTATTTTTCTAGCCAGTACATTTCTATTTGAAAATTCCTTCCACAATGAGTGCCTCTGAGGTACGTACTTTAATTTTCCTGTTGCAATTTGTAATTACCTTAGATTGATATGTCTGTTTTTCCAAATAAATTGCTTTACTGGCAAAAATATGCCCTCTTTGTAAGCAGATTATATTTAGTGCCACACAGCACACTTAACTTCTTTCTCATTGGGAAAGGAGTATTTGAACTCCTTGCTGTGAAGAGTTTCTTATTTTGTTTTTAAATACATCAAGAACATTTTCTGTCCAGAAATACAGCCACTCTGTAAATTATGTGGATGGTTCTGACATCCATCTCCTAACTAAGTATATTTGCATTTTAGGGACTTGCACCAGGATCCCTGCAGCAGTGAGGAGTAGCTTTTGTACACAAAAACTGGCGCCATGAGAAAGAGATGGTTTATATCTGTTGTTGAATGATACATTTGTTGTGACCTTTGCTATGACTTACATGTTAATTACTCGCGATGACAAATATTTGGTATGTAATATAGGAAATATAATAAATAATATTTCCAATACAATGGCAAAGTCATTATATATCAAGAAAAAGAGAAGTTCACCCCTTTTTGTCTGTGGTGTCTTCAGGCCCCTGCACCCACCACCACCACTTTGCAGAAGAGGAACACCCCTCAGTGGGACAAGGAATACACTGCTAATGAATTCTTGTTCCTAAGCCACAAAAAGTGTGATCCTTTCAAGAGAGAGAACTAAACATCACCCCAGGACCTTATTTTCAGAATTTGCAGAGACAGGCTGATTAGAGTAGCATGTCTCACTTGACATTTGAAAAAGCATCATACCCCTCAAGTGTTTGGAAGACATGCCCTCTTTCCCAAGGTCCTTTCACCACTATCCATTTTTGATATAAGAGTTAATGGTTGATTTAAAGTTGGTTTTTTTTTTCATGTAAGGCTCTAAGTGTTACTATGTTTCTTCTACTGTCCCGAAAGCTCTTGGCTGTGCTACCATGACATTCAGTGATTGACAGTTAACACTGGGATCATCTCCCATAGAATTTTCTTTACAAAGATACAGCAGTTGAACAATCTTCTGTTCAAAAAGCAAAAGACATTATTTAAAAAATGAAATATAAATCAAGAAACTGACAAGATGTACTTAGGAGTTGCTAACTGTACAAACTAGACAGGTGAGTTCTCACTTCCTTACCTCAGAAGGAATGCACTTACCTTCCGTACACTTAACATCAGAGAAACACAGAATATTCTGAGTTGGAAGTGACCAACAAGGATCATCAAAGTCCAACTCCTGGCCCTGCACAGGACACCCCAAGGATCACACCACATGCCTGAAAGTGTTGTCCAAACACTTGAACTCTGGCAGGCTTGGTGCTGTGACCGCTTCCTGAGGAGCCTGTTCCAGCGCTCAGCTACCCTCTGGGTAGCCTAAATTTCCAGTGACATAAATTCAGGCCATTCTGGTCCTGTCACTGGTCACAACAGAGAAGGGATCAGTGCCTGCTCCTGTGCTTTCCCTCATGAGGAAGTTGTAGCCTACAATGAGGTCTCCTCTCAGTTGTAGCAAGAACACATTTAGCAGAACCACTTGCATTTCCTTCCAGTTTGGCTTCAGTGAGACACATTGTACTGAAAATTCAGATACATTTTACTTGTCTCTTGCTAATCAACTTTCACTGCTGGCAGCCAAATGGATGGTGCCCAGATTTCAGGAGATCTGGAACGTTGCAGATTCATGATTTGCTGGGTATCTGACCATGTCAATCTGCAGCCTTGTCAACACCTAGATGAGTAATTTCATGAAGATAAATGCCAATACTAAATCACTAGAAGGATTACAAAGACTGTGCTTCACGTGTGTTGTGTATTACTGTGCCAAGGCAATACAAAGAAAGGATGGTCACAACAGCTCAAAGAGGACACCGCAGAATGGAATTGTCTTTAAGACAGTGCAGCTGGCCATACTGATGCTTTGGAATCTGTGACACGCTTCAGATGAGCCCACAGCTCACACAGAGCAAGTTGGAAAAAGAAATACTTGGCACTTTGTTTAAGTGTAACCAGACAAAAAAAGTGTCTCACCTTCTGCCTTTGGAACTGTGTAGTTAGATGAGAGACTATGAAATTGCATAGCTTTTCTGATGGGATGCTACTCTGCAGTATCTATCATTTAGTTTTCAATTTCTTTCCAAGAGTTATGGGTCAATGGCTAGAGTCAAATATAACCACTTCCTCATGCTTATGGTAATTACTAACTCCCACTTTATCACAGTGCCTTTTATCTGAAGTATCCCAAAGCATTTTACAAATTCAGCAACACATCAATGTTGGACATGATCCAAAGCACATTAGGGTTAATGAAGTTAATATACAATGTATTATATGCGTGTAAACATTGCATAAATTGCTTGCAATAGCATAATTACAGTTGAGGGCATCCAAAGAGCCTTAACTCTGCCCTATAGTGATGGAAACAACAAAAAAGAACAATTGGATGACTCTTCCAAAAACAAGCTGCATTTTTTGCAGCTAATTCAAATTAAGACAATATTGAAATAGTTAAATCATAATTAATATGTACTATTGGCAAAGGACTGGGTTTATGTTGTGTGTGCCTTAGCTGAACATTCTCATTCTTGAGACTTTTACAGTTTCATTATCAGTCTGAATTTCCCAGGTGGAATAGAATTTATCTGATAAACTTTGAAAGAAATTATTAGGATAGAAGATGACAAACACTAGTTCAATTTTAACACTGTATTTATCTAACTAGTGATCAAAACGAGCCTAGACACATCACCACACCATCTTGACACTTTGCAGAACACTTAAAATCTCATACTGCCCCAGGAATCTTTTAAATTGGAGATGTACTAGGAAAAATATCCTCTGCTTCACACCTTTTTAAGTATCTTTTCTTAAGTATCCTTGAGTGCCTGTTTGAAATAAGACACAAGTTGGATGCACATTTCACACAACCTAGTGCTGCAGCAGTGCATTGAATCGCACATTTTAGAACAAAGACTTTGAGCTTTATACTAAGACTTTTAAAGTGTTCAAGCTAGCAAATCTATAGGCCCATTTCAGCCATCCTCTATGACTTCATGTATCCTAACAAAGGCCCACACTGAAACACTAACATTAAAACGCCTCATGTCTACCCTAGAGTGGGGCTGGTATCTTAAATGTGGGCACCACTATTTTAAGGTTGCTATAAATAGCAATTGCAATTTGAAGCTTGAATAGCTTAAGGTCCATTGTTATAAACACTTATCTGCTATTTGGTATTTGGCTCCCTTCTTTTAGTGACATTGTTGGACTCTTGCTTAGTAAATGACCTACCAAGTATTTTCCTGTGGTTTTTTTCAGCACTAGAAGGAAGAGGAGATTGAGAAGAACCAAAGAAAGAGCTGAGGGATGAATGATGTTTAATAAACCAAAGCACTCCCATAAGTCTGCTATGGGAGACAAAGGGACCGTTCTTTAGAACAGTGTGTTATGATCAGTGCAGGTATCAACCCCCACACTCAGTATCTGCTCCTAAAGTGCTTCCACTAGGACAACACAATTTCCATCTTTCTTCCCAGTAATTCAGTCAGAGAGTATGCCTGAATTCACATGGGAGGGATTACAGCAAAACTGCAGTGCTTGTGAGGTACGTTGGGCTGGCAGCCTCGGACGCCAACGCAGACGACTATTCAGCAGAGACTCTCAAAACAGGTATAAAACAATGCAAGCAGATGTCATTTCCTCTACCAGAAAGAGCTCAGCTCTGGAAAAGCTTTCCTTCTGCCTTGGATCAGGCTCCCCAGGGACAGCACAGCTTTTCTGCCAACTGAAGCGCAAACCGATGCTGTCTAACCCAGCAGGCTTTCTGTGATAACTAGACTTGGTGCATCTACTCACTGCACAGTGACAACTGCGTTCAGCAGTACCAACTTTCAGCCATTCTGATGTCTGTTCTGAAGATATAGAATATTATCTTGTTACAGAACAAGATATTATAACATTTCATTTGTCTGAAAAACATCACAGTTCAAACAAAACCCCTTTCTGTGTGAAAGTAGAAATGTTGTAAGAAATCCTTCCCGTTCAGGTTTGCAATAGTATTGTGCATTGATCGAATAACTATATGTTGTCCCATCACTTACTAACATTACAAAATAATAAGCTAGGCCAGCTGAATAAAGGCTATGAAAAACTCCCTTAACTTCAAACACTCAGATATTCATAAAAACTGTGTGAAGGTGAAAGGGATAGAAGAAGTCTTTTCACCATGAGGACAGAGGAATGGGGACCCAGACAGGCTGTGCAGTCTCCACACTTAAAAGTTTTCAAGGTCTGACTGGTTAATGCCCTGCAGCATTAATAACTCTGCAGCCTTGTCTCACATCTAACACTGCTTGGAGCAGAGGTCCCTTTGAACCTGAATTATCCCACGATCCTGTGGAAGCAATTGTCTGACAAACACAAGACAAAATAACTTCAAAGTCAGTATGGGATTATCAAAGTATTTGATAACAAGTACATTTGAGTTGGAGAAAAATCTCCCTCTGCTCTTCAAGCACAGAAGGCCAATAAGGGCAACAACAAATGAGCATTTTACCATGGTATTATCACAACTTAGATGTTCACAACATAATTAAAGATCTTTATACCGGACACATTAATGAGCTACACAACAGCCTAAACAGTTGCTTTCTAAATTTAAAAACAGAATTGTAAAGCTACTACTAGGTACAGCCAACATCAACAAGCCAGACTTGAGTTACTTGAGTGCTGAAGGGATCAGGTTTGATGTAGTTCAATAACAAAGCATGTATAGCAAGAAACACTTGTGAAACTGCTGAGGGCACAAAGATTAGTGTGGCAGTAAGATGAAAAAGTGAGTTGGCAAACTGGTGACTGTTCAGTGACCTGGTAAACTGGCAACAATGCAAGAACTTGTGTTTAATACAGCCATATGGAAAAAAACATATTAAGTGGTTAACTATTAAATGAGTTAGAGTGTTTAAGGATCAGAGTTAAGTTGTACAAGAGGAGCTCTTAGCTGACATGAAGTTAGCAGAGCTAACGTCCTTGAGTTGCACACTAAGGGAAATACATTTCTAAATATTGCATTCCAGTTCAGGAACCCATAATTTAGGGATATGGAAATAACAGTCAGTCATAAAAGTCAGTAGGAGAAAAAAAAAACCGACAACAAAAAAACCAACCCTCCCCCATACTGAGATATTTGAATTACATTGCCCAAGCTATTTAATTAATTCAATGTAAACTTTAGAGGTAAATTTTTAGGATTTTTATGTTTGCTGCTCACAAAAGCAGAGCTCTCAAAGTACATCACAGAGTAAGATCTTCCAATCATGTAGACAAAGGGAAAACAAGGGCCACCGACTGACCTAACAGCATCTTTAATTCCTGGGAAACACATTACAACAAAAACATCCAAGTCCCTAGGACACTCCAAAACCAAACAAAAAACCACAACAGCCCGTTGGCTGTCATTTTATAGTGATGTTCAATTGAAAATAATTTTCTAAGAGGCAACTGGTGCAATTCTGACTGCAGATACCACAGATGTGTGCGTTTAGAACTCACTGCAGTTGTGTACCCACTAGAGCAGGAATCAGCAACTCTTATATTTGATACATATATTACTAGTCTTCAACTGCTGGTTGAGCTCTACTTTACCTTCCTCTGTTTGTGATTGTAAACATCTAAAACATTCTGAAGCTAAAACCTCATTTAACATTTCAACTCTTACTTCAGTGGGGCTGTGACATACAGCACATAGGATATAAGTGTTAAGGGCAATCATTTAATTCCCTTTGCCAAAGGCAGAAAAATTTGGATTGCCTTGAATGCTTGGCATTGTGAGCATGCACAAACCTGAAAGAGCATAATTAAGATGAACGTTGGACTGTTAGGTCTTTTCTTAAATGGTGCTAGTCATGAAGGGGAAAAAAAGAACCTTAGAATAAAAAAGTGATTAGAAGCATTAAATCTGGTCATTTGGCTTAAATCCCATCCTGAGTCACAGTCTAGTAGGAAATACAGACACTTGATCTCTTTTCCCTCCTCTGTCCTTTGCTTTCCCAGTGAACTGAGTGTTACGACACCCTCTGTCACCCTTCCTGTTGTGCCAGTTTTCTGAAGACCTGCTTTTTTTCTACTCTGATTGTCATTATTCACATTTTAGATCATCTTATCATACCTACCCAAAAAATTTCTATTTACCAAGGGCCAGGTCCTTTGTGTAAGCATTTTGAGCAGATGGCTTTACAGCCACCTTCTTGACTCCATTATAGCTTCACAAAGCTAAGGAACGTGTTTCCACTTTTCAATTAATTAGAGCAACCAGGTGTAAAACAGTTTTAGAAAGTGACTGATATGCAGACTGTTTGTTGGACTGTTTTGTTGTTTTAAAATGGAGCTGTTATTTGTCAGTATACTCATTATAAACTTTCCAAAACAAACCCTCTCCTGTCTGTTAAAAGTAAAAAAAAATTAGTAACACATACTGTATAAGTTATGTATTAGGGAGAGTACTTAATACAACACAATTTTTCTTCCATTCTAGCCAAGATTACAGCTGAAGAGATCCATTCATCCAATAAATTCACCTATTTAAGTTTTTCTAAAACCCCCAAGCTCTCAGGGCATTTTTAAAAATCCAGACTTTCCTTTTCAGTGGCTCTAGAGAAAACAAAAACCAAGCATAGGCCTAGCATCTTTTAGCATCAAAATCAAGCATCTTTGCTAAATGACTACTGGAAATCTTCACAGCATTTGAGGGGTGAGGAAAAGCAACATGATATTTTAGTATGGCAGGAGAGTGAGAGCACTTCCCTGCTAACAGCTGGGTCAAGACAACCCTTGCACAAGGAATGGGGTGTCCTATACCATATAGTTCTGTTAGCTTACAACATGACCCAAATAAGGGAACTCTGCAGGAAAAAGCCCATCCTGGCCACACCACCTGACAGGTACTGACAAGGAGTAGAATTTCACCATGCTGGGGACAGGTGGCACCAGTCCATCTTTGTGGGCAATGCTGTGACCCGGCCTCGCCTGCCCTGCCGTGCTGCGCCAGGGCAGGAAGATTCATCTTGTCATCTCCCAGTTATCACACAGGCTGAGCAGTTCAGCAGGTGTTTCTGTTCACATTAAAGGCTTGCAAATGGTGCTGCTAATTGAATTACAAATTAACTCATTACCTGATACAGTAAGTAATTTCTTTAAATTAAGTGGAGATTAATTAGAATAGCTGGGCAGAACAACTGAAGCAAAATGGTCCCACCCACCCCATCAACATCTAAACCTGTCAAATTATTTTAAGCTGATAGAAATTGATTTGGGATTATCAAGTGCGTCCATCAAACTAGCATGAAATGTTCTTCAAAACCTCAGCAATTCTCCTAATATTAAAACTTAGATAATTTTATATCTGTAACTCTTGAGAATATTCTCAAAAATACAAGGTTATTTCATTATTTTTCTTGAAAGAATAGATTCAATCATATTTAAGTGCTTATGAAGGGTATACTTGTTTGTTGTTTTAGCAGATTAAAAATCCCAATAGAAAACAGCCCCTATTACCCTTTGAAACTTTATTACTTATGAAATTGTTATTAGTATCAGAGTGTTATTCCCTGATAGCTAATAATTACACTGAGCTTTCCTCAGGTTTCACAAATATATTCACAATAACCAGTGACACTGCAGCTTTCAAGGTTATCCTTCACAGCACAACACTGTGTCTATCTGTAGAACAGAACATGGCAATACAAGTGCTAAAAAACCCCCCAAATCCAACTTTTTTTGGAAAGGAACATTCAAAGACAGCAATTTTTATAGTCTGTTCCTAAAGGAGGAGAAAATGGTCAAGCATTATAAATCATTATTAGTAACTGTACCATTAAGGACAAAGCCAATTTAGAAATAATCCATCAACTGATCAAGAATTTTCTTCCTCCTCCCATATGTATAAGCAGTGCCACATGAAATCACCCAAAGCCTTACAAATAGCATTTTCACTGCTGAAAAATAATCCATTAAAGTCTTTTCATGTGAGTCACAATAAAGTACATCATGATAAACTACATTTTAATTGGAGACTATGAGAAGGAAATTAATTTCACCAACAACCTTCTGTGATAAGGAGACACATAGGTAATTTGATGCCAGCTTGGTCTTGTAACTCTAACTTCCCAAGGAAAACTCTGATGCAAAACACCATTATTTATAAGTCTAGAAAGGGACTAGGTATATTGGGCCTGAGAAGCACATGATAAGTATGTAAAATAGTAATTAGCTCCTTGAGGTACCCCCTCTCCAGGGAGGGGCAAGAGGGTTATAAAAGCCCACAACCTTTTCCAGAAGGGCTCTATTTTCTGTACAGTGACTGATACACAGCTGGCAGAATTCACAATGGACACCATCAAATAATTATTGGAAAAACTCCATTCAGAGACATCATGGAGAGATATGTATGTATATGGATGTTGGAGCTGAAAGGGTGACAGATCCAGATTTTGTCTACCAAAGCAGATTACGACAGAAGAAAAAATAGTGAAAAAAATTTCTAAGAAAGAGAAGGAATACAGGTCAAATTCTTTAGGGGAACTTCCCCTCCAACCGCCCCACCAAACAACCTTTGAAGAAATACTAGGAGACCTTGCCCAGGAGTGAGACAAAGAGGTCAGATAGACCTGTGGTACTGTCAGAAGTACCAAACACAGAAGCAAAAAATGCCACCAAAAAAAAAACCCCAACCACAAACCCCAATGTTCCAGAAGGAGGCAGGTTGTCATTGACACTGTCATGGTCAGCAAGTCTCACCAATGTAGCTTAACTCTGCTGGGCAAAGGAAGGAGGCTTTACACATGATCACTGGTTTGGTTTAGTAGTGACCAACATCATAGTTGTACTGAACTATAAGGTTCAGCCTCTGAAGTTCAGGTTCACAACAGACATGAAGTTCTAGGCATTGTGCCCCCTGCAAGGACTTTTGCACACACTCCTGTTACAAACCCAGAACTGCCCACGGGAAGCACTGGGCACCCTAAGTGTCTATATTTTAGGAAACTACAGGGAAAGGAAGACAGGTTAGGATTTTGATATTCCCTGGTGTCTCATGCCAGGTTATGAAATAACTTTAACTCAAAAGACATACCCAGATGCTGAAAAACATTTAAATCACATCTAAGATTAAACAATCATCACAGAAGTGCAAATTTGACAGAAGAGCTGTGGAAATAATTGATGAAAACCTTGTTTCTTTCTGTTTTCTGTTAATGCAAATTAAAATGGTATGAAAACCAGACAACTGCCCCATCAATGGGGACACAGTCACTTCTTGGCAAGTCCTCTATGGCCTTCTTATCATTATGGTACTGGAAACATTTAAGGAAGACATTTGCAGACAAACCTGCTTGTTCTCATCCCCACATCTAAAATGTACTTGTGTTACAATGAGGAATGGTAGTGAAGATTAAGTAGATATTTCAGAGTAAGACAGCTGGAGTCCTCAGTTCTGGAAAGGAATGAGCAAAGAAGGGGCTTAGAAGAGAGCTAAAAATGCTAACTGCAAGGCAATTAAAATTCTTTATAAAACTACCAGTGGTACCATATTAGAAAGCAGACCGTTTCCACAGCCACTAAAAGAGATACCATAAATTAACCAAGTGACACACTAAAAAGCTTAAACTTAAAATCTTCTAATCCCTTTAGACTCAGACTCTAACAATTTTGCAACAGGAACTGCAGCTCCTTTTGACAGAAACAGTAAATCATCCCCTGAAGCAGCATATCTTACAGCAAATAGGTATGTAAGAAACTAAATCTGTCCCAGTCGGTTCAGAACAGTGTTTTAGGGCAGCTTATGACTATATTTTAGAAGAACTTTTTCCTCATTTAAAAATTCCATCAGTTTTAACGTTAAATCCAGAGATAAATTGGGCACTTATAGATATTAGAGGCTTTTTCAATAGATGTTCTAGACATTGTGCTACCTTTCATGTTATTTTAGAGGCTAGTTAAGCTCATTGTTTGAAGTCCAAATGCTTTTTGGAAATTGATGTCTAGGGCTAAACTTAAATCTTTAAATACTTTTCAAAAGCAAGATTCATTCAGAGAGCCAAACAGTCTTAGCAGTCAGCCTTTTCAACAGGGCCTATTTGCAAAGATGGATCTAAAATAGATTACTTTATCTGGGTGTAGCATTGAAAGCCATTTTCAGAAAAAAAATTTCTAATACATCAGTGTGTTGTATTCACAGAAAGTAGCAGTTTCTAATTTGTCCTTCATACAGCTGCAAGTGCAGGGAAGGTCTTAAATTCTTTATCTTGGTGGGCTGAGGGGTAAAGAAGGGAAATGCAGATGTAAAATACTGAACTCATTTATGTGGACAGTAGATGAGGCAACAATGATACGTTTATTGATTTGCTGCTCTACTAATTAACATAGTGCTTTCAGTCTTAGAGTTTTCATCCAAAGATTGAGCTGTTTAAGACAGTGTTTGCAAAATCACTTCTCAGAAGTGCCACCTTAAACCAGAGCAAAAGCACTAATTTCTGGTTTTAATTGGTAATGGAAAGGTCAATTCTCTAAAGACTCCAATCCATATACTCTGACATGAAGGGCTGTGCACAACAATGAAAGAAGCAAACCAAAATAACATGTTGCATATTTGCTTCTAAGTAGCAAACACATTGGAAAAGGATATGGGCATGGAAAACAATACCCATGTCCTTCTTCAGACATCTCCCTCCCCTCTTCTACGGTGCACCCTTGTGTGACTAACAAGTTAGAAAATAATTCCTTACAAAGTATAAGAAAGGAAGTAAAAAACGTGGTCCCAGAAATTAAGAACACATTTCCATTAAATTCTACCGTGCTTAAGGCAGTAGCTCATTCATTCTGTGGCTCACTCTTAGCCACAACAAACAACTGCAGCTCCAGCAGTAGGAATGCAAAGACAATGTTCTTCATGGTATTTTCATGTCTCCTGACATCAAGGAGGTTGTGTTTATTAATACTAGCCTTTTTTTTAATGACCTTGACACAAGCAGCATCTCAGAAGGCAGAATAAGAGCGACTAGGGTGAGCATGAGCCTGAAGTCCACCTTGTTTTCTTAACTCCTGACTTTTCTCAGCAATTACTTAGAAAATTCTCTTTTATTCAGAATATCAGCACAGATTTCTGACCTTTGTTCCTTGCTACATGCAGATAATTAACCCACAAAAACAGTACTTTCACACCACAAAAGGAAGAAAACAAGACCACTGCCTGGGAATTAATCTACTCCCTGGACAGCAGAACACACAGTCTCAGTTAACAGCCACACAAAAGGCTTCTTCTGATCATATTGTCTCATTGTCAGCATTAAGTCATGATAGAGGTCTTGCCCTTACAAACACATCTACAGAAGCAGGGCTCAGGGCCCTAGAAAAACTTGGAGGATGAGGACAAAGGCAAAGAATTTTCCTTCCCCGTGTTTCAAAAAAGTAAAGAGGCAACAAGGATAATAAATCCACCGGGCCCTGAGGAACCTGATGTTGCCCATAAAGGGGTATGAAGCCCAAATACATACAGGGATTTCTAAATTTGACACCTGCTTAAAAGACATGTATCCCTGCTCTTAAACATACAGCCCTGGCACCAGACCCTCAGCTCAGACTGCTGGATGCAGGAGTGGTCTCCATATGGAAAACTGTTTCTCTGTTTTCTGTCTCTTTTTTTTTTTTACCTCCCCAGCATTTCTGGCAACTGAGAGAGCTAGAGAAATAGGCCATACACAGATACTTTAATACTTCACTAGATACCCACCTATTACTGCTGTTGGGATACAAAAGTGAGTAGCAAAACCATTCTCCCCAGGCTACAAAACAGTTTATTTCATCAGATGCTACAGAAAATCATTAGGAGCCATGTGTCAAGGGACACATTTTAAATTCTAGGTAAGCATCTTCCACAGAAGTGGGAAACTGCTGTTCATACCCAATACAGTTCAAATGAACTATATAAGCTTTTTTTCCTGATGCATTTTAATCATATTTTCCTTATATTAACAGCAAAATTAAAACCTTGCCTTATGTGCCAAGAAACCCATTTGTAATTAATTACTTGTCAGTGTTTTTATGCTGGTCTTTCTACTCACAATTTCACAGTTCAAAAGAAAAAAATACCACCTCTTTAATTAAAAAATACACAAAGCCTTTTCACTGAAAATAGCAATACATTGATGTTGTGACAAGGACTATAAGGGTGTTTAATAAAGCTGCAAACTCAGGAAGGGCGAACATGTGACAACGTTATAAGAAGAAAATGAGGCAAAAAGCATATGGGAGGAAAAAACCACAGTGTTGAAACAAAATAGTTGTGGCCACAAATTGGGACTCTACAGTAACCTCAATTACAGCAACCACATAGGAACCTGTCATCAGAATGATCTGTACTTCTGTCTTCCATTTAAGTGTAGTTACAATGTAATTAGAAAAAAATCTTGCAAATTTTATCTTGGAAGAGTTCAAGGAATCCACTTGCCCCTCTCCTCCTGCTGGATTCAGCAGTATTTCCAAGGGAGTGAAGTGGGGAGTGAGATGCAACTACTTTTGTAACAATCAAGATTCACTAAAAGATGGACAGTGACCGGTGGATTTCTTTTCTGTCCATTTTACTTTGCAGATAGCAGATTTCAAAGTGGCACAAAAATCCTCCAGGCACTTGAGCATTACAGGGTCTCGTCCAGCCTCTGAATACACTGGTTTAGAAAGAGATGTCTGCTGGTGCAAGTGGCAGCTCTGGAGAGACACGATTGAAGGTGGCTGCAGAAGAATCGTGTTTCAGTGCTAGCACAGAAACAGAAGCTTTACTTGGTCTACCAAAACTTTATTAAACATAAGTTTGAATTTGTACCCTGGGACAGACTTACTTTGACCCATCCCCACTTTGGATCAACATTAATCCACATAGTAGGTAACTGCGTCCAAAAGACCATCCACCAAAATCTCCACGGATGCTAGAGGACCAATTGTCCTCCAAGGAGCAAATCTTTCACAGGTGCCTCAGACTTGTTTGCCTCAATGGCATAAATCTCCCACTGGAGCCCACCAGGACTTTTTGGTAAGATATTTCCTTTCCCTGCGCCACTACAGGAACTCGGGTGTGCCTATTCACACAGTACTCACCAAACAGAAACTGTATACAGAACAACCCTGGCCTGTGAAGCAACTCTGCAACTCCACAGTGCAAAGAACTTCATTTGGGAATTAGGGACCAACTCCATGCTGCAGTCTCCCAAAAGCAGGCCCCTATAGAAGCTGCTAAGAAGACAACCAGCTCTCTCATTCAAAGGGTTTATTTCCCTGCGTAGTAGCACAGTTGCTTCTCAGGAAATAACTGTGTGAATTGTGTCAACTACTTGTTTGTCTGTCTAGCAGATGTGTTCCTCAAGTGTAAATGTATTTATGACCATAATAAAAAATAAAAATACGTTCCCCCCTTCATAAGTCCTGTTAGTTTTACAGAGCCTACAAAACAACAGGCAAGGCAGATTTGAGTTCCCTCATATAACAAGGAGAGCTGGTTGCTAAGCTGTATTTTGTCACACCTGCACAACCACAGTGAAGAAGCAGGTGTAAACAGAAGCTGTAATTTGTCCTGCTGTTGCTGATGCATGGGAAGGCACAAAACCCAGCTTGAGCCAGAGCCCCAGTCGAATGCACAAGGCTGCCAGGTAGAAAAAGAAAAGCATCTTTTCACTTCCAAACTACGTGTATTTGATCTGAAGATCACTAAGGCACAATAAATACAGAACCCCACAAAGAACATTTTTTACAGTCAATTTTCAGAGGAGAGCTGCAATTTCTATAATGAACATGCATTAAACCCTCAATAAAAAAGTTAATTAAGAAAATGAGTTTGTTTTTTCTACTCAAAATAAGTATTTTGCTGTTGAAAAATACAGCAGGTACAGTAAATATGGTTTGGCAGGAAAGGTTTGTTGCAGGGTTCTACTGGTATAGATAACAGAGTTCTACTACGGTGCCACCTAAAACAAATTCAGACACTTTATAGATGGAAATAAAATAAGAAAAAAATAAAGCAACACATGAAACACCACAAGATCATAAAGAAGCAGAACGCAGATGTGCAGAAACTGCACAAAACCCACAGGAAAAAGAAAGGTCAAATATTTGCTATTAAAATGGATAACTAAAGTGGATTTTTTTCCCCCATCTCACACTGCAACTAGTTTCAGAAGCAGAGTATCACACAGTTTTTCAATCAGTACTTTGGGAAAAAAAAAATCTCTGAAGAACTGAAGGTTTCCTTTTTCATCACACAGATTAAGAGATTTTGAAACCACATTCAAACAATCCTGTTTCCAAATTTTCAGTTTAACTCATGCAAGAAAGAACTAATGACAGTGCCCTGAAACAGGAGGCAGTAATTAAGGCTCTCAGAGAGGTGACTAAGAAAAATACTGAGGAAGGTTCAGAGAAAACTGTATGTGTACGGTGTGACATAGACACAATCTACATGGGAGAAGAGCTACAGATTAACGGAGTCTATTGGTCACAATGTAATAAGAGGAAGAATTAAAAAAAAAATCTGCTTGTATCGTTAAGCAAGGAGAAATACAGAGTAAACTTATAGAAACAGAAAAAAACCCCTAAGCTTTACAGTGGCTTATAGTTATAAAAGAGAAACTAAGTTTTGCCAAAGTAAACAGAAAAAAACTAGTGGGGTACCACAGACTCAATACCTGCAGAAGTATTGGGTTCATGTTCTAACGAGGAGACCTCAATATTTTCACTGCCAGCAGCCTACAGTTCTCAGTAACCCAGGCAAGGCATGAAAAAGAATTGTTCTGTGGGTATTCAGCCTTGGTTTTCCCATGACAACCCAAGATGAGGAAAGTGAACCCCAGCTCATCACTAAGGCTTCTAGTCAGCAGGAGGAGCAGATAACTTCCTAGGGGCTGACTGAGAAACCACTCACCCTCTGCAGCACAAGTAACAGGATTCTTGAAAATATGGTACCTTCAGTGGTTTTGACAGTCTCTTTATCAACACCTCATTCCCAAGATGACCATAAAACTGATCTGCAGCCTACTCAAGAGCTACAGATTAAGTTTACCTCAGGTATGGCAATGGTGGGGTGGAGTGCAGGGTATAAGTCTGTTGGGAACAAAATACTGTTCCCAACACTAAATTTGTTTTATTTTTGATTTTTTTTGTTGTTTTTGGTTTTGGTTTTTTGTTTGTTTGTTTGTTTTTTTACCACAGACCACCCAAGGATATAAGATGAGTCAACAGCCTGCAAACATCATAAACTAAGAGTATGGAAAGACATTTATTTTTCTAGCACACAGAAAATGAGACATTCTCACTTGTAGCTCAAAGAATCCCATTGACAAACACACCCAAGACAGTCACCACACGAGTGACTGAACACCAACTTTATACCTGAGATCACAACACACACTATGCTCAGAAGGTCATGTCAGAGAGGACCTTTAAGAGCAGACCTAAGCATACCCCTCTGACAGGGCTCAGAGTAATTCCTGCACCTTCAGAGCTCACTCTTTACACCAGAAGCACCATCTTCTCCAAAAATCTATCATATAGACAGCACACAGATACCCATTTGTCCCTCTTCCATTTGGCTAATTGTGTAACACTCCAAACAAACAAGGGTGAGCAAGAGAAGAAGGACCCCAGCTAACTCCAGGAAGAGAGACACACACTCCCTACTAAACTGGGCATATCAGTGTAACTTGTTTTGACCATATAATTCCTGAAAGCATAAAGTTTCTTACTGGTTTTCAGGTGGCAAAAAAGGAGCTCTCCTGCTTGCTCTTTTTCAAGGGCTTTTTTCTTTCACAGGCAAGAAACCAACCCTGCCTTCTACTCACTGAGAGCTGCCTGCAACTAGGGCCTGACCAGCCCACCTGAGGCTAATTTATAGTCTCAGCCATGGCACAAAGCCAACGAGGCAGGTGGAGGCTGTATGGATAACTCAACTCTAAAAGGGAACTTTGCAGGCAAAACCTTGATTGCTCATTCAGGGTGGAAGGGAGAAATATTCCCTCTTAGTTTATCGGTTTCTTTTCCTTCCCCTTACTCTCATATCCCTTTCTTTAGGGTTCCCCCCTTTTAACTTTCTTTATCTCTCAACCTGCTTTTCTTTTAAATCGAGCATTAAGATGGCTTAAACTTGCTGAAAAGGAATAACCTTAAATGAAAACCTAAATGTGCAATTTAGACCTAAGTGAAAAATGCATGGTTTGTTCAGATAAATTAAAATCTGTATCCAAGAACTGTTGGTATTTTACCAATTGTCTTTCACAAAAGATTCACTGAAATGAACATTTCCTTACGAGCTAAGAGGGGAATCTTTCCATTGGTGTGGTCCTGCATCATGAATCATGTCAGCTCCTGCTGCACCAGAGCAGTAGTCCAACCTGGCCCACCTCACCCGCCCTGCTCACTGACAGGCATTATGAGGTCGTTTGGGGAACAAGCCCAGGAATTAGCAGTTAAGAAATCACCTTCCCCTATTTAGAGGCTGTAATCCTTACCTGCTAGAAGAGCATGTTCCTTGGTGTTGGTTTCTCACAAAGGTGTTTTAGGATGTTTATGGCAGCCTTTGGATGCCGGGGCTTCTTCAGATGTGTGTTTATTTGATTTTTTTATGTTACGTTAATGGAAATGTCCCTGCAAATATATTCCCTATGCAAATGTTCCCAGAAAGTCGTAAGTAATATAAATTTGAATAAAACAAATTATTGTGTTCTGGTATTTCTTATTAATCTATTATTATAAAGCATGCAGTTGCTTTGTAAATGCAGGTTGTCTGACTCCTCTGCAGAGAGGCATTTGAAGCATCACTGAATTCTTCTTTTGAAAATTAAAGTAAATTAAAGAAAAAACTTCAGCTGATTTCAAACAGGCATGTTGAGTCCACAGACAGGATGACATGAAGCCTTCCCATTAGAATCCTCCCCTCTTGCACATGCCTGATCTCAATAGTGGGTGTAACTAATTCCATGTCCTCTCAACAGATCTTCCCTCTGATTACCAAGTCTGTGATTATACTGGATGGTGTCTTGTCTAGTCTATTAAAATGCATATTACATGACAAAAAGACCTTCAGCATCCAGAACTGTCAGACCAGCACATTTCAGCTCCTGCTGATGCTGTTGGGAGTCTCTCACATGTAGGGAGCTGAATATCTGAGCAGGGATCTGTGGCATAGATATTAGGACATTGTTGTCTTTAGTCACTGCTAGCACACAAGCAAATAGAGAAACATTTTTCTCCAGTCTGTTGTTTGGTATCCTGAAGACAAAGCATCTTTTTCCTCAAGATGTGCTTCACAAAGCATCTTTTTCCTCACCATGTGCTTTGCTGGAGAAAAAAAGTCAGGAATAATTAAAGAAGACACGTGCTGTCCAAACTT
The DNA here is from genome assembly GCF_003984885.1 of Neopelma chrysocephalum. Lineage (NCBI taxonomy): Eukaryota > Metazoa > Chordata > Aves > Passeriformes > Pipridae > Neopelma > Neopelma chrysocephalum. The sequence continues at coordinate 4,024,063 of NW_020897703.1, forward strand.
CTGACAGAAACTGCTTTGATAAATAATTAATCTTAAAAATCTTGAGAGGTATAAATGAGGTGGCAAACGAGGCGCTCCTCTTCAGCACACAGGCCTTCCTGGGTGACCTCCTCTGGCATAAGCAGCTCATATTATCCTGGAGGGGGCACAAAGAGAAAATAGTTTTAACAAATTTGTCAATGGAGCTGTCAAGTACAGGCGGATGCTATAATCAGGTACTTGCATATTTCACAGAAGACACTATTGTGTAATTCATAAAGTATCATATAGCTTCCCACAATGAATTCAGGGAAGACAAGGGAAAATATCAGACTCAACTCACCAACCATAACTGAAAAGCAATGTAACACATTAATGAGAGTTTGCACAGTGTGTGTCCTTCATGCAGGATTGCAGTGACAAATATCCATGCAGTTACAAACTACATGACATTACACCATTTAGACCTCAGGGAGCATCCTGCCAATTTTCTGTCCATCACTTATTTTTAGATCTGGTGATGTAAACATTTTGAGTGCTCTTAGCAGAAGGTCACATCCAGTGAAGTTTTAGTAATAGACCATTTTCCATTTCTGGTTTTGAATTGTTTGATTGTTTGTTACACTTCTTTTCAGGACACGTGTCCATAAGAGCCAGAAGGGAGCTGAATCTCCCATCAATACTATTCTTCAGCTTTCTCCAGCGTTTACTCTTATACACACCAACTGAAACATTTGCAGTAAAAATTTTGCTCTTTTTAACCTTACATCAATCTTCTTTGGCTCTCCTGACCCCTATTCTAGAGATGTCTGTGACAAATGTATAAAGAAATTCCTTCTCACAGTTAACAAGTAACAATGCATTTTCTTCATAATGGAAAAACATACAACAAACATTTTAACAGAACCAATCCTTATAAATCAGGGGTCTTAACTGAAGGGCAGTTCTGGATAAGAAGATGCATATCAAATATGCGCATATAAAACACATATAAATTATATATACATATTTGAGCTAGATTAGCCTATATGAAAATTCTTTATAAGAGAGGATTGAAAAGGTACATTTCTTTGCTGAGGGTACTTGAGCTCATCTCAAGTAAAAAAGCATTTCAAAGAGGTATTGTTATGTGACAGGCACTGCATTAATGTGAAGTGAAAAGCACTCTGTGCTGAGGAGGGGCTTCCACAATTGAATTGAATTTGACAAATTCAAACCAGTAGTAGGATGGTTCATCAGGAAAGGTGAGACAGATAAGCAGAAGTATTTGAGTACGGCCCACAGCAAGCTAATCTTTGTTCATACTTTGAGATCCTGAAAAATAGTTTTCACAGGTTTGGGGGTTTTTTTCCCATTTTTACGTTATATGGGTCAATTACATTAAACTTTGGATATTTTCCCATCTACTTGCCAACCACCATTTACTTAACATAAGTATTGATTTTTTTTGCGTCTGTTAATCAGGGATCATCTGACAGACTCTTAAAATGTCTAGCTGACCCTGTCAAAGGAAAGCTACAAGCACATCCTGTTAGATTGCCATTACTTTACTGAGGGGGAAATATTTTCATACCTAATTTTACCTCCTTTCCATTTCTGACAGAAGAAAAGTCACAAGCTGAATCAGGCTTACCTGAATCCATCCTACAGAAGCAGGAGCAAGGGTGCCTAAGATTACTCCACAACCAGATTTAATTAGGACCCATTTTGGATTAACAAATTAAACAAAAGAAGGGAGAAAAGAAAAAAAAACCCTACTCAGTTCTACACAGAAGATGATATGTACGTGAGTATGTGTCAAAGTTAAATTCTGAAGAACTATTCTTGCCTTGGAAATAAGTGTTGCTTAATAAAGACTTAAGAGTTTATTAAAAAAAAAATCCATAAAGACAGACATTTTCTTGTCTCGTGTTTGTACTCTTCTGTTATTTAAGCTGAGAAAACAAGCATGACGTTTGTGCTGCAAAATATTTAATACTTTACACATTGCTAAGGAGGCACAAAGTTTTATAAGTTGTTTTGCAGAGGTCTCCAGCACAGCTTCTCTCATCTGCCTTCAGTAACATCCCATGAATCCTTTTTAAATGAGTGTTAAGGCTGGAAACTCCTAAGGTGCACGTGGACAGTAATGGCTCCTTTGGTGCTTGCAGCTTCTTTTGATTACATGTAATGTACCTTGTCCTTAAAAGTCTGAACACAACTGTGCATTTTGATAGAAGGCCACAATCCAGTTTCAATTTACTTTTATTTATTGGCTGACCTGGTGCATCAGTAAGGTTGCATTACCCAAAGATGAGAGTTTACTGTGCCCCCCGCCAGTAGATGATTACACACAGTTAGTGATCAAAGCTAATGCTAAGGAAAAGTTCAAGGCTATTAACAAAGAGGCCACAACTAAGGAGCCTTTTATTGAACACCTTCTAATATTCTGAAGTTGGGGGTTTTTTGAATGAGATCAGCTAACAAAATTTATCAGGGCAACACAAAACTCTTACTGGGTGCCATTTAAATCTTGTCATTTTGATGACACTTGTTTGGAGAAAAAAAGAAGGCTAAAAAACTGGTTACATAAAATAAAAGCAGATTTTTGTTTACAAGTAAATCCACAGAAGACCTGAAACAGAGAGTTTAAGAAAAATTTTAAAGAATGGACTGTCACAGATACTCTTTCACAATATAACTTCTGGAATTTATGGTCTCCTAATGCTATGTTGTATCTGTGATTCAAACAGGGAGAAATCTAATTTCTGTGGACATTCACATCTTGAAATAACAATTTTAAAAATAAGCAGGAAATGTATTTTCTCAAAATAAATTAAATGAGAAAAGTCCACTTCTCTTATGACCACGATGAGACTGCTTTTCTGCAGTTTTATGTAGTTTTCGTGTTTAGTGAAAGAGGATGTTCTAAGTTAGAATACAATTATTTTACCAAGAAACATACCCTTCTGACCTTACAAGAATGTCCCATAAGCTGAAGAGCTGAATGTGATGGATGTTATTGAGCAAATAATTGTTTCCTCCTGTCATATTATGTCTCCAATACAATGCAATACAATTTATTTCACAATGCACTTTCACAGTAATACCTTACTATTTGCAGGAGTTATGTAATACCAGAGTGTTCTATTGTGGAGCGCTTCAATGAGAGGGAAATGGTGTAAATGCAGACAGGTGAAAAACTGAGCTAAAAAATTTTGTATGTTAGTACTGAAGGTACTGGTCTCAAGCTGGGAGTAGGCAATGAATAGAAACTCATCTACTGCAGACAGCACAAGGAACTTAAACTTTCTTAATGCATCTTTAAAGTGGATGTGAGGCAGAGAAATACAAAGCCTGGCAGGGTGAGGGGGAACTACTCTAAACAGCAGAGAGGGGAGAGTGGAATCACAGAATCATTTAGGCTGGAAAAGACCTACAAGATCCTTAAATCTAACCTGTGACTGATCCCTGTCTTGTCAACTAGACCACAGCACCAAGTGCCACATCCAGTCCTCCATGGATTGAACACTTCCACAGATGATGACTCCACCACTTCCTTGGGCAGTCCATTCCAATGCTTGACAACCCCTTCCATGAAGAAATTCCTCCTGATGTTCAACCTGAACCTCCTCTGGTACAGTTTAAGATATGTCCTCTTGTCCTGTCACCAGTTGCCTAGGAGAAAAGGCTGACTCCCACCTGGCTACAATCTCCTTTGAGGCAGTTGTAGAGAATGGTAAGGTCACCCCTGAGCCTCCTTTTCTCCAGGCTAAACACCCCCAGCTCCCTCAGCTGCTCCTCATATAACTCACTTTTAATATTCACTGAACCCATGGACACTGGGAGCACAGAAAATTACAAAAATATTAATTCCACTATGCAACTGCAATGGTAATTGCGAAGGTGTGTCTGCTTCCCACACAAATTTGGTTTTGGACTCACAATGAATGTTTCCAGGGGTGGGGGGTGGTGGGGGTGTGAGTGTTCTTTTTTGTTTGTTTTGTTTGCTTGTTTGGGGTTTTTCTTGTTGTTGTTTTGTTGCTTTTTTTCCTCTTGAACTGAAACTAAAGGAACATTTCCTGAAAAGATGAAGCTCTGACTTTTGTCCATCTCCAGAGGCAGTGTTAAGGCTCAAGAATCAATTGCAGGAACTAAGGCATGGAACAATGTATCAACAACTCAGAGGAGCAGGATGTGCAGTTTTATAGCTGATTGTGAACCAAGGGACACTCTCTGATTCTCCAGAATTGTTCTGAAGACAAATGAACTGTAATAGCACATCACACCATGATTGCATGTTGATGCCATTTCCTGAAGTGATGTGATGACACTGTGGTAGGACCATTAACCCATCTGTCACTTTCTGCATTTGTCTCAATCAAACTGACAAGAGGATTGTGTAAATATGACTTTGGGCAACACAAACCCAGCGTTACGGACCTGACTTATAAAAAGGCAGTTGGTATTAAACAGAGAGGCTGACATGACATAGACATATGTTTAAAAGAAGAACTCTTGCTAGAGGACATTTAAATAAAAGATTTGTCATTCCTCTCAAGCAATTTGAGATTATTGCTAAGTCACCCCAAAGATCTCTGTGATTTTTTGACAATCAGCCTGCACATGTCAAAGAGAACATCAGACTAAGCATCAGAAAAAGCAAATTCCTCTACTGAATAGAGACATCCACTTAACTGTAGGCTCACCTGAAAATACTGCTGAAAGTTTTAGACATACTGTTCAGGATTCTTAGGAACAATGTTTTGATAATACTGTTGTCCATGTCTCAATCAAAATTTCCATTTCCATCCACTGAAATTCTGGATTGAGGATTATAAGGCTTGGTTTGAACATGGCAATACAGATCCAAACCAGCCTTCACTTTCATATTTATTTTAAAAAATAGAAGTATCATTTTATTTGTGTTGTCTCTTTTCTTTATGACATGATATATCTTTACTAAATAAATGAATCTCCAAAGATGCAACAAGTGCCATTGTAACATTATCTTCATCTTCTTCATTTCTTAGCTAAAAAAAAGATATAAATATCCAATTCCTGTGTACAGATTACTTAGAACAATGAAATAATAATTAAATATCTCTCTGCAAAATTCACTCCTTCTCACCTTCCTTTTTATTCCTAATGCACTAAAGTACACATGCAACAACATTTTCCGTGTCCTTTTAACAGATTTTGGTCTGTTAAAGTGTCATTCATCTTACAATGTAAAAAATGAATAAGTACAGAACAGCTTCTAGAAATGAAGGAAAAGAGAGAACATTTTCTGGAGCCCAGAAAAAATTACAGAATGCTTGCTAGGACACTGATATTTAGAACTAATATGCAGAAGTAGGTAATCATGAGAATTAGTATTTAAAAGAGCTGAAGACCAGTGACAGGCTTAAGACAGAAAAATAATAAAAATCATATTGCAATGTATTCAAAAGGCATTGCTCTGCTTTCCAAATATTGTTTCACTGATAAAAGGATTAAGAGTGTTAAATTCCAGAATATTTCATGATAGAACAGATGAGAAAGACAGCAGTTTTTTAATAATTACTAGCTATAAGCTAGAAATAGGAACCAAAAGTCACAGTGTCCACAATACTACCTTGGTGATTAATTTTTTCCCCACAGTCTATCATGTCCCTCAGTGTCTGAAAGTTGCCTCCCTCTCTGGGAAAAAGCCCAACACTATCAATTTTCCTATTCCCCACTATCCATCTTTTTATTCCAAACACAGAGTTTCTTTATTTGTTGGTTTTGCTGTCAGGGTAGCATTTCAGCAGGATCAGTTCCATGACCCGGGTGACAACGAGCCCACCTCCAACACCGGTGAAAAAGTGAGCAGCAGCTCAACCCATCACTGACTCCACACTCCTCTCTGCCAGCCTATTTATTTCTAGATCCAGACAGCTGCCTTGTCACGGCTGAAGGATCAGGACAAGGGGGGATCAAGCTACTGAAGTAGGAGCAAATGGAAGCGCATGGGCAGAAGGAATCTCCAGCCAGCACTGACACCAAAAAGTGTACCTCGATAGGGGCCTTTGGTGTTGCTTCTCCCATAAGTGCAATCAGAGCAGAAAGAACAAATTGAAGAGGTCTTATGAAAGCTCGCCCGTTTTCCTACTATATCAGTTGTCTAAAAAAAAGTTATCACCTCCCCCTAAAGCCTTGTCTAACAAATACTACTTTCCACTTGCCAAGTTTTCTCTTTTTTTGGTCTTTTTTTTTTTTTTTAAATGCCTTAATCATTCAGGGATAAAGGAACGGCAACTGCATTTGTTTTATTTCCCTAAGTGTAATCTCTCTACACAGCAGATGCGACAATTTACTGCCAAAGTAAGTTCATCACACAATTAGCGGTGTGAAAGGAAAGCCTATTGTGTACCATAATGGTTTTTCTCGCCATTAGCAGTTAATAATTACCGACACCAGCTTCAGGGCGGGCTAAGCTCCCCCAGCCCAGGCCCGGGCTCTGAATCCCCGTCTCCCCGCAGCACCAACAGCGCTGTTCTGCAACCCCCGGGGAGAGGGGCAGAAGACACTTCGTGATGGGTCCTGATAAAGCCATTGCTTTATTTCACCCAGATCCACGCAGCCCCAAGTGCTCAGGTGGCGAGCACGGCTGTGTCTGGGTTGGCATCAGCCCCCTGAAGTCAGTTGACACATCTGATGCAGGCAGATTACCTTCCCACTGGTGGTATTTGGGGTGAGATGGTGCTTCGTGGTTACAGCAATGACTTCCCTATAAACTTTTATCACATTTCATAATAGCATTTCATAAATATTACTAGCACAATACTAAGTTCAACATTTTATGTAAAAACCCATAAAGTAATAATAAAGATCGTCAAAACTGGACCTTTAAACTACACCACATATTTTCATACAAATCACATTCTAGTAACTGACCCTGCCTCGCTCTTTTGGTGCTATCAGCATTTCCTGTGACAGGTACACTGGGTCCCCAGTGAACAGCTGTCTCTGCTGCTATTGCTAACTTTTCTGCTTCTTTTTAAAAAAATAATTCTATTTTAGGGTGGTTTTTTGTTTTTGCTTGTGGGGGTTTTCTTGTTTGTTTATTTGTTTTTTTGGAATGGGGTTGAGGGTGGTTTTTCACTTTTTCACTAGGAAATCACAGAGATTGTTGTTTTCTAGTAAAACTACAACAAAAACCTAAAAGAAACACAACAGAACTCCCAACAGAGTCAATACATCAGAAATTTATGAAGAGCCAACTAAGAGTGTAAAGTTAATGAGCATGTATCGAAGCTTCTCATCTGGGAGTAAGGCAACCTTCAAACTACATTAACCTAAGAGTACTTTACCCCCAAAAAAGGCACACACACTGGAGTTTAAAGGCTTTTATTTATGCCCAGTAACTTTACTTGAGCTGTTTGCATTCTGATCTGCTCTAGGCAAGTCCTCAAACTGCTCCTGCTCTACACCATTTTCCATCCAGAACAGCAGTTTTGCTTTTCTAGTCAGAGGGCCACAGTTATCCCTAAACTCTAATCATCATTTCACACCACCTGTCCATCACTGCTTGCAGCAGAGGATGGGGCAGTCCCGATGGGGTGCCTGCCACAACCAAGTCCCTTCTCTCTATTCTGCCATGGAATGGGCACTCCCTTTCTATTCACTGCAGTGAGACATAAGGCACATGGTTCTGATGTCTAATTCAGATGCATAAGGTGGGTGTATCAACAGCACATCCTATCTTTTGGGACATGCTGGAGAACCAAAAGAAAAAGAAAGTGGTAATGAGATTATTCAGTGAGGTGGGTTGAGTGCCTTGGTTGATGCTCCAGGATAATTGATAAGAACTTTACATGGCACAGAGTAATGAGTAATATTCAGGAATTCCTGACACAACAGGAAATTGTTTCTGTAAATGATAAGTAGTATTTTTTAATGCTTCAAAATACATGGGCAGTGTAACCCAGATGCTGGATATGAAGCCATCTGAATTCATAACAAGCAGCTTGTCACAGCCATGTAACTGGCAAATCTCCGGGCAGCTTTTACTCTGTTCACACCCAGATGCAACATTTCTTAGACTAAGTTTGGCTACATCATGGTCATATATGAACTTCTTTGCTGTTTTTCCTGCTGCCTTCCCACATCACTTTGCTCCACTGGTGTCTCTGCTCCTCGCTGGACTCTCGGCTTACGTCACTACATGTCACCTTCCCTTGGAAGTGTGGTCCCAGAGCTCAATCCTGTCCCTCTTCACTTACCCCTTCCTGAACCAATACTCCTTCCAAGCACATCTGGCATGTTTATCTAGCCCTTATCCCTCCACCTGGACCCTACCAATACCATGGATTGCCTCACCAGCTGGGGAGGGGCAGTGCATAAGCACTGCGGTCCAAACCTGCACGTGCATTTATGCATGCCCCAGGACTAAACCCTCTCTTCCAGCAAGCTTTCCCTTGGGGAACATTTTGTGGGCTGCAAAAGAGATATTACAGAGAAAGTTCATAAAATTGCTGCATTTGGTTTCATAAAATGGGATTGTGTGATTTCGTAGGTGACTGATCATTTTTCTCTGATCAAGATAACTGTTGTGCTGAGTGGATGTGAGAAAAGAGTCTCAAATTCTGTCCACCTTTCTTCCAACTCCCAGTCTTCTAATGTGTGCTCAGAAAGGGGATTGCAGCTAGTGAGAAGAGAAGAATTAGTCCCCTTACTCTGTAATGGTTCAGACCAAATGCTCTCTTTAGCCCCATATTGGTTTCCCTAAGAAGTTGCACCCACAAGATAGCTGTGTTCACCAGCTGTCTCTCTGGTCCCTGTGCTTTCCCTGCCAAGCTGGTAATGCACCATGTTCACAGAAAAGGCTGGAAGACATGGAGCAGGATTGAGGAATAACATTTTATCAAGAAGATTCATTCGTTCTAGGCTATTTAGGATTTGAAATTGGCACCAGCTATTCCTCAAAAGATAGATTGCAGAGCTGCAGAAAACAGGGTGAAAAGAAATTTGAGAGGTCATCTAATCTACCCCATCTCAAAAGGGCCATCTGTGGCACATTTGTCTGACCTGTTCTCAAAGATGAAGTGCCTGTGATCGATCTCTCTGAGAGTTTTTGGAGTGACAATCCCCAGGGTGTGGAAACAGGCATCTCTAGCTCCTTCCTGGCAGCGCAGCTGGAGTGCACAGCTCCCACTCGTGTTTCCTCATGCTGCAAAGCACTATCTGGTGGTACGGGAGAGCTGGCTGCTACATTTCTCAACATCAGGTTCATGCAGAAGTGTTACAGCACAGAATCCCCCTTTAGAGCAAATCCTCTCACACATGGGCACTCAGATTTTTTTTCTCGCTTCTGAGAGAGTCACTGCTGAGCTTGGACCATATTGCATCATGTGGGAGGATTTCGCCCCGTTCTAAGCTGCCTCATAATTTCTATGTCAATTTCAATACATCAAATTAGGGATTTCTAGCAAAGCTCGACGGAAGAAAAAGCACTAATTTGTACTTTTCAGAACAAGGAGTTACTGGCCGAGACTTATGCACTAAGTATCATCTTTTTAAAATTTTATTTCGTAGGTTCTCCCTCGCTCACACCAACCCACCAGTGGCTGAGCAAAGAACCTCCATACTTTTTCCAGTCTTTGCACATTGCCTTATTATCTGCACAATCCCATTTGGGTATCTAAAAACAAGGCTGCAGCCACTTGCAGCTGATTTTTCCGCAGAAGCAAATTGCTGTTTTATGTTTTCACTCTTCCCTCTTTGCCGTGCATCAGCTGATGACTAGGCTGCTTTTGGCTAATCTGAGCACTAAACTTAATTGTCACTCAGAAGTACATCCTTCTGTAACGCTTCCGTCCCCTTCTGTCGTCCTGGGTTTCTCATCAAACTGAATTAGCTCATACATGGTGATTTGTTTCCTTTTAAATGATGCTGATTAAAAAGAAATCACAGTCTGATAGCATGGCAGTCGACAATGGCAAACAAAGAGTAGCTGTGTTCCGCTCAACATGTACTTTAACTGAAATGAGGAACAGAAGCATTTTTCCTCTTCACTGCTCTGGGCTAGGTTTTTTTGGTTGGTTTTATATGTATATGTTCACTACCCTTCCTTCACAGCCACTTCACTTTTAAAGAAACAGAAGGAATCTCCTTGCAGACTCCCCACTATTAATTGTTTATAATGCACCTATCTAAAGGAAACACTTCCAGCGGTATCTCAGAAAACACTTCATATTACTTATAGCAGTAAGTGCTTTAAGAAGTTTGTATGAGCTGTTCCCTCATGGCTGAAATAAGCCTACTTCATACTTACCAGTTCTGTACTGCCTTGGGACTTAGTGCAGTAGTCATACATTTTAAAGTTACATAAGATCAATTTTTTATGCCATTGAAGTGAATTGGCTTTGTACTTAAATTTATTTTCAGTTGTCTTTTTTTTTTTAATTGTTAATCCAGAATGCCACTTAGCTTACATTTGCATTTGGAAGCTGAAGTGTTAAAGAGTATTATAATATGGTATGCAAGAGCTACGTTAAAATTTCCATTCTGATAAAACTAAATACTCATAATTTATTGGTAATTACATAAAATGTTTCAGAATCAAGAGAGCCTGAGAGAGGATGAATTCTCCATCTCCCGAGTTTTTATCTGTTGATGGAAAGAGAATTCGTTAGTGTAGAAATAATATCCATAAGTAAGGAATAGATATGTCTCTATTTCTTCTGAGTGTGAGCGTTGAATATCATATGAACTCAGTAATATTAAAAGAAGAGAAGATGTGATGACTACATTATGCATGAACCTGGTGTAGTTTGCTCCTTTAGACTTTGTCAGCTTACTTGTGCTTTTTCATTCCTTTTACAGCAGAGATCAGAGAGCAAAAGATTCCCTTGGCAGGGGAGCTAAATTGGATAATAATATATTAAGGGCAATAGGAAGGGGGAAGGGAAAAGGGAGAGTTCTCACCCAACAGCCTTCAAAAATCATTAGTGAAAAGTTAACACTGAAATAGCAGTGAATTCACATTTCTGCAAATGACAGCTTACTTTCCCAATTTTATTTTTTTAGTGTTCCAACTGAGCAAACAACACAAGAAAAATCTCTGGGGTCAATGAATCGATTTCCCTGCCAGGTCAGAATTATCCCCAAGAAAATATTTACTACTATCATATTCCATTAGCTTAGACAGTCCCAAGAAATGTTTCACTTGAAATAGCAAAAATCTTATTCTACAAAGATGAAATGTAGATTTTGATATTTACATGTCCCCAAGTTATTCTCTCCCCACATCAGGGACAGGATGCTAGATACTTAAACTGCTACCAGTTCCTTTGCTTTTCAACTCAGGAGAGCATTCTCATTCAGTGCAGGCCTTAAGTAACTGTTTAAGTGCTTTCTTGAATTAGAACCAAAATTGTCACTATCTAGGTGTTATATATTTGGCTATTTTAAATTTTACCTTTTTTTCCCCTTCAATTCTCCAGTTTGGGTTGGTTTGCTCTGGTTTATTTTTTTCCGTTGCTCATCCCTGAGACTTCTCATTTTTTTATTATCAGCATTCTGGGGAATGTGTTCCCAGAACCAAACGAATTGTGGTTACTACTCTTATATCCTCCCACTTTATTAAAAAAGTTCAAAATTCAATCAGATAGCTTCTTGCTTTTAGCCAAAAATCAGGCCAGTAAGAGAAACACCATGACTTTGAAATGTTGTTTATGGATACCTTTCATCCTTTGAAACTACAGAAATTAAATGAATGAGAATCTCTTTTTCTCCTTAGGGTTATGTCAAGATGTGGAGAGCTGAAGCAAGCACAACTTTTACAAGCCTTCTTGGTCATTTAGATTTCAGAAATTCTGACTTTCAGCATCCAGACAACCTTTCTGAAATGTGTTCCTTGGCAGGAACACCCAGCATTCAAAAGATATAGTTTACAAAGATAGAGTATCAGATCTTCAAAAGGAGGAAGTAACCAGCACACTTAACACTTTGGAAAACCAGTCTCAAGCATCACAAATAACAGGCTGATGGTGCACTGTTCATTTTCAAACTGGAACCAGGCTCCGCATATGTCATTACCTGCTATGTTTTCTGACTGCAGCATTAGAGAGAACAGTGTAATTATAGTGCATATGCATCTTCAATAACATGGATTACTCACCAGCCTCCAACACACAACTTCTACAAGAGTATATGGAAATCATTAAGGATTATATATAAAGATACTAATTACTAACAATGCCTGCTGAGGTCTTATGACAAAACCCCAGTTGCAGTCACTCAGAAACAAGGTTTTAGAAAAGGTTTCACCACCTCATTACATACAGGCTTCTGTTAGCAGAAGCTGAGTGTTACACAAAAGCATTAATCCTTGCTGAGAAAAGGAGATGAGGATTCTATGTTGACTTCCCAGCTGCTGCTCCCGGTGCTGAGCAGGTTTGCAGAAACAAACCCCTAAGTTATCTATTCAACAGCAAATCCATGTGAAATTAACACAGCACACAAAAATAACCCAAACTATCCCTTCAGAAATAATGCCTTCGCAATGAGAAGTGGACACTTCAAATCAATTTGACCTGCACAAATAAGAACCTTTTTAGATAGTAATAAGGTGCCTGGGCTCTCATTTCAGCTGTGGAAGTTCTGCAGAACAGCGAGTCCATACATCTGTAATATACACACAGGCTGCATTCAAAGTTTCACGGGCAGAAAAAAATGACCAAACTGTGCGTTTTCTTGTTTCAAACAAAGCCAAAGCATGCATGTGCTGTGCATGCCTGCATGGCAAGGGACAGCTGGGTATCACACACATGTTGGACTTTAACCATTATACATGGTGTTTTTAGGGAGGAACTCAACATTTTCAGCCCTGATTCTGGTTACCTGAAAAGTCAGGGGGAATTTCCTCGTGCCTGTGGGGTTGGTACATGTCACCACAGCATGCACTGCCTGTGCCATTGGTGTCATGGCTGGGACCTGGGGATGATTATGGGTGGCCAAGCAGGCTGGGTTCGTGTGGTATGAAGGGCACAGTCTGAGCCTCCACCATACCCATGGCTCCGGGGGCTTCAGACACTGCTGAGGGGCTGCAGCTCTCGCCAGAGGAACAGAGCAGGATCAGCAGCCTGCAGGCAGCTGCAGCCACAGCCACAGGTGGGAAGTGCCACAGCAGGCCCCTCTTCTCTCTGTTGGTTGTGGGTCTGGAGCCCCAGTGGTCACAGCTGGTGGCTGTGAGCATCCCCTCAGCAGCCTGGGGGCTCCGGGTGACGTATTTCAGAATTCCAGCTTTATAAGCAGGCTGCTTTTTTTCTGGGGAAACTGTGTCTGGTGATACTGCAACAAGACAGCTCAGAACCACCAGAAGAGACAAGGTGTTCCTCATAGCAATGTTAAAAGGATCAGGAGCACAGATGGTGGTCTCCCCTATCCTTCCAGTCAAGCCAAGTGGCACAGTAGGTTCTCCAGAGGAAAGGGATGCCATCCAGAGATGGATCATGCTTGAGGAGGGGGCCTGTGCAAACCTCCTAAACTTCAGCAAGGCCAAGTGCAAGGTCCTGCACCTAGATCCTGCACTGGGAGCAATCCCTAACATCACAACAGACTAGGGGAAGAAGGAATTGAAAACTTGGGTTTAAATCTTAAAAAAAATGTGATAAGATCTCCTTTAAGAAGTGGCTGCCCAATAAATTGCTTACAAGTAACTGGGGGGAAAAAAAAGTAACATGAAAGATTTGCTATGTCTCAGTGAAGACAGTGGCTCAGAGTAGGATTCACTCACAGTGAGTAAGAACCATAAGATTTTCAGTGTTTCTGACTGGAAGCTTTGTTAAAACAGTGGTACACAATTCCTAATTACAATGATTATACAAAATAGTATAATAAATCCTGTTAGACAAAAAGTCAGTGTTCTGTTTTTGAAATCCAATTTCGTCTAGTGAATGAGAAAAGTGATCTTTTGTCTTTTACAACTTGGGGAAAATAAACTGGATTTTAATTAGGAAAGAAGTATGACAAAATTAAATCTAAAGGAAGAACAAAGCCTTAACAAAACTAGCTGAAGAGTATTCTTTAAAAAAAAAGGCATTTCCACTTTTTTTTTTAATTGTAGATTGAATTAAGGAGCCCATAGTTATTATATAAGGAAGATAATTACAGAAAAATGTTCAACTGGAGAAGAGCTTTAGGAGAAACTGGAATATATCCTTTGAGTTTTGCTGTATTCCATGGAAAGCATCCACAGTTGCCTCTGTGTGGGCACAGGATTGGTCCATGTTTGAGCTGTGGTCTGGGCAGCTGATGCCAGATGCCTCCTGTATTGTCTCTGCCATGGCTCACAGTGCTCAGCCTCCTTCCTCTGTCCCCTGTCCCTGTCCTCCTGTACCTGCATTTGGGGACAGCAGATAAATCTGGCTGGAAGAAATGGGTGTGTGGTTTCCACAGGAGACATGACAAGCGGGGTGGAGTGGCACAGGAGAAAGTTCAACAGGCCAGAACAGAGCTAGACACGGTGTGACATTTTGGCAAACAGCTTCACCAAGAAAAGATCTGGGGAAGGAAAACCACTCTGCCTGTTCACAGCACCTGATGAGCAGTGTGGGCTGGTCAGGAGGGTGGCAGACAGGGAATGATGCTCTTTAGTGCACACACACATGCAGGCCTGCAAAGCACAAACTTGTGTAGAGCCAATCACAGCCTCTTCCCCACGAGCAGTTCTGCTGACACCAGTGCCTTGATCTGCCCAGAACAAGACGTGACAGGGTTGGAGCCTTGCCTATAACTCTTCCTCTGCCTTTGCAGAGGAGCAGGGTGAGGGGAGATGAAAAAAGAGAAAAAAAAAAGAAAGGAGAAAGCAACAAAGGAGAAAAGCCCATGGAACAGAAACACTTCTGGCTAGAAAGAAGCCTCCTTGCTGATATGCAACTCACAGAAGAAAGACCTGGGTTGGAAGGGACCTTCAACATCATCTAGTTCCAATCCCCAATTCCTCTTCTTCTGTGTCATCTATTCCCCTACCACAAAAATTGTGAACAGCAAGTATTCTCCAGCTGGCTGTCAGATACTTCCTCTTTCTCAATTTGAATACTTTCATTGGCTGTCAGATACCTCCTCTTTCTCAGTTTGAATACTTCCATTAGCCACAAAAGCGGGTTCTCTATTGTCTTAATTCACAAATGTTTTAACAAGCCAGGCATAAAGAGAAAAGGGCAGGAAGGACATCATCTTGGGCTTACCAGGCTGAGGGTGTGCAGTCCACTCACTCATCTTTCCATAGTTTTATGCTCCTCTCTATCTGATAAACTTTTGTTTGTGGAGGAGATAAAGAAAATCAGAAAAATAAATCTCTGAAAAGGAGTTGAGCGCACTGTCTTCAGCAGGCACCAACTTGTAGCCTAAATATTTGCCTCAACATCTTATGCAGATTTAGCAAGCCAGGGGATCAGCTCCTGTTTTATTAAACAGTGTGTTCTTCCCTTTCTCACAATATTCTCTCCAGACTGTATTGATTCAGGCAACACAATTAGTGCTGACTCAGTCTCAAAAAGCACTTATGTATTTTGTCTCATGACACAAAGGCAAACTGAAAACTCTCATGATTTGTATTGTAGTAATGTAAAAATAGAAAAAAAAATTCTGCAAACATTTATGGAACCTTTATAGTTCTACATGAGTAAAACTGAAGTAAAAAAAAACCTGAAGTAAAGCCCTTATTCACTTGGGAATCTAATATTGTCTAGAATAATTTTCAGAAATATAGAAATGACTGATTTATGTTGTTTCAGAGGAGGGTCCTTGGACCAAGGACCATTTATCCTTAAGGATTCAGAACTGCTGAGTCAGACAATCAAGTTAAAGTAGAACTCACATTTAAACTGTTTACCCAGCAGTTAAAACGTGGAGTTACATTTTCTTACATGTTTTAATTTCTTAAGAATAAACGACCTCACAAAAAACCATCACAACAACAAAAAACCCGAAACCCAGCAACAAAAAAACCCCACACCACAAAACCCCAGAGCTAGAAGTCTTGTGACCTGCTTGCATGGATGGAAGCTCCACACCTATGGATTTGCTGACTTTAATATCTTAGCCTACTGACAAGTAATAGGTCTTTTTGTGAGGGCTTGGTCCTGTTACCTGATTTTCTACTGCCATACTGACAGGGCTGTGTTTGCCCTTTAGCTCTGTTTTTGCTGAAGTGTAGAGGCCTCATGAGAACAGGGCTCCCCTGAAAGCAGCAGTCACCGTTGGTTGTAGAGTTCTTGTACGGATGATTTTTGCCGTGGAACACAAGCACTGGCCAAAAAAAGCCTCCACAAAAAAAAGAAGACTAGCCACAAAAATGACACCTTCTAGTAGGAATGACATGTACTTAGCACAGCAGCCTGGCCTGCCAAGCCTCTGGTGCTAGGAGCTCAGCTAGCAGGTTTGCCTGCAGTACCAGCACAGGCATTTTTTCCATCAGTATTTTACTGCTTTCCCAGCTGAAGTGTACAAATGATTTTCTGCTTTTCCTTCTCTCCATTACAAGTTAGCCTGTTTAAATTTGTGCAATTCTGATTTTTTGTTGGTGGCTTGTCATCACACTGTCTTCAGAATACTTAGGAAACAGTAATGAAACACAACAATGTGCTAATTTGTGAAAATAAGCATTTTACTTTAGAAGGGAATACATTTACACTGGTAGTGATGCAGGCAGACATTAGTTATTATCCTATCTACCAGCTCACCCAAACTGTGGTCTCATTGTATTAAAAAAATTGGGAGATTCACCATCAGATTCATTAAAACAAAGATTTATTTTCATCTCCTCTGATAGGCCTTTCTCCAT
The DNA here is from genome assembly GCF_003984885.1 of Neopelma chrysocephalum. Taxonomy (NCBI): domain Eukaryota; kingdom Metazoa; phylum Chordata; class Aves; order Passeriformes; family Pipridae; genus Neopelma; species Neopelma chrysocephalum. The sequence continues at coordinate 4,040,837 of NW_020897703.1, forward strand.
TTAACTTCTTCCAGCCATTCAGGAAAGAAGCACTAGTGAAACCTCACAGAGAGTTTATAAGTTATGGCTCAGGGACACCTGTGTGCTGTGCTGTGTTTGTCCAAAGAAACTTCTAGTTCTGCCAGAAACATTGAGTGCTGCTGAGCCATCAAAGTCTGCCATTTCTGGTGTGCCACACCGATAGTGCTCTCCTTCCTTTAAAAAAACTGCCCTTACTGTCCTCCAGCTGATAAATATAACTGGGATTGACATTAGCTTCTGCCTGGCCCATAAATGAGATGCAAGCCTTTGCCACCCATGCCCTTGATGTCAAGAACGACTCACGCTCTAGCACCCCAATGCCACAGCCAATGCTGCGAAAGGGAGAATGTTTAAGTACTGTTCTTGCTTAATTACAGCTCACTTTTAAAAAAAAAAACATCACAGAGAAAGGAAGGAAAAGCTATAACAACCACCCAGACAGGGTAGCAGATGGGAAAAAACAGAGCCTCTACAAGGTCATACAGAGCAGGTGGCTGCTTGTTTATAGACACCTGTTTTCACAAGAAAATGTATTTTGCAGTGTGAATTATGGAATATCCCCTATTTATTAAAGGAGGACTGGAACACCCCATCTCCTCTGGTAGGTTTTTTAGAGCAACCTGTGGTTGGGTTTTAGATAGGAAATGATTCTTTCAAATTTCTGTATTCCTGTCCTAAAAGAAAGGCCTGTGACTCCCAAGACTGCAAGTCTACTATAGCTGGTACCACCACTGTGCTGCTGGCATTCTCCATGTCTCAAATCCACACACATCCATCGCCAGAAGCCAAGCTATTATTACAAACAACAGGTTCACGTCCCTAAGCCAAAGTCTTTTAATTGGACCTCAAAATTAATCAAGTATATAGACAAATTCCTTATTAATGTTAAAATCAGTACAGCACTAATGACTCTAACAGAACAACCCGTATTGTCACTAAGTTTAAATTTTTATCATTTTGAGGCCAAAATGAACCAACATGTAGGTCTACCTACCTCTTCCATAACACAGTAGATTAATTGCCCCCAGGAATCCCTCCACCAGGGATGAATCCAGCAGAATTTGTTTCAGTGCAGCTTGAAAAATTACTTCATGAAAAATAAAGCATCCTGGTAGTACTGACCAATCCGAATCCTGCTCAAATGCCAACTGTTTTCACGCAGACCAATTGTTGTATTATGAAAGCCAGTACAGAACCTTGAAATATGGCAGAATTTGCTATTGTAACAAGCCTGCATGATGACCACAGGCAGAACACAGCTGCTGGATCATTGGATTTCTCTGACGCATAGTGATGCAACAATCAATAGGTTATTTTGCAATTTTACTAATAAAATATTTAATGCACAAGCAACACAGAAAAATTTTAAACTAGACAATAAACCAAGTTGCCAAAAGAGAAGAAAAACACCAGACGTGTGCAACATAACTGTACATGTACATTCTGCTGTTGTTCACAGAATGGAGTTTCACTACCTGAACACAGCAGTTCTCCCTCACCCTTCAATAATTTAGAGCAAAGAGCTTGCTTTCGCAAAATATTTATTATTCAAAAGCCTCCATAACCAAATACTGTTGAGAAAATTAAGACATCAAGACTGCAAAAACAAAACCTAGTCCACTGAGCTCCAAGCTCTGTATACAGGCAGGGGGTTGTTTTATAGCCACTCTCAAAGACAGGCTCCTTCACTTCTGTCAGCCCTTCTTTTCCTTCCCCCAAACCCAAACTGGAATTTCCTACCCACAGGCACTTCAAACTTGCTTTGCCTCCTCATTCATATTATCTTGCTCCATCCTCTTGAAGATCATCGCTCATCTCTGACCCCCTTTGAGTATAAATCCTCTGTCATGGTTTCAGCAAGGCCCAAAATCCAATTCTGATTCCTAGCCCCCCACCCACATCTCAACCCCATGTGAGATGGGTTTTCCAGACAAAAACACGAGACTCAATATGGGGGAAGGAATATATTACAGGACTATACAGCAAATAAATACTATAATACACTGCATACAATCTTAACTCTATATCTATCTCTACCATGACAATAATATTTACAATGGGCCCAATCTCTTCTCCCTCCAAATAAAAGTCCAGGAGAGAAGAAGAAGAAAAGACCCCTTCCAGTCTGTCAGCAGCAGGCTCTCTCTAGGCAGCAGGCTCTCTTCTTCTCTTCCAGGCAGCAGAAGCAGTTGTTGGCTCTCTGCCAGCACACACGAGGGGGTCTCCAAGCCCCTCGGCCCTCCGTCTTCAAACGGGGGTCTTTCCGTGGACTACGTAACCCCAGACAAGGTCGTTCCACCACGGTCATATCACGAAGCACGGGGGTCTTCGTGACAGTCTGGTATCTTCAGGGGAAATCAAGCCCCTTCACAGAGCTTCTGTGCTCTGCTTCAAAGATGGCTGCCAGCTTCTCTGAAGCTGCAGAAAGGGGGGGGGAAGCCCAAGGTCACCCCCTCCACACACATTCCTTTTGCTGTCCTGCCTTATCTCTCAGGAGGCCGGAGCTTCTTCGCTCCTCTCAGCAGTGCATACTGCACTTTAGGACTCCTCTTAGTCCACCACCCCCTCCTCTTTCTCGGAGGGGTCTCTAGAGAGTTTGGGGGGTTTGGCTTGTCCAGTTCTTACCCCGTGAAACTCTGTTCCTGCTGCTGGCTTGGTTCTCTTGTCCTGTTGCTGCTTTTCCTTCTCCTCAGACACCTCTGTGTCTGCCTTAGCTGCATACCGGCTTGTGTTGCTCCTTTTGGTCCTTATCAGTTGGCTCTTTGCCACTGCTCTTCGGACGCTGCTGTCTCTGTTGCTGCTCCGTCGCTGCTCCCAGCGTCTCCCACTTCTATTTACAGGGGAGAAACTCCCCCAGCTCCTAGCTACAGGCACTCAGTCCAGTCTGACACTGTTCCGAGTCCCTGCAGCCCCCAACCGGGGGCTGGGGGGGCAGAGGCCCCCAAGGGGCCGGAGCCCCTTCTCCTCGTGGCCTCTACAACATGGCCACCTCTTCTTCTCACAAGAAGTACCACTGCTTCTTTTCCGGTCTCCAGAGATATGTTTATATTTTGCAGGAGCACGGATTGGGTCAAGCCCCAAGGGTCACCACCCCCTGGGGGTTACCACTTTCAGCTTCAGGGGGAAAACCTGGCTCAAACCACTACAGCTGACGTAAACCCCTAAAACTTCACTGAAACCAGAGAACCTTAATCAGATGAGGAACTTATGCTTTATGTCTGCTTCTTCTGCTTTGTCCAGTTGATTCATGTTTTTTGAGTGGATGGATCCACCTTGTCTTCTCTCATTCTGTTTCTGAAGGAGCTTCCTGGCATTTCTGCTTCACTAGTAGTTTTTCGCCTACTTCAAAACCTCTTAAGTCTCTTCATTTTTTTTCAATCCTCCATTCTACTAATAACCTACTAAACATTTCTGAATTATGTAATCAATTTCTCTATTTTTTAAATTTCACTAAATTAATGTAATTTCATAAATGCATTGTAGGAATTATATGCATAAAAATTACCTTTTAAACAAAATACACTAATGAAATATAGTCCTATATTGAATGTTTCCTTTAGTTCCAGAAGAGGTATTGGAGAAGAAACGGCCTTTCCCATCCTTAATGTGGGAGGTAGAACTGAGAGAAAACGAGAACTTCACCAATCTGGAAGAAAAGCTTGTTTGCCATCCTGAATGAACACACATGCTACCAGCAGTTATTTTTGCCTAGTCCACCACTTTAGGGCTAGGAGAAGCTAACAAAATCTACTCACAGTTTGGGTTTTTGCTGTAACATTTCAATATACTGCATCCTACATCACTGACCATATAACAGAAATTATGTGCTGTTCTGTGGCTCTGTCAGAGGTAGAACGCCAACCTCACAAACCAGCACACTGCAGAACACTTTTACAACCAGGAGCAAATTTAATTGCATATGCTGGTGCATCCTTGGTGGGATGCCAATAGAGCATCCCCCACCACACACATGCACATGCTCACAGTCAAGTCAGGAAGTGTGGCATTCACACATGGCTCAGTGTTACATCTGTACACACGCCCAAAAAACTCATGCTGGGCACTAGCTCTGAAATAACTTCTAGAAGTCATTTCTGGAAAAGCTGTTGTTTCAGTAAATAGCATGAATTAGGTACTGTTATTACCTGCACCACAGGAAACAATGCCTTTTTAAAGCTTGGAGCTTAAGTTGGCACAACTCCTTCACGCAAAGATAATATTTTTAAAGATGGGGGTTGTTTACCTAAATGTTTCAAGGCACTGAGAGTTTTCCACTGTAATGAAAGGTCTTTGTATCAGGGTCTACACAATCACAACCAATAAAATAAGTTATTTCTGAACACTATGCTCTTCAGCTAATGCCAAACCTTTGCAGACGGCGGGTTTAAAATTTGACCTACCAGGAAAACTATCAGAGGTCAACATTTTTATTCACACAGCCCTAGTGACCAGTGGCTTGCACAGCAAGGCAAGTTAGGCAGGGATAAGGATAAAAAGTAGTTCTCTCTCTCTTCTCTATCTGCCTGGAGGGAATGAAGGCACCTACTTTTGCAGCTCCAATGTTCAAATCCTTTTTGCTTTCATGTGGTTACTGTGAATGTTCTCTGGAGTATTAAATGAGAGGAAGGCATTATAGTTTTCAACTTTGATGCCCCATTAAGATGAATATGCACCTAATGAGCTGAGAAATTACCATTGCTGCTTTTTTTTGTACTGCTTTACAAGAGTAGCTAATCAGGACGGGGGCATGCTCTTTGTGTTCTTAACCCAACAGCAATGAAAGTTAGAAGATCATATTCAAGCATATGTTTAATGCAGCAACAATAAAGGCAATAATAACTCCTGCTATGAAAGGAGGACTAAAAGGGCATTTCTTCTTATTTATTTATTATTTATTTTAATTTTAAGAGCTACAGTAACTATCCCTGAACCATGCAGTTCAGATGTTGTTTGGCATAAAACTTAAGGGATATTTGGAAACCAACTGTGCCCATCAAAATTGTCAACATTTAAATGTCTTAAGACAAACAGCAACAAAAATAACCATCACCACTGAAACCACTGATTATTCAGGAGGGAAAAAAAAAAGCAGTTTTAGGTTAATGGCAACATTTGAACTCTATCAAAGCCCCTTAATGCAGTAAGTTAATCCTGTTGAAATTTGAAATATGTCCTTGTTTCTCAGGTCAGGCTCCCCAAGCTGTATCTAGTGACATAACATGAGAAGCTAAAGCCAATTATATTCCAGCATTACTGACTAATATTCCCTACCTGCCAACTGGAGTGTAGCAAGTCTTATTCATACTGTGATACGTGATCATGACTATGAATCTCTGTTTTCCCCTAAGGGAAATCTTGTAGCAAACAGTTGACAGAGCAATGAACAATTTCAAGACTAACAAAGTAAAAATCTAATAAATGTGATGCAAATAAAGAACATGGGAATTTAGGCATTTTTTTAATCCCTAAAACAAAATGCAAGTTTTCTTTCCTTTCAAAGATATCTCACTGGAAAGGTAGTATTTAAGTAATGAAGAGAGCACTACCACACTACCACACTGACACCTTGGCAGGGCTCGTGTCCTGGAAGGTTTCAGTCCCCTGTTCGTACCACAAATAGTTTATCGTGTTACTTTACTCAGGTGGTGAAATGTTTGTGGATCCAAGCCCAGTAACAGCTCTGATGTCCCCACACAGTTGCAAAGCAGCAGTTTGCAAGGTGTTGAGCAATTGTAGCTTCTCTGGTAGCAACAATAGGCCAGGAGCTCTCTGAACCAAACCTATGTGATGGTTACACTGTGTTCTTGTAAATGAAACCAGAAGGAAGTATGTACCCTCTGCTTCTGTAAGCATTTGTTTCCAGTGCTTACAAAAGGCAAGATGGCATTTATTTGTTTGGGGTTTTTTTCCCTATGTTTTACTCAAGAAGATGTTGCTCTTCTTATGTACCACATTTAGCCTATGGCAGAGGTGACATAAGAAAAAGTTTCCTGCAATCTCCTTTTAAAAAAGTCATCAAAATCCCAGAAGATCTGGTAACCTTATAGGGAAAATAACAGTAGGGATGATTCATCCCTGGTTTTCTTTGATGTACTTTTCCTTTCTAAAAGATGCACTCCAACATTTTGAAAGAGTATTTTCCCTTTGATAAAAGTATTACTGCAAAATGTGGTCCAGAAGATTAAGTTTTTAGGTAGTTCTAGGCTGCTTCTTCCCCTACACTTATGCCAGCCCTGCAATTGTTATTTGAATTTTGGTCAGCCTCAGTAAGGCACAGGACTACTCTGTGGTGTACACAGACACAGCACATCCTCGAGGGTGCTTGGGGAGGGATTTTGAAGACTATTATTTTAACCCAGGTGTGGAAGAGAGAAGCACTGCTCCTGCCAGTGACCAGCTGCTGATCTGCGCAGTCAGGTTGCCCAGGTCGGGGTCTGCTCGCAGCTTTACTCTCTCTGGAGGTGCCCTGCAGCTGCCCACTGATGCCCATGGAAAGGAAAACCTTGGGAGAGCTGCAAATGGTAGCAGAGGCAGTTCCTCGCCTGCAAATGCAGCACCCTGAGCTCTCTTTCCACAGTGAAGGAGCAAAGCTCCTTCTGCTTGTTCTGGGTTCCTGAATTCCTCATCATACTGACTTCTGCTGCTACAGCAGCCATCAAAAGGAATCCCATGGGGGAATCTGAACAGAGGGAAGTATTTTGTGGAGAGAAAATGTCACACAGAAGAAAGGGGAGAGGAGGAAGCATCATCTTTAGGGTTGTATTTAAGCTGTGATTCCACTTTGAAGACGAGAGCTGGCAAAATCTCACTTCCACACAAGTCATTTGCATCCTCCGTGCACTCAGTCACGTCAACTGGCTGCACAGGAAAAATTAAACATGATTACTGCTTAATTATCATGAGATCTCTGCAGCCAGAGATCAGCAATAATCCCACCTGATGCATCAAAAATGCCAATTAAGGATTAAAGGGTCAGGGATGATTTTTAAGGGGAAAAAATAATAATAATAATAAAAAACTCAGGTGTTTTTCAGATAATGAAATTCTTATTCTTTTGCAGTTTTCTCACCTCTCTTCTTTTTCCAATTAATGGCAAAGTAGAAAGGCGGAGAAAGTAATAGAAAAAGGAAAGAGAATCCAAAGTTCAAGATTCTTCAGTATGTATTTAAAAGCAGTAAATTTCATGGGGAAAAAAGGGAAATTTTCACAACAGTTCACCTTTCACCTAAGTTCACACTATTTTAATTATAACACTTCAATGAGCATAAATGTAAGTTCCAGCATGCATAGCTGCTGAGGAGCATGCCACAATCTTGGCTATAATCTGTTTCACAGATATTACTGTTTTGCTACAGGTGACAGGAGAAAAAAGAGCAAAACTGCTTTACCTCAATTTACTGGTTTACCACGGAGAAGAAGAATGGGTAAAGGGGCACTTCATTCAGAAAATGAGCAAAATACCTGTGAAAGTCACAAGATAAGTGGAGAAGCTTTAGAGCTTACATCAACCATTTCCAAATCCATTCTTCTAAGTAACAGTGTGCTTTACAAATTAGCTTAAGATTTATTAAAGTAATTCAAGAATGTGAAAGAAGAAACAACAGGCTTTGAGGAAAATTGAATTATTTTACATCGTCAGTATGATGAACTTAAAAAGTCTAGTTTGCTGCTAGGGATTTGAGAAAACCTGCTTTGTAGTAGTCAGCATGGGGAAATTCAGTGAACACAATTTAATCAACAAATCCACTGGAACATGATTATTTTACCATCCTGATACATACAACACGATGAGTCAGAAGGTATAATTTCCTTACACCGCTTTATAACAGACATTAGATCAAAAATGCTGCCGCGTGCATCCGTGTTAATGTACAACGATTCTGCTAAGTACCTTTGTGAGAGCAGCCTTCAGTGGCTACAAGCACTCTTCTCTCCCCAATGGCTCGCTACAAATCATCTCCTGCCCCACAGCACAAGGTTAGAAGCTAAAAAAATGAATACACCAGTAATTTCTTTCCGACAGTGATTTGACACCCAGCTGATGGAAGGAGCTAAGCATGTAACCTCTACACCGTGACTTCTGCTAAAAGAGATTCTCTCAAAACACCCATGGGGTTATGGATTCCTGCTAATAGCAGCAATAGGATGGATGATAAAATTATGGCAGTGTAGAAACGCTCTCTCAATTAATTTCCCATCATGGTAAGGCCATTATCAGTGGATGTCATCTAGTGAAATGGAAGAGAAAAACACAAACCCAGAAGCCTTCAATACCTTTGAAAGTTTCACTCACTTAGCACATGATATAATTGCGGGGTAGAGCAGGCCAGCCTCTTGAAACAGTTTACCTTCAAGCAAGGCTGTAATGGTATTGATTTAAAGCTCTGACAGGCAGATTTGCTTAAAAAACATAAGCATAGATGAAATTAAAAAAGAAACAAGTACACAGCCCAGAAGGAAAGCAGGCAGATATTCCTCTCTCCTCCTCCAAAAATGGGTTGATTCAAGATTTCTAGATGTCAACAAGAACTCTTTTCTACCAGCTCTCAACACAAAGCTGACAGAATATTGTTTTATGGGTCTTTATATTATACCATGTTGTACAATGCATCTATTTCTCTAAAGAAGCTGCTTCAAACAACAGGTCTCCTTAGCTGTTATCTGCAGCTTTTCTGGGGTAAGACGGAAAAGTTTAGAAAGCAATGGACAGGAAGCAACACCATGAAGCCTACAGGAGGGCTCTCACATATACACACACAAATGCACGTATATTTGTATATATTGAGAGTATGTATGAACTTATTGAGAGTATGCATGTGTATTTAAATACATACAAATGCACAGCCATATATAGTAATTAACTAAAACCTATTCTTATTTTGGGCAAAATTAAGACTCTATCAGAGAAAAAACAGGCAGGTTTTGCTCTCTTTTCTTGTCGTCCCCTCCTTGCTTGCTACCTGGCAGTTTTTTCACTGCCTTCCCAACACAGACACTACTGTGAACATGCAGGAAGCAGAGGCCTGGGTAGTGCTGTGGGGAAAGCTGAGCCATGCATATAAGAAAAGATCGCTGGTGTACGGAAGGTTCCTTCTGTGTGTCGATCTGGAGACATGATTTCTCCTACTATAATTAAGGTAAAAGACATATGATTAAGAATTAAAACTCAGCCTAAGAGAAAGTGTATGCCAGGAAGAAGTGAGCAGAAGAACATTTACAGTAAGAAAGGCAGCAAGAAAGCAATGAGCTGAAGCCAGCTGGAAGGGTTAGAGACTTTCTTTAACATAGTCAAAGAAAAATCTACTTCCATAAACGAGAAAGAGGGCAGAATCCTCTGGGCTGTATTTTTGTCTTTCCAGTTTTGAAAACGTACAGAATATATCGGGAAGACATTTGCATTTACAGTGCAATTCCAACAGTCCTTTGGATACGCACATGCAACTATTCATTGGTGCAAAGCATCCAAGGCAATTCTTGTAATAAAGGTCAAAATTCCTTTTAGCTGTTAGAGAAGGTGGTGTGAGCCCTAACCTTCAGGGGAAAATGTATAGGCCGATGCACATGAAAATGTACCACAGAGTGCCTCAGACTATGGTCCCATGGCTTGGTTTCAGCTGAATAACACCAAGAATGTTCTGTGATTCTGTGAAGAGGTGACTACCTCTAGCTACTAATCATCACCTCAGCAGAGTTCATAGCCTACCGGGCTTGTTACTGCTGCCCCCTCCCCTTTCCATACTATCATAACAATCTAAATGGCATTAATACTCCAAACAGGAGTTTTTACCAACCCAAAGTGTTTTGACATAGTCATATTAGGCCATCACAACACAGGAAGATCTAACAGTTGTTTCCAGCAACAGCTGCAATAGGGTAGGACACAGTTTGGTCATATTTTGAGCACGAGGATGTCTTCCAGCATGGTTCAGAAAGCATTAACAAAGATGACTGAACTCTAATGCCAGATTTCATAGCTCTGAATAGAAACAGGTGGCCAAATGAAAGAATGCTCTTCAGGAGTGGTTACTACAGCAAATAAGTCACAAACTGAATTCTATGTCAAATTTCAAATAGTTACATTGATTTACTTTCTTCCCCCTCAAGCATTACAATAAACAGCTTCAAGCACAGCTGGTAATCTTAAGAAACTTCAGGTGGAGGAAAGCATTTCTCTGTTTGTAGAGATCTTCAAGTAACTTTCAAAACAGGAAAAAATACTTTTGGAAACAAGTGCTCCTCAGCTTGCTTGGGTCGCAATTGTTGTCATTATTGACAGCTCGGCAACGTAGGAGACAATCTGCTCTTTTATAAAGTCTGTTTCCACTCCCCAAAATGAAGCAATTGGCAAAGGGCTTTGACTGACACTGACACTTTGACAGCCTGAGACTCAGGCTCCTTTTGCCCAGTGTGGTCTTAGCCTGGCACTACCACTGCAGTTGCCTCGTTCCAGTTTACACCTGCTTGAAGGAATTACACAGTGGCAGCAAAATAGATCTTAACCTTATTCCTTGGGCAGCTTCTTTGTTTCAGCTGCCAGCATGTATAGTACCACTGCATAAATCTACTCTCATTTAAATGTGTTGTTTTATACAGCAAAATGGAGAAATGTAAACTTTATGTCTACATCAGGGGCATCTTCAGCTTTGAAAACTGTGTAAGTCTTTTAAGCATCTCTGGATGTCAGCTGTGTGAGACTGTAAGTGGACATCTGGGGCATGTTAATAGTTTTATTTTAAAAAATGTAACCTGTAGCAGAAAAAGTACCTCTTTTTTTCTCAAATGAAAGCTACAAGAGCAAAGGCATTCAGCTACAGATACAGCTAGGAATCGTTTATAGCAAGGGTGGGGAACCCCACACTTCCACCCTCAAAACCCCCTCTAGCCATTATGTCAGGCAGAGAGAAGACACAGTGACATTATCCCAGCGATAGCAGATCATCACTATGTTTCTTACCACAGCAGTTGATGTTTAATTCCAGCTTTTTGAAAGTTAGATCACTGAAAATGCCTACAGCTGCTCTGTATCTGCTTCACTTCAATACCTATCTGTTTTAGAAACCTGCCTTTGTAGCTGGTTGCATAACTTCTTTTCAAACCTCATTAAAATATACATACCACCGAACTCACTCCCTCCACGTAGATGATTTGCATGTCCCTTTGTTTCATGGGGCAATTTCAACCACCTCCACTAGCCTCAGTTTTGCTTGATATTCTTCCTCTATCTGAACTCTGTGAAGAAAGTGACGGCACTGACTTTTTGACTTGACAGGACTTTGGCTTGAGACACAGCTGCAATTCAAGAGCAGGCGGCCGTGGCAAAGATCTCAGTCAGTTGAGTGAGCAGCTTCCGTCAGGTCTGCTGCAGCCTGAGGATCTGGAGAAAACTGTTACTATAACAAAACACCCTGAGATTTCTGTTAAATTAAAAGTGGAGGGTTTTGACATTTTGTCCGAATTCTGAATGGATGGTTTCTGAAAACTCAGAACATGACAGAGTCAGACTTTGGTGTCCAAGCCAATATACATAACATCACTTAAAGTTTGCCTTCCCTGAGTGGCCAAAACCAGACAAAATGGAAAAAAATCCAAGATAAAAGTACAGTGAGAATTTTAATAAGAGCAGACTCCAGCCCACTGAGTCCCTGCTGTGGAACTGGCAGGTTTGTTACATCCTCATGAGATGGGTGAGGTACAGAATCATACAAATTCCTTATAGGGTTTGCCATCACACCTATGGTGTCTTTAACCTTGTACTACTTTATTGTACTGAAATTACGTCAAAACAAATATTCAAGAATAATTGCCTGATAATGTTTGCCTGCTGTGGCAATGCTGCAGAAGACACAGTACTTGTACTATTCTTTCTGCATCCAGCATTTTGCTCAGCCCTAAGGAGGAGATTGAGAAGCCAAATCAAATGACAGCTGATGCTGACATTTTCCCAAAACTAAACTGAAATTTTTTTTTAATGACTAATAACTGAAATCACTTTTGATCTGCAGATTTTTAATTATGGTTTGCTTCTTTATTCCAGTCCTGATGGGGAACGGAAACAAAGAGTACAAAATAGCAGGAGACATTGCCTGTATTTCTGCCTTCAGTAGGGACAGAAACTACTGGAATTTTCCAGTGGTCACCTTCTAATTCTTCTTTTTCAACTTTCTGGACAACAGAAGTCTGCGTTGCTCCCAGATAGCCCCAGTATAGCATGTTTATAGGTTCTCTTGACTGCCAAGAGAAACTCGGTGAGAGCCTCAAGCTCTCAAGAAAAGAGCAAATGAGAATCAATGGTGCCAATTTCTTGTTGCTCCCCGTAACCAAAAAAGTGTTTAATTTGTGGGGCAGCTGCATTCAATTGCTGCACTGTGCCTTTCACCCTGGGTCGCAGACTGAGGTGGTTCCGATGGGTTTGGATGACACTGCCAACATAAACACAGTCTGGGTATGATAAGAATGACAAAGTCCTGAGTAAGATAAGAGTAGCAGTAGCTGTTGTGGTGATGGGTAAGAGCTGCTAGAGAGTGGATCTAAGGTAGACTTGCTTAAAAAGCAAGATGCATAGGCAGGTAGTTATAGAGTGAGCCGTCTGCTACCACAGATGAATCCCTAATCATCAGAAGTCACTGCCATGCACAGCTTGTTACATTAAAATGAGGAAGGAAGAATTACTCACTCTCTACAAGTGTCTAATTGCTTTAATTAGCAGGAGGCTATCCTGAAGATGCCAAACTTGAGTGTCCGACACACCAAACTTGAGGTCCTTATGCGATCTCCAACTTTTTTTTCCCCTAACAACCTGGATAAATCAAAGCAGGATGAAACTATCCATAAGCCCACAAACATGCCCTGCATAACCATCACAATATATACAATGTACAAATAAGATGGCATATTCTACGTTACATAAACGCTCATGGTTTAAATGATGAAAGTGCTAAAACACAACGCAGTTTTCTCTCTGAAAAAGAGATTCAATAAATAAAAATTGGTACCTAATGGAGTATCTTGCTTGAAGAATTCAATAAAATTAAAGAGAGGAGTGAATGTTTCACCCCTAGGTACTTTTTAAGATATCTTGGTCAACTGTCTCATAATGATATTTTCATTTGAAACCAGGGATTACAAAGCTGTCTGTGCACTGATTAAACACAGAAACACAAGATTGGAAAGACCTGCATTGTTTTGAGACAGAGAAGTATTATAATCCTCTACATATGAAAGGTAACATTGAACAATAATGGAAGAGAGAAGAGATAATAAAATCCAAGCTGGAGTTCAACTTTTCTAGGTGCTTTTGAGAAGTCCCATGTCCAGATCCACATGATTTATTGAAGCCAAAGGAAGAGGAACAAAGTGCAAGCAGAGAATGATCCTGAATCCCAGGCCTCTGCTCTAATTACCAACCCATGAACCTCTGCTCTCCTCCAGCGACAATTTGCTCTCACAGAGTTTAATGCATTTAAAAAAAAAATAAATTAAAAAAAACAATCTCTAAATCATTCGTCCCCAACCTATGCATATTACACCTGACATACATCAGGATGGAATGTGGCTTTTTTGTCTTACTTGAAAGTGCAGTGGTGCTTTCATATGTCTCAGGCTGTGCCACTGCTGGATTCAACTTTCTGTATAAAAAATCAGAGCCAAAGGCAAGCTTCTGGTACTGCACCTACCAGTCCCGGATTTCAAAAACCTTAAATAATTTGCCTGACAATGCTGAAGTATATAGAAAAAGGACTAAATTCAGCAACAAAATATGAAATAAACATCTGTATTCAGTCTTGAAATGCTTCATGTTGCCATACATCTCCCAGTTTCTAAGCACACACCCTACCAAAGTCCTTTCTGATTAATAGCCTCTTCTGTGGCTCCAGGGAAAGGGGAGTGGATGTACTAATCTATTATCCACCTGTCTTTGTATTATGTAATACAACACTTATTTTATCCAGGAAGATTCATCACCATTGACACCATAATAATCAAAGCTTAAATTGCATACCAATGAACTTCTAACACTAGCCTTATCTCAATCTGATAACTAGAGCTGAATCAGATTTGTCTATCAAAAGCTAATCAGGAAATCTCTAATTATTTCCTAAATAAAACAACATAGTTATTAATTCATGATGAACCTAAGCAGCTAGATTAAAAATAACCAGTTTCAAAAAAATCTTTCTGCTACACAACTGGGCATAATAAATACAGATAAATAGAACTTATTAATCCTCCACAAACAAATGCCCTTTTATATAAGCTAACTACTGGCTGGTTTTTGTAAGATGTGACTGTAAGCTTAGTCCTGCTTACATAGGTGCAGAATCAGACCTGTCATGACTTGCACTCTGGTGCAAGTTGATGTGAAAGAATAATAATTGTCACCACGGCTACACCTTAAGGACCAGCTAGGGTCTGAATGAGAAAAGGCCTAACTCAGACTCTGGGATATGCTAGATTGTAAAACAGGCTCCAAAAATCTCTTTGTTGTATGAGAACAAGGGGTAGGATATTTCATAGCACCTCAGAGCATTTTTTCCACTCCCAAAGGGAGAACAAACCTCTGCAATTGCGAGGTCCTTTCTGTTATAAAGAGAAACCTTTGAAGAAGTGACTTTCAGTGGCACAGATTTCAGGACTGGAAAGTCCTAGACTCACATGCCTTTCATTCATTTGTGGATAGGTACTGGTTTCCTTTGATTTCTGAAAGGAAACATGGACTGACAACGCAGAACTAAACTGCAACATTTCCCATTATTATAAACATTTTACTGTAAAAAAAAGGCATATGCATATTTATAAGAATATTTGTGCCACAACCAATTTCCACTACTGCAGGAACATATCTGTTCATGTTCTAATCATGCATAATTGGCAGCTTTTGACCACTTTTTTCCCCAAGAAAAATTCCCCTAATATGCACGTGGGCTAGGGAGAAAGTATCCCATCTGCTGACTGGCTCTGCAGGCATCTGGTGAATGCTGTCTTTTCCTGTGCTTAATGAGCTGTAGAAGCTGGCACAGCCAGCAGGATGAAAGATAATGTTAGTGCTCAAAGAAGTCCTCCTATTGTTCTTCCTCAATCACTTTGAGCACAGTCAATACTCACACACCTATCCCGCAGCCGCTTCGCTTCAGGTGACTTCTGTCTAGCTGGGGGAATCCTATCTCGAAGCTCAGGTTGGCAAAAAGAAGGACATAGTGTGTGACTTAATTCAGACATACATTAGAAGTACTGTAAAACAGCAACCTATCAAAAAAAAGAAGAAAAGGCTACCAAGAGTATTAAGTTCTTTCTGATCAGTTTTAGGGCTTTGAGAAGATTTAACCTTCTATTTCTTCTTTGAGCATTACTGTCACTGATGAAAGTACCAAAACTGTATTCTTTGGATGGAGCTCCACATTAGAGTGATATTCCAGATTAAGCACCTGCAGGCCCATTGCAAACTGGAGAAAGAACACGTAGAGCTTGCACTTCAAGAGATGAATTTGCTTCCTGGAGTTTGATCTGGATAATCGGTGTGCACTGTCAGAAGTCCTGTGCAGTTTTGTATTTGGAAGTAGCAGGTGCAACTTTCCACTGAAATAAGATGTCTGACTTTAACAGAAAAAAACCTATTTTCATGACTCTGAAATAAGTCGTCTTCTTCGGTCCAGTAAAACCAGTTTTCAGCTGTTGCAATAAAAGCGAGCACTAAAACCAGTTGCTCCAAATTTTTATCAAGTTTTTGTTACATGAAACTGAATACTGTTTTAGATGAAATCTCAGGGTACGGAAAAAGTGATTTAAAGCTTTACTAGGTAAAAAATGTACCATCATATCACTGATATTTCGACAAATTTTAGATATTCTAAAGATACTCTTCAGATTCTGGGAAATGCTCAATTCTCTGGAGACAGGCCAGTGAAATAAATTGATCTAATCAATAAGTAGTCAGAAAACATCTCAGTGTGGCATGAGCAGAGAAGCTTCCAGCATCAGCTATGTCCCTGATTGCCAGCAGGCTAGAAATACTCAGATATCAGACTCCCTCAGTAGGATGACACACATCCACTGCCATCTGACATTCAAATTCTTAGCGAAGCCCCAATGTATGCTACGTGTGTATACTTGCAAATATCCCATTCCTTAAAGCAATATTTATATCCATGCCTATGTTTGCTCTGGCATTAAGAAGATATGTAAAAAAAGGAAAAAAAATGCTGCCAAAATACTGTTTTCTCTCTCTCTTCCCCAGCCTAGCCAGCACATAAACATACCACAGGCTGAACACCACCACATATTAATGCTGGGGTTTCTCAGCAGACAGGATTTCTTGCTACTGAAGTAGACCCAAGTGCCTGTCCTGGGCCACTTTGCTTCTAGTTGTCCAACATAGAGGTCAACAAAATCATTGTTCTTAAAGCATACAGTTTTCTCCCTGATATTTCAAGTGAACAGAAATCACTGTATCTGTGATAAAAAACTGTGGGGGAGTGAGGGAAGAAACAACAAGAGAGATATTTTTTCTCTATAAGTAAATTTCTGGTTTGTAGTAATATTCCACTCTAAAATGCACATAAATTTGGATTTGGAATTATTATTTACCGTTCTGATATTTTACTTCCTTCTAGACCATTAAATTAACATTAATAACGTATATATGTGCTGGTGACTTTATGCCCAAAATGGCACTAAGGGCACTATTCTGATGCTTTTGCTTATTATAGATATATGTATTTGCAATACAGCACTTACATAATTGTGTCAAATTATGTCATACTGGGAACAAATAACAGAATCTGAATCAGCAGAACCTTAATTTGTTTTACTGCACTTGTGGATAGAGGAACTTTCGCCCAAAATAACAACAGGTCAGTAAACAGTTCACTCAATGAGGTCTAAATTCATCTTTTCTCTGGGATGGACCAAAGACTTGAACCCGCTGCTCCAATAACCTCCAAGTGCCCCAGGCATAAGGCTGCCCTAAGTGGATCTGCTTCTGATACTTTAACTAAAGCTAGAAAGGAACACTGAATGGTCAAAAACCTCCTACAGGTTGTTTACAGGAACCACTTCCCATCCCATTCCCTTTTTTTGAGGCAATGGCAGGATGACACCGAGTTAACTCAGAGCTAATGTGTCTTACCTATAGTTATATCCAGTGTATACTAGTAAATTAACTAGTTAGAAAAAGGCATTATCTCTACCTGCAGACTTCACTTTTTCTATCACACCTCAAATAGTTACTTCTGCTTACATCTTCAGCTGTAACCTTAAAAAAATAGTGTTACATTTTCCATGCAGAGTGTGGTGTAGTTACTCTCCTTCAGTCTATTTTTTACAAGATCACAGAAGTAATTAGACCAATTAGAGAGGTTATTTAATGTCTTTCTGTTACAGGGGCCATCAAGTCTAGCCCCTTCTAGCCAAAAAAAATCCATCCCTTGCAACCACAAAACACATAAAGATCTGTGTTCTGGTTGAGTTTTTAAACTCTATGCACAGCCTTCATATGGTTTATAATCTCTCAATTCATACTAGTCAGCTGGGCCTGAACAAACATTCTGCAGTGTTTTAACATCAAGTCCACAAGAAAACCCTCAACAGGACAGTCAGAACATACTACTCATTATGTAAACAGCCACATCACACTTGATTTTTAGTATTACAAGGGTAGACTACCATGTTTGCGTGACAATAGGGATTCAAATTCACACTGAACATAGCAGTTACCCCTATCTAGAGAAACATCACCTGATGTGAGGACGTCATTGCCAGTTATGTTAAAGTAACAGAGTAAATGCTCTGAGAATGAAAGGAAAGTTCATGTTATTACCACTTATGAAATATTTATCAGTACATGTAGATATTGATATGCACAAGGAGGCTGCTCAGATGCCATTTGCCTTTTTGGACACGCTTCTCAAAAAATAGCACAGTTCACCAAAGCGCTAACACGGAGGTCAAGTTTTCAAAGAGAGGGTTTGAATGCATCCTCCTGCAGCAAAGCACAAGGCTGTGCCAGTGGTGTTCTCCTGCCCACCCCTAATCCTTCCCCTGCACCACCTTGGGAGGGAGAGATGCTGCCGTTTATTTCAGAGAGAAGAACAGATCCTGGCACTTGCCAGAACACCACCACATGGGATGGCTGACTTTTCACCACCTAAGGAGAAGCTGTAGCTGGTGAGAAGGGGTAGAATTCTGCAGCACAGGGCTCTAAGGTCTTCCAGTGAGAAAGATGCAGTCTGTATTTAATGTGAAGGTAAGAAATATCAAATGATACCAAATGAAAATCCTCCCCTGCCTTCTAAAAAGAAAAGAAACTTCCTTGTTTTTCTCTTTTTAGAGCTTCCTGATCACAATTAAGATTGCCACCACAGATGGGTAGCCCCTTTCCTTTCCCATCATCCCACTGCTGCCCAGAAGGGAGATAAAGTCTTGTCTGTCACTCTCTGCAAAATCTCAGTTTGGGAAAAATAGTGCCAGTAATAAGATCATAGGTTTGCTGAGAAGCAGCAGCATTAGCCTAATGAGATTTCTTGAGAGTTTTCCTTCTAACCAAATAGTTCTAGACATGTGCCAGGATGTAGACAAGGACTTGTAAATTATTTTTTCCCTGTGTCCTTAACTGGACTGTTTAGCTGGTAAATGCTATAGCACTAATTACACAGCATGTGGGTTTTGTCTGCAGAATTAGGAAGGCTTTTTGCATTTCATGCGCATTTCACCTGCAGTCTCAAAGAGTGGAAACTTGACATTAATAAAATTAAACCAAAGCAATTTCTGAGGGATTTGCAATGGGGGCTCCTCAGCTCCAGGTCAGCTCTGGCCTGGGGCTTTTGTCAGGTCTGTTGTTCTAGAGGCCATTTTGACCAGTGCTGCTGGGCTCTCCTGCCTCATCTCAGCACAGGGTAGCCCAATCAAACAGTCCCCTTTGTCAGACTTCCCTCCACCCAGACCTCCAGCTCCCATCCCAAACACTCAAACCCAGCACACTGAATTATATCTGCTAGCTCAAACCCTCTCCATACCTTTTAAACCTTGTGCAAGAACGATGCACCAACTCTTGTATTTTCATCAGATACCTGACACTCATCTTTGCTGCCTGGAACAGCTCAAGAGTCTTCAAACATTTCTTCCTACACAATCGCCCTTCAGTAAGGGGAAAGAAATAAAGTACAATAGAGCCTAATCTGTTCCCAGACATTACAGGTGAGTACCTTTTCTTCCCCAGAGTCTGCCTCTTCAGATCTGCCCTTTTCCAGAGGCGTGTTTAACCTAAATAAAATTAAGGGCTCCTCTTCTGCCATGAACAATATTTTCACTTAAAAAGATACAGCAAAATACATGCCATCAGGGAAAGATTTAATCAAAGTGGGAAAAAATATAAATTACTTTCTATTTCAGAAGGTGATTCTTGAAAGCTGTCAAAACTAAATTGGTTTTATTTGGCTTTTGACCTTTCCTGCAACAAAGCACCTGAATTCTGAGGCCAGTTCAGTATCTCGTGTACAAGTGGAAAAGTTTACATGTGTACCCTCCGAGCACTTTACAATTAACTCTTTGGATCTTCAGAGACAGAACAGGCACAAGATGCAGATTACAACACCAGGAAGAAAACCCAAATCAGAACTGAAGTCTTAGATCTGACAGGCTTTTTAAAAGGCTATAAAGAGGACTAAGCACCAGTGAGGATTTCAGTACAGGGTACAGATTTTTTTCCTCCAGAGAACTATAGGAAGCTGTGCACATCAGAGTGCTGGCAAGACCTTTACACTCAGTGCTCCTCGTACTGTTGGGGCTGTGCTTATGCCAACCTCTAGATAATATCAGTGCTCTAGACAATTCAGTGCATGTTATAGAAAAAAATTCCTGACTTTCATCCAAACAGCATCGTGTTTGATGCCAAGCAACTTCAAAGCATCTCAAATAGAGGCTTGGTGAGGCAGGAAAAAGCACACACATACACATGCACACTGTTGTAATTCTGATCTGCAAGATACTCTGCACTCAGAATATTTCATATTCTGCAGTTTCAATAGTTCAGGACACTATATCTATTATTCAGGGTCATTTAAGTCTATGTTTGATTAACAAAAGTATATGGTTATAAATATAGTTATTTCAATTAAAACCTTTGGCTAGGCCTTCAGAAGCAGCCATCTGACCTCTTTCTGGCTCTAAAATGGTAAATTTCAATATATGAATATACATAGATTGTACACACACAAATTTATACATCTGCAGCCTAAGTACTGAAATTCCTAATCTCATACCTGCATGGAAATAAAATATCTTAGATTACAGGTTCTACAGATTTGAAATACTGGAAAAAAAAAATTCCTCGTTTTACTGAACTAACTACAAATGCAGAGAGCCAGAACCTCTAAGCATAAATCAGCATAAATCTATTGAAGTCACTGCTAATGGAAATAGTGATTTATACCAGCTGAGGTACTACCCCATACCATTTAGAATTGTTTGTAAAGACTTTTGGTGTCAAACACTGTCTACATTTATTTCCTCCACCAGTCCTGCTAACTTTAATTGAATCAATTCCTTAAATTGAGCAGAATTTAGTCTGTCTTCTTCTTGTATAACTTATGTACAGTGATACTGTTCTGCAAATACATCAAATAACAAAATAAATACTGATAAATATGAACAAAAACATGTATTTGTTTAGCTCTGGAGCCAGGTAGTTTACAGTTTATATTACCTGCAGTTTGTAGTTTATGTAATAGCACTTCTGTATCTACAAGCTTCTGTTAATATCTGAGAGTAATTAGGGTGATTTAGGAAAGAGAGTGTTTAAAAATGCAAACATGCACAACTTCTTTTTACTTCTACATGTTTTCTTCTGAAATTATTCATATCTACTTTTCTAAGCATGTTTAGCTTGTGCACGTTTCTTTAGCAAAGTTGAGTTCCTACAGCTACTTTGTTTCTGAAGCTTTACATTCTTATTTCAGAAAAATGGCTCATTAGTCACATTGAAACACATACTTGCTACTCAGAGGGAGCTTGTTTCCCAACAGCATCCACAGTTACAGGGTAACGGTTTAAATAATCGTTTAAATACACACCACTCTTGTCTCTCAGCTACTTTCCAATTTGTGTTTTGCATTTTTATTCTTGGGATGTTAACCTCGAATGTTAGTCTCGCCTTAACCAAAACAAAGGTGTCTATAAATGCTTCTTACTTTCCTTTAGACTTTGAGATAGTTCATAAGAAATTGGAATTTATTTGCCAGCTTCAAGCAGCATAGACCAGAACCTGCACATTTGCCCTGAACACAAGAACACAGCTTTAGATGTATCTTTCACACCACAGTTCTACTGAATGAAACTCAAGCACCTTTCAACTCCATTCCTCCCACCCAAACATCTGGAGTCCTTCATGCATTTGACAGTTTTCTTCTAAACAGGAAAACCCCTTTGGATCAGGTTTGTCACATGCAGTTTGTCTGGTCAGTAGGAACTCACTCAAGATCACAGAATCTGTTGCTCTTCTGAAATTCAGAAATATGTTTTCTAACAGGAAGACTTGTCACTGCTTCCAAGGTCTAAGTTTCAGTGCCTTTCCTTTGCGGCCTGATGCAAACCTCAATCAGTGAAAAGAGCAAGTTTTAACTGTCACAGATATTATATATATACATATTTTTAAAATATATTGTTGCAATGAAACCATACACAATTGCATGTAATTAAAAAGCAGCACAATATTCTGCAGCACTTAAACAAACAAACAAAAAATCCCTGCTCATTAATTTCCAGGTGACATACAACCAATCCCAGGATAGATTCCTCACAATCATAGCTAGACCTTCTTAATGCTGTTTTTCCATGTCTACTTCATGTACAAAGCACACCTCTCATTCTTTGCATTGAACAACAGAACATGACTGCTCTGTTATAAAATGGGAGGGTCTGAATTGACTGCTAAAGCTGATAGAAAGTGTTTTAAGCATATTAAATCTTATCACGTTAATGTCTTGATTACCTCCTGGAATTGCACTTTTAAGTGAGTGCATTAGGAGTAGGTGGAGATTTTTAATAGGAAAATGTGCTTACAGCTACAGAGCCACAGAAGATGGCTTCAGCTATTCAGAAAATTAAGATATGTCTCCAAAGTTACAGCAAATTTATAAACCCAAATTGAACACTTTAGTACTAATATTATTTGTTCAACATAACAATAAACCAGACTGACTGAAATTCATATGACCAAAACTAATAGAAGACAGACAATCCAGAAACACACATATTTATACACACATTGGGAGTTACTTGCAAAATCAATTTTTAAAAGAGTCCCCAAAAGACTTTTTTACAGTGCACCACTGTTAGCCTCAATCTCTTTTCCTACCTATTAGAACTGGAGTGGAGACCAACTGAAATACCCTCTTCAATCACTCTGTTATCTCTTTTGGGGGGCATCCACATCTATACAGCACAGTAGTTGCAATCATGACCCTCAATAGCAACATATTCTCTTTGTTAAATTCTTATTTATGACCTTCTTTGACAGTCCTTTGGAGAGTGAGTTTCTCAGGCAGATGTTACTGTGGCACTGGAGGTGGGGTGCTAACACTTTATTCCCTTAAAGAGAAAATACCTGATAAAAATTACAGATCAAACTTTCCTTTCACTGTTTCAGCATAGCATCACTTCAACTCAGCTGACACTCTCAAACGATTCTCTTCATGTATCTTAGGAAAACCCAAGACTTTCCACTTACATGACTGGATGATTACATAACATACCAAATCCATACCCTGGATTAGGAAGGTGGTCTGTCCTCAGAGTTGTATCTGACCTTTTTTGTGACCTGAGAAAGGTCATTTCAATAACTGTCATCGCTTTCGTGCTCCTGCTTTTGTTTGTCAGCACTTACTGTAAGGTTTTTGTAATAAGGGATGTCTCTTACCCTGCATTTATGCACTGCCAGTCATGCTGGTATTTCTTTTTACTGGACGTGGAAAAATAATAAAAAATTGCAAAACCATTTAAGAAAAAGAAGAGGTACAAAGCTGACCTTTTCATTGTTTCATCTAGCTTGTGTACAGTACTCTGGACTACACTGTTGTGATTTGTTCCTGTGCATTAGTCTTACAATAAAATACCCCAATTTCATACATACAAGAACTGTGGGTTCAGAAATAGCACATCGATCAGGCTGTATTGTAAATATAATATGACACAGAGCACAGATCAATATTCTGCTGCGCCTGCTACTACAACGCAGAGTACGATCAAATCATTATTTTTAGCTCTTAATAACTACGGGAGCTTAATTTCATCATTTTAAAGGTGAAGACAAGTGTTTGAAAAACAATCTCATTAGAGTCTGCTGTGTGAGCCCACGTTGGTGTGTGGATGGAGCAGACCACCAGCCACGCACAGGCACCTCATGAGCCCATTTTCTGTCCACAGGTCTGAGGTGTGGGAACTGCTCTGCTCCCTCCCTCACACAGCTGCTCTCTGCAAAGGCAGAACTGCCTTTTCTGCTGAGCTTTCCAGAGCTGTAGAATGTCTGGGGAAGGTTGAGTAGAGATTCACACTTGTCATCATGGTGCATTTCCCCCCACGAGGCAGGCTGGGTGCAGTCCCTGCTCTGATATGTTGCTTTCAAGACTTGGAGCCTAGATTAATTTCTTCTCAATGTAGCTGCAGACAAGGTGACGCAGGGATGGCTTAGACCCAAACTTGTTCCAAACAATTCCCTGCTCTTTCTCTGAACATCTCCTCCTGTTTTCATCCTCTCCTTCCAAATTTGAGAAAACCCAATAAACTGACTGGGACTCAGTGAGCTGCATTTCCTCTATCAACAGCCACAAATCCAAGAACTGAACAAAACAGCACTTTATGAAACAGAGAAAATAAAACAGCAAACAAGAATAATAACCAAGATTTTAAAAAAAAAGAAATTAAAATCAAAACCTTCAGTAACACTTAAGAAATCTCTTCTAAAGAGCAACTGCTAGGACAAGTTTATTCCCTCCCGTGCTGTTACCCTCCTTGAAGTCTGAGATTGCCATGGCCCAGGACTCATGGTAAACCTTCTGACCACCAAGGCCTTATCCAGACTACATCCAAACCCAACTGCACAAGCTGATGCTACTTCATTCAAAAATTCACGAACACAGAAACGATCATCTGTAAATGTCCTCTTTTGATGCAGAAGCTACTGATTTTATTTAGTTAAAACTGGCCTCAGGTGATTGTCTTTTCTGTTTTCCTAAACATTCATTTCTGGTGTTTGAACTTCATTTCCAATGTTCTAACTTCAGTAATTGCTGCTTTAATCTTTTGCAGCTTCACATGTTCTTGGTAATGGAGAATAATAAATGTAAATGTAACATTTAGGCCATCGGTAATTTGTCCTGGGAGAGCAGTTCAAAGGGATCATCAGCTTGAAACTATTGGTTAGTTTGTGAAGTTTGAGGCAGGAGACCCAACTGTCATCTGACTTCAAGGAGCCTTTGTGCAGGACTAATTATAAGACAAAGCCACTGGTCTCATACTGATTAGTTATTTATATTTTTGATGAAGTTATCTGCAGTTATTTTTTGATCTCTAATTAGAGGTGACCTCTAAAGCAGGAGTTTGCTTCATTTTCCGGAAGAGCAGCTCAGGAATCATTCAATCGCTCACTCACAATAAATACCACAGTGATCTCAATGCTCCCTAGAGTTGATTCTTAGTTAACGAGAGAAGAAAAACATCCGATTAAGTTCCCAAAGCTGGCTCTACAAGTGGCCAAGGGCTTTTTTAAAATATGTCACACAGATGGAAAATGTTGTCTAGTGGTATCTACAGCGAGTCATGACACTGCCTTTTAAATCCTTCATAATTTGTGACACAGCATTAACAGCTGTTTTTAAAGTAAAATATAACCCATGGGGAATGGGAGGAGAGGATGAATCCTGATGCTTCACTTTCTGGCGTTCTCAGACCAGGAAAAGAAAGGTTCCATTTTCGTCATTTAAATGCTAATATAATTTCATGACCACCTGTCACTCCATAAAATGTTTTCCGTTGCCTTAATCACATTCTGCTCTCCTCAGCAGAAAATTAGCTGATGCTAAAATACTGAAAGGTTATTAGGAAAGTTTTATTTTTATGTGTAGATCATTGGGTATATAAGAACGATATACTTAGGGCAATATCATAATCAAATGCTGATGTATGCTGCAGTGGGTTTCAAATTCTAGCGAGAACAACCTGATGTGTTCAGTGGCCTCAAGGTGCAAAGGGGGAGGTTTAGATTAGATATTGGGAAAAATTTCTTCACAGAAAGGATTGTCAATTGTTGGAACAGGCTGCCCAGGGAAGTGGTGGAATTCATCCTGGGAAGTTTTCAGAAAACATGGCATATCAGGACGTGGTTTAGTGGTGAATATGGTGGTAGTGCTGGGTTGATGGTTGGACTTCATGATTTTGGAGGTCTTTTCCAACCCTGACAGTTCTATGATTCTGTGATCTGCTTTGGAACTGCATCTACAGCTCTCTATCTCTAATCAGTAGTAAATACCAAGTCTGTGGGATAGAATATTCTTTCAGTTGCAATGGGTAAGATGACTTTGACTCCACCACAGAGAAGCTTCTCCAGAAAAGAAGAAACTTTCTTATATTTTAGGGAAACAACATGCACAAGCTGTCTTCTCAACCTCTTTTTTTCTCATTACAAGTAAAGCGCATTTTCAGCTGTTTTGACAAGACACTGTTTTCAAGTAGTTAAGTAGAAAAAAAAAATAACACGCCTGACAATATCTTTAAGAAAAACAGGAAATAACAAATACACCAAAATGTATCTGGAAGGAAGCAAAGAATAAAAACCTGGAAGCAGCAGTCCAGCAGATATTGAAGAGATCTACTTTTATAACACCAGAAAGGTTTTGTCTGTTAAACACTGATGAGTAGTTTCATCCATGGAGGTTAGCCAATTAGAGAAAAAATGCTGTGCTATGCCTTATTATTTGCCTGATCTCTTCCCACCTGAGAGTCTTATTCAAAGAAATATTTGCCACCAAGTCTGGGTTTACCGTAACTGTTAGTAAAATCCTCCAGCAACATATATTTTTTGGAATTGCAGACTGTTCTGTGTATTGTTTCCCACTTTTCTTATGAAAGGATATAATGTAGGAAAGTATCTTTATCTGAATCATCTTAGAAGAGGACATATAGTAGTATGGTAGAAAAATTATAAATATTATCTTTATTTTTAGCAGAAATAATGATAAATTCAACCTTAGAATTATAACCAAAAATTTAGTCATATTCTTCCAGTGAGTCCACTAGCTGGACAGGCCAAATATAATTAAATGGATTAAGTAAATACTTTTAAATTTATTTTAGCATTGGGACTAACCATATAATGATAACACAGTTCCCTTTAATCCATTAATACGTATCAAATGTTATTTTCCTAATGTATACTAAAAACAAAGTCATTTAACTTATCTAAGATGATGCTCTTTCCTGGAACAGAGAAACTCAGAGACTGAAAATCTGGTTCTTGGATTCTCATCCTCCTCTAATATTCTTTCTACAAATATTAGCAAAGAATGAGTCTTCAGTCTTCCAGATAGGTTTTTCTGCAGACACAAGTAGCGTTAAACAATTTCTATCACCCACTGACAGCAGACTTCCCCAGATTCCTTCTAGCACTGTTACTGTCCTTAATGGAACAGCACAGCTTGAGCAGTTCCGAATGCAGCCAGCACAGGCACTGCTCTAGTTTGGGCTTTGATCTGTAACAATTTGATGATCTGGCCTTATTACCAATTCAACAAATTCCAGCTCCTTTTAATCTCAAACCTACTCCATTATATTGGAGTCAGTTATTAATTCCTCATATAAACTTTGCATAAAATAAGCAAAAAATGCTTTCAGAGGGACTGTGCTTAAAGATGCAAATTGTTCCCATGTATTTCTGAACAGCCAGTTTTAACTGGAACTGGTTATGGCTAGTACATTTAAAGATGTCTTTTAAGTTTTTTTAGAGATTTTCTTTATGTTTGAGAGGACCCATGCACCTTATTTGCAAAAAATAAGGTAATTTTCCAGGCTCCTTTGGGCTTTCATTACTATTTATTTGTCTCCATCACTGTTACAATGAATCTGAACTTTCCAGTGGAAACTACCCTATCAAAGCATAGCTAGCCATCTCTAACAAACAATCCTGACTATATAAGACGAATGGGGGGGTTGTGTTTTGGTTTTTTTCACATGTTCCAAGTCTTACACTACAAGATTATTAGAAAAAGCTCGTGGCTCAAACTTTTCAAGCAGAAGCGAACTGTGTTCTTGAACAAGGCTACATGATACTTGCAATAGAACCTGCACTGGGTTTGGAGTTAATATTGGGTTTGAAGCCAATCTGACAGTATTTTGACAGTCCCTTTGACACGCTGTAGTTTCTCATTCTAAGATCTCAAAACAAAATGCAAGAAAATAGTGAGTGCTGCGGTTTTAGCAAATATTGCAGAGAGTTTCATCACTTTCACACTACTGAAAAATAAACAAAGGCCCATCCATTGGTAAAAAAAGCATAAGTTAGGTTTCATGAGTGGATGAGAATGTTGGGATCCTTTGGCAAAGATTCTACAAATGTAAGATGAAGATATGATACTGTAGTTGTATGAGAAAAAATTTTCTCAAGTGATTACACAGTGTTTTTCACAAAGTGTAACTTTTCAGTATCGAGATGATGATCCTACTTTGTTATTTACCTTTGCTGCAGAGCTTCCAATCCTTAGGAATAAAGTGGTACCAACAGAACGTGCACATAAATCACTCGGGTGTCACAGTGATAGATATTAAAAAGTCAAGGCTTGCCACAGCACTGGAATAGTTATCTCCTATTTATAAAATACCAGTGCCACCCTTCTCCCCTATGTGACTGCTAAAGTGTAACCTTCAGCAATTCTGGACTGTAACTGTAATTGCAAATTTAAAAAAAAAATTTTTGTATACTTTGAACAGGTATTTATTATGCAGACCACACACACTTCTGTATGTGATGGTGTTGCACATAAAGTATTAATAACTGGGAGTGTCTGATGGCTGTCTGATGAAAAGGCACTCTGTTGTGCATTATGTGGGGAAAAAACATAACCTATTTTATAATAATCTAAAATAACCTTTCCTTCTATAAAAGAGAAGTTACAGGACATGGTCCAGCTTGCAAGCCTTGCAGCTAGGGCCTGATTTCACCAAGGCCACTGCCATCTCCTTTTTAGAGGTATCAAGTAAAACAAACCATGTCAAAACAAGCTTGAAATGATTATCTGATTGCAGCCTATTTTTTCTCGTATCCAAATGGCAATCTGAGGACAGCACGGTTTTAGTATTTGCATATTAAACAGATGTTGGTATTAATTATTTGGTGAATCCTGAGAGAGATCAGCAGCATACAAAGAAATCAACATACTTATGCTGTCAGAAACAACTCTGAAAGAAGAGGCAGTAAACATGGATTAAATTAATCTGAGAGGTCCATCCGGGGTAGTCAAATACAACAGACAATTTTAATGGGAATGCCTAATTGACCAGTATCGAACACTTCCTTTTCTATATTTTTTTAAACAGTGTTGGCAGATTTACAAAAGCTAAAGCAGTGCTAGTCCAGGAGACTGAGGCACAACAACCTGGATGATCAGGGAAGAGAAATCAAAGTTCATAGTGAGGTAGCTTCTATCAAAATTTGGATTTAGATGTATTGAGCTACATTTCCCAAACTCAATCTTTTGCTGAACCTGTGCTGGGAGTTCCAGCAGACTTCTATTTGAGGCTCTGAGAAGTTTGCCTGGGTTGGCAATTAAAATAACATTAATTAAAACCAAGCTCAAAGTCTGAATGGTAACAAGATTATAGAGAAAGAAGAAAGAAATTTGTTTCTCATAATCTCCAGTAAGGGTTTGCATTTTGCTTCCTTGGTGAAGTCACTGGTATCTTTTAACTGGTTTGACTGACCATCAGAAAAGTAACCAAGATTGGAAATTGGGAGCAAATCCCAATACTCTACAATATGGAAAATCCCCAAAACAGTTTAAATGGCTCCAGATCAAAGGTCCAGCTAGCACAGGCAATTCTGACAGTATTCAGAAGTGCATACCAAGGGCGGGGGGGAAAGCACACAATACCACTTATCCTCCAGGATCCAAACATTTCCTGTTCAGGGGCTTCCTTGGCCAGATAAAGTTTCTATGTACTTAGAAATGGGTTTATTTTCCCTGAACTCTCTTGAAACTATGCAAACTTCCCGCACTCCTGGTATCCTTTAGCAGTGGCTTCCTAAACTCAGATGCTTTTAACAGAATGAATAGTCTTCATTTGGTCTCAGCACAGATCACTGAGTGGCTCCATTTTTGTATTGCAAGTGGGAATGCTATCCTGCTTCTCCAAATGGCTCATCACTCTATAAAATTCCTTCACTTCCCCAGTTGTTTCTTTCCCAGACTGAAATTTGTCCAATCAGTCATCCTTTAGAAGGCAGAATATCTCCACAGTATAAGTGACTCATATTTTTGATGTGCAAAGAAAGATCAGAGGACAGCTTGCCTATTCTAAATTCCTCAGCAAAGCTAGTCTGAATCATAATATCCTAAGCTGCTTGTCTCCTGTGAGGCACTCACTTAACAACCTATTCTTTTACATGGCTCAAAGCATACAGTCCTAATACCTGGGCCATTTTTCACTACTCAAGCCATGATGGGACGAACTCTCATGTAACTCTAAAACCCACAAATAAATCATTTGCACTGGGAAAAATGATTTGCAAACTGTCCTTGTTTTACTGCATTACCAAGCTGTAACAAACATATTTCCTGTGACATTGCAGAGTGTATTTCTATGTTCCACAAAGCTGAATGTTTCTGCACATGGATCTTCAGTCAGTGGAGCGCCAGCCTCAGCACGTTAACATGTGTTTGACTTGTGCCCTCACAAGGGTGTGGGCTCCAACAGGATTATACTGGCAATGGAACATGGAGCACCCTGCTCTGGCTTTTGCCTCTGTCCACAAGAGACTCAGACAGTGGAACTGCACCTGGATCTGCTGCTGGGGTTGGTGTGGAGGGGGAAGTCACTACTGTGGACCCAGAGGAGTTTGCTCAAAAGTGCTGCTAGAAGGTGCATCTGTCCTGTGTTTTCCTACTGCCCTTCCCAGGGGCATGAACCAATATATGGGGCCTTGTGAACAAATATACTGACTATAAATATTCCAGGTGATGTGATTTTCTTGGCATTCCTAATTTCCTGTTCTGAACTCATAAAGGCCATACTGCAACTGCAACAAGCAGCTCTGTATTTAAGAAATAGCTTCCAGTGGAGAATACCTTGGATTCATCAGAGCGTCTGTATAGAGTGCTATTAATGTGTCACTTTCCTCACACGTGGAATTCCACAATTCCAGCTGTTAATTAAATCACTGTATTCTCAATGTAAGCTATCTTAGCATAACTGACTCATACTTTTAGTGTGCAAAGAAAGATCATAGGACAGATTGCCTATTCTAAATTCTTTTGAAAAAATAATTCAAATCATAATATCCTAGACTGCTTTTCTCCTGTGAGGCACTTGCTTAACAATCTATTCTTTTACATAAGTCAAAGAGCAATTCAATTTTAAAATCACAGACCTTGAGATTTTACAACTAGCCCAATTATCATTTTAAAAACTCTTGATTTAACCATTAAAGTATACCCAATTAGAAATGTCACATGTGCCTAATTTATATAAATGCTACTTAAATTACAATGAAATGGCTTCATTTTCAAGATAATTATATGTAAAATATAACTTAATAATTTCAAATACTGAAGTTTATCCCTGTAACTCTTCCCATTTGCCTTCCTTTCCTGGGTTAAACTACAAGTTGGCCATATTTCACCAATGACGGGGTTGAAGTGCAATATTAATGGAGATTAAAACCAAAACTTCTGAAACATGGAAATGGGAAGATGCTCTGGTTTTGATGCTCTGGAGCATCTCTGAAGGACAGACACTGCTCGTCATCATGTTCAATAACATTGTCAATATTGTTTTAACACAGATACAGAGAGTAAAGAGATACCATTTCAAAGACACGCTGTGAGGATAGACCCACAGAAATCTGTAATTGTTATTTTTTTGCTTAACATTTAAAGAGACTGCCTGGCTTCTGCTCTGCACAGTAATATGGCTCAACTGATTACATTGATAGCTTCAGTTTTGTAGGTATGGAATACTAAAGCATATTACATCATTATGAGCCTTTAGAAAAACATTTGTTACAGACAGCACTGAAAACCATTTAATATTTTCATGAAAAAAATACTAAGATCCCCCCACAATTACTGTGTAATAACATAGCATTTATTCTGCTTTGGGTGATGGTTTTCTTCTTTCATGTAATGAGCTGTCATGATTTTCTTTATTACTTCTTTTTTACTGAACAGGAAGTTGCAATCTAGTAGGTGTCTAGGTTAGCTTGTCCCCAGAGCAGTATTTGATATGCAAAATACAATTTATTAGTTTTCAATTTGCCACTAGCTTAGTTAGGAGATGCAGTTAAAATTCCTCAGCAGCAGGTAATACTTCTGCATTATAAAATAGTGTTGCAAGTGATGTGTGAAGAAAAAACATGATGCAAACTTAGCTTCATCAGGTGTTACAAAAGTTGCAGCTTATATCACTCATGAAAGGCAGTAGAAAGAGGAATGCAATTTACCTGCAACTTGGACACCAAACTGAAAAGGGCAGAACAGTTTATTGTCAGCACATTTAACCTCTATCAAGGGGTGCAATGGGAGCCAGTAAAGAGGAGAATTTGTGATACATTGGTCCTTTTGGTTTTTTTAACAGTAACCAGGAGGGAGAAGGTGTGGATGGCTATTAAGACAATGGTTGAGGTAACAACATGGACATTAAGGGGAGGTACGTTCACTCCCCTCAGAATATAGTACTGAAGCTGTCTATCTGTGCAGTATCAAATAAATTCCTGGGAATGAAAATCAGACAGAGGTTCAAAGATGCAATTTGAGAAACTGAAGCAAAAACAGGCTAAGACAGAGGAAGAGATCTTTCAGTGGGTGAGCAAGTTTGCAGTACTGCAGAATAAGAAAGGAAAATGAAGCTCAGCATTTAAAAACTCAGAAAGCAGATTTCTTCTATAAGGTGTGGGCCCATCACTTAGAAGTCAAGGAACAAAGATATGGAATTCTGTTTAGCAAATTATACACAAACACAGTGACCCTCAAACCTCATGCAAATTCACTCCTGAAA
The DNA here is from genome assembly GCF_003984885.1 of Neopelma chrysocephalum. Lineage (NCBI taxonomy): Eukaryota > Metazoa > Chordata > Aves > Passeriformes > Pipridae > Neopelma > Neopelma chrysocephalum. Next base: position 4,073,105 of record NW_020897703.1, read on the forward strand.
TTACTCTGTCAACGTGTTTTTGATGGACATAAAGGAGTATTCATGTTACTATACTGGATTCAAATATTCTCTGGAATGCTGTGTGCAGTTCTTGTCAACCTAGAATAGATCAAACTGGAAAAAACCCAGCATATTTTCCATGAAAAAAGAGAATGAAGAGGCTATTTTATGATAATAGACTAAAAGAGCTTGCCTTGTTTAGTCGAGCAGAAAGTTGAGAAGGCTAAAGTTACTCTCTCTGAATAAATAAAGGTGGTAAAACCAAGGAAGCAAGAGCAGTTATTGAATCTAGAAAGGTAATGGTAGTTGGAGAATAAATTGTTAAAACAGACCACAAAGAATCTTCAGTTAGAAGTTAGTGATTAAAGGCCACCAAAAAAGTATGGTTTTGAAAGGGAGTATGTTAGCTAAGTTACAGTGGTTGGGGTTCTGATACAGGAGAGCCTTTCTGGATCTGGTTCTTGCAACTCATCTTTGAAGGAAGAGATACAGCTCACTTGAATTTCTGAGAAATTTCTTGAAAGCATGATTTGATTTTTCTGTTAACAGTTCAGTAACATTCATGAGATAAAACATTTCTATAATTATGTGTTTTCTACCCTCAAAATACCAGTAAAACCACACCAAACCCACCTTTGTGTATAATCAAGCTCTGTGTCTCGTCACCTCTGTCAATAGAGAGACAGATTTCCATGCAGACCCAGCTACGCTGCTTGGTTTTGCAGAGCAAAACGCCCAGTTCTCCCATTCCCAGATGCTACCAGAAGCAACTTGGTGGCATCAGTGTCCTACCTGAATTTCATCAGTTGTCTTGAGCTTGATGGCTATTCATAGCACACAAAATAATTTCATAGTCTTTGAGACTATACACAATATGCCTACTGATCATAGAAATATCCTGATCCATGGGGCTGACTATGTATGCAGGTATACAGCATGCTTTTGTTTAAATTATGACACAGTAAGACAATGATGGTACGATGAAATGGTGCTAAATGTTCCATAAAGTCAATAGGCTTGGAAATGGAAAAAATATTACTGGAGTGAATGACTCTAAGGCACAGTAAATACATTCCTTTTATTAGTTGTTTACAGTTGTGGCAATAACATGGGTATGCTATAATGTTGTGTATGTTGATTTGCTGCATGGAAGATGTATTGCCACAAGCTATTTGCAGCTGACAGTCCCAGCAAAACAACATTTGTAATGTGAAATCGGCATATAAGGGGCTCGTCCTCATTAAGTATGCAACAAGGCGTGACAACTCAATAAAATATAGGGATGCTCTCAGCAAATGTCAGATCTGTCTGCCTCTTGACTGATTATGATCTGTGCTCTTATATGCTTGTGCACCTCTACTGGGTCATTTTTTTGATGGCATCACTCTACGACCCGTGTTTTGCAGATGGTTTGGCTCAGAGGGTTAAACCCAAGATGAGAAGGGACATCCCAAGAAGGACTATTGGCGCAGCCCATTTTAGTTCTTGGCCATGCTATGCAAAAGAGACCTCTGCTCTGAAGTACTGCATGCATCAGCCACACAGAAACTAAACTAACAATGAACAGATCAACACACCTTTCTACTAATACAACAGGTGCTTTTTGACTTACTTTATAATCTTTAGTCTGAGGTGAAGAGTGAATTTGCCGGAAGTGATTCAGTAAGTCAGTGCTGGAACCAGAAGGAGAATAAAGCAATCCTCATTAATAACTCACAACTACAATCACTACACACCAGAAACCTAATAGGAACATTTTACAGTGTGTACAATGAAGACAGTGGATCTAAATTCTAAGCCTGAAAATAGTGGAAATACTTGGATAGTCTCATCCTAAAAGGAGTATTTGCATATTTGGAGAACCAGGGACAAAATTTTTCAAGAGAATACGGATTTGGAATTGTAAAGGTTTGCTTTGACTTGACTTCTCTGCAGGCATATGATCACTTACTGTTATTTATAATAATCTATAGGTATTTGCAATTTCAATTCTGCTGTAGGTCTTACTCCCTCTGTTTTATCATTGAGTATGACAACTTCAATTCATCTTAGGAGAAAGAGTCTGGTAAGAGAGTAGGTGACACAGATATGGCCCTGGTCCTGAGGGATTCCCAACACATCTACTCTTGAGTTTTCAGATAAAAGCAGAGATGACCTCTGACCTGATGAGATTCACTTCTTACACATGTATTTCTATTTTTCTGAGAGAAATTTCAGTTAAAACTTATTTTTGACAGAGTAAATTGGGTTTTTCATTTCGTATCTCCCATTATCATTGAGCTATCCTGACTTGCCTAAGCTGTGCCTGTAGCTTATCATTACTTTTAACTTCAGCTATTTCATCTTTCTTTAAATTCCTAAGGACCCAGACACCCAACACCTAGAAGTTGTGGCTTTGCTTTAAGTCTGACACCTGGTATTCGGGTGACTATTGTCAAATACTTCTATATATGGAAAATTTGGCAGAGGACAACAGGTACTTAGCAATCTTTCCTTTAAGCCATTCACCTAGGAGTAAAGCCACATGCTCAGCCGTGTAGCCATCAATGGTGTAAGCCGTTCTTTCATGTTCCTAAATAACTCCAGGTAGAAAAAGGCTACAATAAAATGGATGTCCTTACAGGGATAAATGGTCCCAAGCAATTTTCAGACAAACCTACAAAACTTGCAGCGTTCAACTCTCTAGATCACAAAAGAAAAAAATACTAAATAATGAATTCAATTATATGGTACAGCTTTCTTGATGCCAGGGTCTTTATTCACTGGGTAAGAATAACAAGAATCAATTTATTGGCAAAAATCCTACTTCACAGTAGTAGCGGAAGGGACTTGGAGGAATAGGGAAAATATCTTATTAGAAACTATTAGGCCACATATATTCTCCAGCTGATCCTGGAGACTGTCCAGAAGGAGAGCTCTGACAAAAAATATCTGATTCTAGAAATCAGATGAACAACCTTAATCACGTAAAACACCCAGCGTGTGTTTGGAGTGATAAAACATGAAATTAGTTTTAAAGAATACTTCACAAGTTTTGGTCCCTGAATAGCTGATGGAATCATCTTTAAAATAATCACTTTATGGAAGTCATTTAGAGTGCAAGCTTTGGTTAAAAAACCTTAAGATTTCCAGAGGTTACCAAGATTTTTTTAATTGTACTTATACACACTTGTGAGATTGAAGGTAGCACTCTCATGTCTTGCTATTAATTATTTTGATTATGTAGCATACACTTTAAAATATTTTCTGATTGACTTTTCTTTGTAAGGAGCTGTAGTTTGTAGAACGTATTTTTTTAATCTCACTGCAATTTTCTTTTAATTATTAACACTGGGAACTCTATGTAATATCCTGGCATTTATTATTTTTCTTTTTGGTATGGGAAATTAACTTGTATATGAGATCACATAAAATAGAATGTGAATTTCAGTAAGAAGAGTGCTACAGTGACTACACAAAAAGTTGCATTTAGTTAATTGGGTAACTGGGAGTACCTTACTGATTTAGAGGTGCACTGGAAAGTGCTTATGTACATGTGTCTCTTCCATGGCACAGCCTAATTATCAGTGGTAATACAAAACAGGTCTGTCATGCATAGAGAACCTGACAGAGATCACTTGTTAGTCAGTAGTGTACTCTCTCCCAAATATTAATATTCACTAAAAGTCCAACTGTGAAGATTTCTCTTTTATAATTTAAAGGAATTAAACTTGCCTAGAATTGCAACCAGACTAACACCCCAATCCACAGGGACAAATAACCATTCCCTTTATTAGTAGACTGGGCACTGATGTGAGGGATGGGGCACTGATTTTTGTGTGAGGGAACGCACAAAATTGGACTGGTACAGACCCGAAACATAACAAAGTCACAGAACTCGGAAGGGCAGAACTGTCCTTCCTCTGGGGTGTAATATACACCCACTCCTTGGACGGACATCCCAGCCTGTGTCCCTGGGTCCAACCAGACCTGCCTCTAGGGGAGCAGCAAACTCAAGTGGCAGAGCACAGGAGAGGTGTGGATCCCATATGGGGGGCTGAGCGGGTGATCCTCAGCCCTGCTCATGGGTTCTGCTGCCACGGAGGAGCAGAACACCGTGCAGGTGGGAGCTCTTGCAGCAGCCAGCCCTTCCTTCCTAGGGGACAAGGTGCCCTTCTTTTCACAGCTTGTTCCTGAATGCCCTCTCGTTTGCCCTCTCTCCTGGATCTGTAGCAGATCCTTTTCCATTCTACCATCTGCTACAGTGGGGATTGGGTGCTTTTTGCTGAGCTGAGGATAAGACTGTTCTAGAGCCCTTAACAGAGAGAGAGGAGGGAAAAGGTTGTTTCCCTTTGTTTCAGTGTACTCTATAACTTTGCATTTTTTCCCCGTAAACACCAAGACAATGATTCCTACTTACCTTAGCAAGGATACAACATCTCTAAGAGCTTACAATGGATGTTAAATACCAAAATTCTCTAGAAAATTAGGTCAGTAGTCAATCTGTGTTACTCTATTCAAGCAAAGAACAGAGTATGAAGGTTAAAACACATGAATTACACAATTTTTTTCTGAAGTTGTTTAATATTTCCCACTTTTGTTGTCATATCTTTCAATTAAAGTGGTATCTTTCCATGAGGAATTAGAATGATTAGATATTTGGCTTGTGGTCTTATTTCTTATTATCTTTTTTTCTGCTTTTCTTATTAGCTGATATACTGAGGAGTATTACACTTATAAAATTATATGACACGGATCCTACCATTCCATTCCTTCAGCGGAACAGAACCTGAGCCAGCCCTGTCACAGCCAAAAGTAAGAAGAAATAGCTTTCACATTTAATTCATTAAACTGGTGTGACAAGCACCCATTTAACCACTATGGTCGCTGGCTGTAGTGCAAAAGCCTTTAAAATAGATAAGCTGAACGAGTTATATTTTTTATAGACTGGTGTGTGGCTAAAATTATCTGTAATGCAGAATTTGGAAAATACTATACTGCACTTCATCAGCACTAATTTGAAAGACCTTCACAGCTAATACTGCAGATTTGTGTCTCTGAATATGTGTGAATGCTGATATATTAAAATGAGCTCAGGTTAGGATCATTTTTGCATAAGGGCTTATGGAAGGGCTTCATCGCACAGAGAGGAGACCCACGAGCAGCCCCATATCAGGACTGTACTCAAAAAGCCATTAACTACAGCCCCCACATAAAAAGGACTGACAAGGATCATAAATTGGGACCAAAAGTATTTCAGTCACACTACCTGGCTTTTAAAATTACAGTTAAGAAAATGCCAGTGGGATGGCATTTCCACAGTTGAGAGCCTTACCCAGGCTCTTCTAACCCTGGGAGGTCAAAATGTGCTGCTGTTCTCAACTCTTTCTGCAGCTGGGACACAGCTTCACTTTGCCATCTGAATAAGAGAATGGAGTTTAAAAGGTTCTTGTCTTCTGCCACACCAAGCTGCTCATTTGAGTTTGTATGGAACACCTTAGATAATCTGTGATAATTTGACTGTTTGTGGGCTTCACTGCAAACATGAGGTGTGAAATGACACACATTAAAAAAACCCACCACCACCACAACCAAAAAAGCACACACACTCAAAAATTCCCAAGCCTTCAGACAGCCCTTTGGTTTTTAACTTTTACCTACATACATCTGCCACTGCCACTTCACCAGCTGTTAAATCATTACATACACACACCACTGCCCAGCAGTCTCTGAAGAGCTTTAGCCCGAACCACAAAGATGCCTGTCCTTCACACAAAAGACAATAAGAAAGAATGTTTTACTGGGGAAAACTGTCTAAAAACCTGTTAGCTGTCTTCTCTTCTACTTTTACATCAGCTAATTACTTGCACAGTCAATAGTCCTTCCAACTATGTTAGCTCCCTGTTTACGTAGCCATTAACTGAGGAGAAGACAGCAATGGTGAGCAAACACCCATTCTGTAACAGTACATTTATGGGACAGCAGTAAGCAATTAGCAATATTCATAGCAGTACCTGCATATTCCCAAGGTCTCAGAGCAGACAGCTGGGGCTACAAAGGGAAGCCATGAAGCTTGTGTCATCAAACTTTAGCTTTGACCTTGGTCCGACATGAATAAATTTGAATTTCTGCTTTCAAGACTTGGATTCTGTGGGGGATTCTCCTACTAAAACATTTGAAATATGTAGAAAGACTTCAAGCCAGAACAGCATAGATGCATTAGGTATTAAAATATGAAAGTGCTAATTTCTGCATCTGCTAAAGTTATGGATTAAATGATTTGCTACAGTGGATGAAACAATCCACATATTGCCTGAAGATCTGGGAAGAGTCTGCATCAAAAAATATATCTGTGGTGCACTAACTTCCACCGATCATTTAGAAAGATGCTGAGATGGACAAAAACTTCAAGACATTTTTTCATGACTTCACAGTAAGTATTCCCAGATGTGCCAAGAATAATCACCAAATCGACACTCAAAGTTTATTGTTTTATCCACGGCTATGCAAAAAGATAACTTCTGGCACGGACAGTATATGCAACTGGAAAGGTAAAGTGTTCATCTCCTTTGATATTTTCTCCATTATAATTAGCCATTGGAGAAGTTCTAGGGCTCATTTAAGCCACTGCAGTCAGACACTCCTTACTCACTTTGAACTTCAAAAACTGTTGTGGTTACAGACCTGCTTTGATTGCTTGCTCGAGTGTGCTCTATCCAAGAAGGAACCACGATTAGTGGACAAATCCCCATTATTCTGTGCATCTCCATGTCAGTAAAAGAGAAGTAGGAAATGACAACAAATAGCTTCATCTGTAACCATCAGCAATACTGCTGGAGGTGTCTAGGGATGCTTAAAAGGGAGAAAAAAGGGAACAGAAAACTGCAGTGTAGAGGCCATCATCTCACACGGGTCAAAGGAAACAATACTGAACTGATTGAAATCTTCCAACACAGCAACACAGTCTCATGGGACACATAGAAACATAAGAGGAGTCTGATGGAAAAAGCCCAGTAGAACAGAAAGGTGTGGAGATGAGGAAAACCTAAACTCCACAGGGAAATGATCAGGGGAATGAAAAAGAAAACCAAAACCTCAGGCTGTTGCACATTGCTGAGAGATGACAGATAAAGAAAAAAAAAAGTGATGTGCAGAGGGTTCAGTGAGAGGCAGAAAGAGAGTCAAGAAAGCAGAGAAATACAGGTGTGAAAGATATATCATACGTTTGTGTGAGAAATGAAAAAAACCCAAGCAAACAAAAAAACTCCCAAAGGATTAAGGATTGAGAAGGCATTTTTAAGACAACGAGGTAACAGACAGGGAGAAATAAGAGCTCTACTGATCACCCAGAAAGACAACGGAAGAGAAGCAGACGGCACAATCAAACCATGCTCAGAAGAAGCAGGATGGCTCTACAGTTTACTATGTGAAACTTTGTGTTTTTTTCTCAAACTATTGCTACCTTACTTAACTTCTCATCTCTTTCTGTTTTAGCAGACTCCAGAACCACTTGAAAATAAGCTTTTAAAGTATATATATATGCTTATAACTCAACTTTAGAAATTCACTTTTCTAAGTACCATAGATTATTTCCCCAGTATTTTGCTGAATGAAATGCTGTTTCTAAAGAAATCAATAGGTATAATTTAAAAGAGTCATCCCAGACACTTGGCTGCACCATATGGAGCATACCCTGTGCTTCCAGTGCTGGAGGAGAAAGGACATCTCTGTGGCTGCCTACCCTGGAGCTACAATAAATTATGCTGACTCACATATGACTCCAGGGCCAAGCTTTGCTGAAAGAAATTAATAATAAACAGCAGTTTTCCATTCTCAACTTAGCTGGTAAGAAAGAACACATATATGGCCAGTAAGCCAGGAAAGAATGAAGCAAGAACACATGGATGATACCACTGGGTTGATACCAGTTATAAAAGTTCAAAATGAAGAAAAGAAATCATAAAGAATTTCACAAAATGAGCACTGATATTGCAAGATAACAAAACCCTGAGAGAAGTAGCAGAGAGGGAGAAGATAAAAGCTGCAGGAGGGGAATTAGCCTCTTCCAAGAGCCCACAGGTTCCACTGGCCCTTCCCATTGGGTTGAAGACTGTGGCCAACAGGGATTCACCAGATGATGGCACCAAAAGTATGACCAGCTGGACAACTGGTCTGATCCAGGCCACAACTCCGTGCTGTAGATAAATAACTGTATGCTCAAAGGTTTTGTGTGCATATGACCTTCCTCCAAAACCTCTAAGCCTGGTAGAAGATTCCCAAATAGAGTGAGATAAAGATCTGGGGGCTAACTCATGGGAGCCATGCACCAATCTGGGCTTTACTCAAACGTATAAACTATTTTAAGGAATAATGACCTTTTTTTTTTATTTGAATAGCTGAAAAACTGGGGTTTTTTTGTTGTTGTTTTTTTTTTAATTAAATTGAATATTATTTAAAAGAAACCTTTGTATCTGAGGATGAATAAATTTGGACAAGAATTATTGTGTCTGAAATTTTAGCAAATAAAATTTTATTTATCTTTGTTTTAAACTTATCCCCTATATTTAGCTGGAAATCTTCAGCACACAGAATAAATTTTTCAATGAACAGTCCTTGAATTGAAGATCATTGCTGTAATTCCCATATGTACATGTTCTTCCTCACATACCAGTGTGATTTAATTCTCATTCCAGCACCTATTCTATATCCAACCTATGCCTGTCATAGCCTAGAAATCTAAAGACATTTTAATTCCCAGATGGACCCAGTAGGGCAACAGATTTTGTTGCCTCCTGTTCTCTTGTGTGATCACATAAATGGTAATTGGAAACCATGAAACGTAACTGCCAACTGCACACTCGACTGGGTGCTGTGGTGCTCCAAGAGGCACTTACAAGTTTGGTAAATGGCTCAAGTGTGAACAAAAAAACTAGAATAGAATTCCCTCCCTGGAGAGTTTGGCCTTATGCTTATGTAAGGATTGGCAGAAAATGTTTCAGCTCTATTTCGTAGTGATAGAATAAAACCATTTTTTCCACCTAAATATTTAGGTATATGAATTGGGTCTGATTTCTGATAAGATTTTTGCATTTTCCTCAGGAAGGGTTAATGCCTAAATGCAACATACAACATCATTGAGCTGGATGTGCTCTCATAATTTATGGCAGACTGAAGTTTATGAGGCTGCAATTAAGGAACTTTTTGAATCTCGTGCCAGTCATTTGCTTACCAAGCAGATAGCTGTGGTCTCTCAGAAAGAGCAGTCACATGCAGAAAAATGCAATGTGTACTGTGCTGGATTTTTAAAGAAAACAGTTTGAGATCTACAGATGACACAAACTTAAATGAATATCAAAACTAAAGAAGGTTCTAAAAAGTTCCAGGTGGTTAAAGAGTTAAACTGAATCATGACAGTCCCACAGCTTATACCAAAGGGTGTTTATAAATGTGAAAGGCCAATAGTCTGCTAGCATTACACTCACTCTTCTTTGCAATGCGGTTCTCAGGTACTCTGAAAGCTTTGTGAACCATTGTCCTTTATTTATATATTTATTTTCCCCTTATATTTGACTTCTGTATAATCCACTCTCAGGTCACGAAAGATTTTGGTTCTACATGTTTACACTCTCCTTGTAACAAAATATTTTGGAACTTAATCCCAAAGCCTGGGTATCCCAAACAATAGCATTCAAGAACAGTTTGAGTGAGATAACCCAGCCCAACAAAAAAGGCTGCAACATTGGTGGGATTATGTCACCCAGGACCTTTTTAAAAACTAGAGGTACATCATGGCAAAGACTAAAATTTTGTTCAGGAAATAGTTTTGAGAGGGAAGTTGGTTTGGTGTTTAAATGAAAACTTGGCCAAAAGCGTGTAACTTCATTGTGCTGACTGGTGCATTGTTAGAGGAGAAACAAAACTGCTGAGCAGAAGTGGATTATCTTCTCTGACAACAGTGACAACAATAGGAGCTTTGCCATCGAATTCAATGGGAACAGGACAAACACTTTTGGAAAGGCAATATGAGTCTGGGTTCAAACCACATGTTTACTGGAGATTGGTAATAGCAAACCAGAGGAAGAAAGAACTTTTCTCTACTGGTCAATCTATCAGATACACCAGAGAGTCATCAAAATTAGCTGCTCAAACTCATGCTTGTCATTAATAGAGATCTTGAACCACGGCTAGTATGAGAACTGGGAGAGAAACAGCAAATTAGAAGTAAAAGTGAATGGAGAACTCCAAGAAATATGCATAAACACAGTAAGTCACTCAAAGCTCAAGCAAGAATTTTATATAAAAGAAAACTAAGCTGCTGAAATGAAAGATGAGAAAAAAAATACCGGTTTATTTTAATCTTGAAAGTTAGTGGCACTGACTTTACTTTGAGCAATCTCTATTTTAAAAGCTAAGTGAGGAACACCAATTCAGTTATCAGATGAAGATTGACTTATCAGTTACAGAAATTTGTAGAATGTTACACTCCTAAAAATAATACATCTTCTGGAAGTTATCTCCTTCATATGAAAAACCAAGAACAAGGAGATTTAATAGATTTGATTATACTGAGGCAAACATGTTGTTTCAAATCATTTGTGGAATTGCTCCTCCAAGGACAGATGGTAAAGGGGATCACAGACTCATAACTGAAAAAGATCCCTAGACAGCTTAAACTTATAGAAAGCTATTAAAATGTGAAAAAGACAGAATGAAATGGACCAGATTGACATTTTTGAAAGTTAAACAACAGAATGTAACATTAGTCTGGGTTAGGGGGAGGAAAAAAAAAAAAAGGTAAAAATACTATCGAGAAATCTGCATAATGAAACCAGACTGAATTTGAGGCAAGACCAATAGAAGCACATAAAGGCCTAAGCAGTGCCCTGCCTTTGGACACTTGCTGTAGCTGCAAGCTGCAAAACAATTTTGCAAAAATCTACAGGAGAAGGACAACTTCTGAAAGAGAAAGGGATATATGCCTGCTCGGCACTGTGAAAAGGACTTTTTTTCCATCAGCTCTGAAGCATGCTGCGATATTTCTGCTCCCTGTTCTTAACAGTTTCCAAACCTTTGGTTGTGTTGCAGATGCGCTCCTTTCTCTCCTACTCCAACCTAGTCTGGAAAAGCCTCTGCTGGCTGAGCTTTTCCTTCGCTGAAAGCAACTGAGCACTCCCTCCAGAAGGTCTGCACGACCCAGTGCAACAGCCAGAACTAGGCAAACAGTTGGCTTCCTTCATTGCTGTGCAGTCACATATTTTAAGAAATATAACAGACTGTAGCACACAGCAGATAGTGAACAAATAGAACATGTGCACTATCCACGAAAATAAGGAAGAGGCGAAGAACCATACTCCCCAGGATTTAATATATCTTGCAAAAATAATTGTATTATTTTCTGATACACATACAAAATCAGAACTGAGAACAAGAATTATGATTTGAGCCTGATACTGTGTTTTAAAATAAAAGAAACTTCAGTTTCAAGATGCCCAAAATAATGCAGATTTGCTTTTATATTTTATTTCCAGTATATAAAAGTGTATTTTGAATATAAAGGTGAATTTTGGTTTCAAATTACCAGCCCTGATGTCTATGAATACAACTTTTAGAGAATAAGTTGAGATAAAGGCAGACAACACCACAATTTAAATATTAATTAATTACTAATATTAATGTAAAATATTAGTAAGAGAGAATAATTTTTAGAGGTTATCTTAAGTTTTCAGGTCATTCACAGTGCTTTGGCCTACAGAAAATAATGGTCAAAAATTGTTGAAAAATGCTTCTAAAAACATGGATGATCAATGACAGATCTCTATGTCTGTTACAAATGAAAACATCACTCTCAGAACCAGAATTGTCAGATGTGAAAAGTTGTTTAACAGCAAGTTTAGAAATTTGAACTCGGTAATTGGGTGTTTTCTTCAACTATAAAGCCACTGAGGCAAACACAGCAGTCCTGAAATTTCTATAAATGCCACAAAAATCAAAACACACATCTTGATACATCAGCATCGCAGCCAACTGATATACAAGTAACCGCAGAGAAAGGGGTGAAACAGCTACAGTAGCACAGATGTTTCATTGAGATGATTATTAATCAAAGACATGCCTGTAAAAAGTTAGGAGACACCTTTTGTTCCACCTTAGTGTAATAAAAATCTCAGAAAGATTCTGAACCTCCAAGATCCAAAACAAAAAAAGGCGGTTGAAAAACAAGTACACTGGAAAACAGCAAGGGAATGGAACAATGCAGGACTAACTTGAAAAGCCTGACAGCTTTTGATACTGTGTGTTGTCAGGGGGTTGATTTTTTTCCCCCCATGAGGAGGAGAGAATTACTGGCCTTTTAGGAAGTCTGCAACATCCCTTGCACAGTCTAGTTCAAACCAGTTGTTACAGAGTAGAGTTATTGTAAAGGGAGACAGAACTCCCCTTTCTCACACTGTTTTTCTTTAAGGGTTTGTTCTCCTATTTGTTATATGAAAGACTCCGAGCTGAAGGCTCTGATCTCTCACTAATAGCCTCACATTTACATCACACTTTGATGGATGGAGAAAGTACTACACCACACAGCCAGAGAAATAAAAACACCTTCATGCAGGACAGCACTAATAAAACCAGATTTTCCTGAAGGCAAAATAGAAGGAGACACTTTCCTCCTTGGAATACAAGGAGGTAGTAGAAATATTTATACTTTATATAAATAAAACATCTGAACACTCAAGGAGCCTTGGTCACTGCTCCTGATTTAGTAGCTAACCTTTTGATTCCCTGACTGACTGACCCCTGCTCTTGACCACAAATGAGTAATTTTCTTCAGGCTTGACAACGTTGGTCAATTTGTAGGCAAAATTTATGCACTTGGATTTATGATTTAAGTAGATTTTTGAGTGTTGCCATAGCTAATAATAAGTAACACTCTAAAAGAGAGAGAAGTCCTGTCCCAGGATTTTCCTGAACTGTAGCAAAAGGAATCAGGATCAGGTAGGTATGGAGTGTTCATCCTTCTGTGATTTATCTGGAACTATCCACTGTTAAATGCCAGTTCTTATGGTCACAACTTTCTACAAAAACCACTGTGTCTGAACAAGAGCTCGTTCTTAAGTAGAGGGCAATAAGCATGCTGAAAGCGGTTCTTCCTTAGTCCTCAGATTTTTGGATTATATATGCAGTGTGTATACCAATACAGCTTGTTTCCTGTGCTCTTCTTTCTTGATGCAGCTATAGTTTGGGGACTTTGAACAATGGGCTTCCAAAATTTTTAGAACTTACTTTCATGTTTCTGTTAAATATATCTCAGTAGGTGAGCATGGTTTGGCTACATAATACAGTGATACTTGTATTTTTTAACTGCTTCCTAATTTTACAAGACTTACAGTTCCTTTTTCTTTCTTTGCTAGGATCTTTTCTCTCTTCATTCTAACAGTTCTTTCTTGTTTTGAACTTTGGTCTTTCTGCTCCTTCTCTTCCATTTTCCCTTTTCCTTCTCAATTTTTTATTTTTTTTTTTTTTAGTTTTGACAATGAGGATAACCTTTAATTAGGACTTAAAACAGAGAAAGGCATCCCAATGATTTGACTTGATTTTATCCAAAGACTATTCATTTGCTCAAAAGTGTTACAGGACAGAGAGCCTTTAGAAGTAAATCCTGGTCTTCTGAATGGTTTCCTTCACTCATTCAGTGTTACTTTTCTGAAGACTCCTCATGTAAACTTTGGAAATGTTTAATATAATTTCAATTTCCCTAGGCTAGTAATTCAGGTGTTTTAAGGAATGATAACCAAACCACACATCTGAAATTATCACCAGAGCTCTGTGATTCAATCAAATGACTCCAAAAAAATCATACATAGAAGCATTTTGTTAAAGTAATTTAGGAGCAATTTCTGCCATATATTATCAGAGAACTCTGAAACACAGGAATATAAATCTTTTCTTTCTCTCTTTAACCTTTGAAACATTTTTAAAAAGTGACATGGAAGTGTACATTAACAAATAGAAGGTGAGTAGCTCAAATCACCCAGTGCTGCACATGGTGCAGGTCCCTTATGAAACCTCGTTACTCAAGGAGCCCACCAGTGCCTCAACAGTCTATTACAAGTGTAACTAACTGTTCTATATCCCAACACAAATCAGAAAATATTCTTAGTATCCTTGATAACTGACCCCTCGAAAAAACATGATCCCTTTAAGAGCTTCATTTCAGAGCTTTCAAATTGTTGTTTCCCAGCTTCCATTATTTCATTGCCAGTATTGTCATCATCACTGAGAGATACAGACCCTTTTGAAACAATACGAATGACCTCTGTCTCCAATTCTTCTTCAGAACACGATTCAGAACACATTTTGATTTTTAACATCTTTTCAGTTTTTAGCAAAGTATTCATTTAAAAAGTGTGCACTGTCTGGAAGTAATTTACAGGGGAAAAAGGGCATTTTGAGATCACTGAAAATGTACCTCTCAGGTTGTTTCTTCTTCTATTTTCCAGCTACTCTTGCTGAAAAGGTGTTTCAGAGATCTTATTTCATAGGCAAACATTATTTTTTTCTATTTCAGTGCAGTTCTTTCTGTGTCCATCACACTACAGTTGGAGAGCTAGATGAAATTCAGAGCTGCACTTAAACACATGAGATCTGTGTGTGTAACCAACAGAACTATCTGTATGTTTATTTTTGTTTTTACAAATTGTTGTATATTAGGTGCACATTGCACTACATTGTGGAGCACATGAGCAGGATTCCTGTGGAGGGAAGTCAAGACAGAAAATGTGCTCCAGCCATTCAGCAAAGAGACCAGGCAAGAGTTCAAATTCCTTGTCAGCAAGTAATGTAGAACAACAGAGGACCTGTAGAATGAAACAATGATGAGGACTCAATATCTGTGTAATGTGCCTTTCGGTAATTTTTATTCTGAAACAGGTAACCTAATCTAAACTAGTGCTATCTATGGAGCCTGGCATAAGCAGGAATTTCAAAGCAGGCTGATTTTTCTACTAATTTCCTAAGCCTTCTTTACTATACCATTGCTTTTCCTCATGCAAACAACAGCTATCCTTCTGAACATGCACATCATGCAGCTGCTCCCCCAGGGACTTCACCTTTGCATCCAGAGTTACTTGGGAGTTTTACTTGCATCTTTGCACTTTTGCAGTGTAATTGAACACAATAATAGCATCAAGACAGCTTAGGTGCAGGACAATACTAGAACAAAATCAGTATGTTAGACAGGACTAAAAGGAGAGATTTCATTTGCCTATAGATGTTGTAAAGCACTATTTCTGCTGCAAGCAGTACTCCCAAGGTACCATTCCATGACATGTTTGGAAAGCTTATGCTGAAATATCCTGTGCCATCAAAGCTAAAATATTTTCACTTTCACAAATCTCTTCACAAAAAGTAATACCAATAAGACTTGCTCGACTTGCAGCAATCCAGGGTGACACATCATGCTCTGGATCAGGCAAGAATTTCAACATCTCCCAGAGCTCAAGTCAATATCTAAGTCTCCAGGTTACAATCACACATACATACTTCTATTCCTCCTGAGCACTGTTCTTCACATGGAAATACTGTCATCTTCAGCAGGCTCTAGAGGGAAGTCAGCTTCATTGAGTAGGGAATGACATCTCAGGAATACCCTAATTATAACAAGGTTTTGCATGTTATATTTAAGAGACATTTTTGTATAATCATTTAATAGTTAAGACAATAAGGAATATAATTAATAGTTAAATGGCAAGACTCCTGCAATTTGTAATTCCCTAATTGCTATTTTGGATTTCTAACTGAACATCAAAATGTCATAATCTAGTGGCACCAAACACAGAACACTTAAAATGTCAGCGAGCAAAGAAAATGACTTTAGAGAATGGGGTTCAAGAAGTACAGATCTGTGATACAAAATGTACAGTTCCTGATGGCATGAATTACATTATGCAAAAGCAACTCTCTTCAGTGCTGTGTACTCAAGATTAGAGACTGCAAAGAGCCTTTTTCAGAATCACAGCTCTCCACTTCCCCTGCTGAGATGTCAGATAGACTTGGGCTAAATTTGATGGCAAGTGTTCCGGGTCCCGTCTGTCAGGTTCTCCCATGCTTAATGAGTAGCACACTCTTTGATGAAAATACTGTGTAAACAATGAAACAGCACATCGAGGAGGTGTAAATGAACTTGCTTCTGCAGGATTTTCAGTCAGAGCAGGGTTTAGGACTTCTAGGCAGGCTTGCAAAACCCTGCTGTGTCCCTAGAACATAATTGGCTCCTGAGAGCAACAGCATATATTAGGCACAGTAAAGCAGTTTAGGAAGGTCTTTCAATAAGCTTTCTATAAATGCAACTCATTCATTTTAATATGAAGCCTGTGGTTCCAGTGGGTGGGCTGGAAGAAAGAGTTGTCTAAGCCCCTGCTCGTTTTATTTCCTGTAAGTAACACCATCTCACTGTAGGTACAGCACTCAACTGCTTTGGACAAAATAATGCACAAAGATCATCAAATATTCTTTTGTGCATGGATGTATAGTCATCTTCTAAACCACCATTCCCAAAAATCACCACTCAGAAGGATATCTGCAGCACAGACATTTCCAAGCATCAAAGAAGGGAACCCCACAGCTATTGGAAAGATTATAGTTTCAAGAATGATGACAGGTTGACCAGCTCGTAGTGTGCATGGGAGAATCCCTCCTGGCTTCAGTGACTTAATGTATCTAATGAGTTATGGATTTTAAGTTATTTTGCAGCTTTGCAGTGGTTGGGTCAGTCCCTGACTTTCCAGCTGAGGTTACAAACAACACAAATAAGAACAGCAATTTGTGAAACAGGCACCCAGTGTTTATTGATGTTCTCCCCAAGCTTCCCCAAACACCCATGCATGCACTGTATCAGCAAGCCTTCCCAGGCAACCCTGCTTTTATCAAATGGCCCAATTTACACTGTTGGTTGTGTTGAAGTAGGTTTTAATTGACACTACTACAGCACAAGCACTTTTTTGTTACTGTACCTATTTATATTAGTAGAGGGGAGAGATCACTGAATTTACTGTATGATTTTAATGATGAAGTGGTTCAGCACACATTTTGGAGAATAGTCCTCTAGATTATTGAGGAAGAGGTCAATGCAGTACCCAGATAAACTGTCTTAAAAACAGTGTTCAAATAGAAGCTACAGGAAAAAAAAAGGCATTTGCTTTGGGGAAAAAGAAAAAAAAGAAAAAAGGAAAGAAAAAAGAGTAAATGCCACAGATTTATTTCTAGCTAATGTGTTTAGTTAAATTAGCAAAACATTAACATTAGAAGCGTGGTTAAATAGCAAAAAGATTAAGTTTAGAATGACAGATCAGTCAATCAAAACTAACTGAAAAGAAAACAAAATTTTCTTAGGAAATAAACACATCACATCATGAGAATATGCTACCATTTCAAAGATTTCAGATGTTTAAGGCAAGACAATTAGCCCAGCTGTTTTTCTATTCAGATCACTGCCTTTTCTATGACTGTACACATTGCAAGTGGTCAGAGAGGAATCCTTGGGCACCTGCTCTGCAGCTATTTCTGCATTGTTTCAGTCTCATCCATAAGAAGGAAATTTGGTCTCATCATAGTCCTTTTCTGTTTGAAAGGATCGTCTTTCACTGTGGGGAAAAATCTCTCTTGTTGAATAAGAGCATCCATCATAGTTTAAACAGAATTTCAGGAATGACAGGTACCTTATTTAGATAAGGTGACACATTACTGCTTCCTCTTTCCTCCTTTTTCTTATACAGTAAGATCTATATGGAGAGTAAATTACTCTATCACACCAAGTAAGTATCAAAGTCAAGCTCCATTTTCTGAGTTTCCTATTCCACATCCCCTTGAATTCCTCATCTAGCTGTTTGAAGGACATCTGAAGTGGATTTCTGGTTCCACTGCTCTTAGTATCAAATATTTCTGTTGGCTACGCTGAGTGATAAAGCTTACTGAAATCCTTTTTCCTAGGAGAAGGTTACTGGCAGGAACTGTATTGCTACTGAATTGCTGTTACTGGCTGTTAAGAATAGGGACTTCAGAAAAAATGAAGCAGCTATAAATATCACCAATTTAAAATACTTTTTACATGCCTTCCAGATTGCTTTAAATTGTTTTCTTTAAAAATGAAAAAGATTAATCCACTGAATGGAAATTAAGACATTTAGATTTCTTTGAAGCCCTTATTGCCATGACCAGTGCACTGCGAGGCAAGGGGCACGTGTGCCTCGGCCACGGGATTCAGCCACAAAGTAGGGCAATGCAACACCAGCTAAAGGACCTCCTTGTCCTCAAATCTGACACCTATTTGTCATTTCTCCATTTTAACAGCTATTTTGAAGGTGAACCCCTAAACATGACATAGATGGGCAATGCTGGAAACCACTGAAGGAGACACTTTCGCTGATTCCAGGAACTAATTTAACAAACTGTTAAATTAGGCCTGTTGCATGGCATACATCCTTATGTATGGGAAAGCTGAGGATTAAATGGATCCTGGTGGAAAAGATCTGACCTCACAGGCTTCACAGACACTGTTTGAGATCCCCTGTGCAACTTCACTCTGTATTTGCTACAATGGGTACTAGTGTGAGACTCAGTATGCTTGAAAACATAAACAGGAAAAGCATAGTGAAATTAACTTTACTAGGAAAATTACTAAAAATAGGCTCAGCAATATATGCATTCATAAAAATTTGAACAGTTACACTCACTGCTCCACTACTAAAAGCAAAGCTTTTACACTATGCAAAGGATGGACTGAAACAGAAATACTTCTGTTCCATAAAGCTTTGGTGAAAGACTCACTCAAGGTCCCTGAACGTGATTTACAGAAGATGGTTATGGATGGGGAGAAGACTGAGAATTAAACACTACTTCAAACAAGGATTTAGCTGCAGACTAAGTAAGGGCTAAGTAAGGGCCATGCCAGCTTAGAGAAGTAACACACTGATGTAAAGTCCCTGAGTCCCTATTAACAATGTCCACTGCACCTTCTCATCTGGCTTATCTTCAGCAAACCTATATGAAAGTCTTAAGAGCTATGAAAAACACCTCTCAATGGTCCTCTGGTGCTTTCCACTAAAGTGCTTCACACCTCCTGTAGGAGCAATTCCTTTCATCTGAGTACAATATACTCACAGTACAAAAATCAATTTTTATCAATACTTTGCAAAGAGGCACGTGGACTGGAAATGGGATAATACAGACACATGAAAGATCCAGGTAACAAGAAGGAGGAGAAATATTCAGATGAAAAATAAAGACTTTGCATCTCATTGACAGTGCCTACAGTACAGAGGCAGGCAGTGCAGTCACACTGAATGCACATGCCATTATGGATAAGGAACAGATACTCATCATGTGCAGGGTAAAAAGTATATGGTTCCAAAAAGCTGGATTGACAGAGAGCACAAGTCAGCAACTTTCAGAGAAGGAAAGATGAAGCACCTGAGTCACAATTTCAGCTGTGGAATGAATCATGACTTCCAATAAAGAATCTGATGGACTGAGTGAGTTTGCAAGATCTTAGGGAAGGAGCAGAGGTAGACATCTGTTTTGTGGGTTTCCTGGGAGCCAAAATGATTTTCTCATATGCCTGTTGTGACCATCCTACATCCATGTAACCTGCAAGGAGGAGCAATATAAGCATGAATATATAAGGGCTAGGGATGAGGATACATTTGGAGCTATATTTAAACAGAAGAAAAAGAAGTCAGGTATGAGTCCTTTGTACCTGCTGCAAGTATCTGCACGCAGTTTTTCCCCTCTCATATATGCACCTCAGGCTTTACCGGAATGGGGCCTAAAACAGCCAGCATCCCCCTTGGCATGATCTAGTTTCTGCTCTCTGAACCTAGGAAATGAATAATGCACAGCATGTCAGGAGCTCCCTGAGACTCTGGCCACAGCAGGATGCACTGGACAGGTGAGAAGGGCAGTTACAGGCTGGGGAGGACTGAGGGAATTGGAAACATTCAGCAGAAAGGGGAACCAAAAGTGTTAAACTTGATAGAAAAAATAAGTTTTGTATCAGTGGATACAAATGCACAAACTTTTCTTGGAAGCCTTTAGCACGTTAATTATAGCTGACAATTACCACCCCTGCTCAGCCAGCCAACCTACAGGGATTTCACAAGCTGCCCCCAACTGTGACAGGATAAAAGGAAAAGACAAATAAACAGGTAGAGAATTATTTTTGCACGTTATTGCTGCTGGACTTTTCTTGCACAGTTTATCATCAAACCTAACAGAGAAAGAGAGGTTGCTAGAAGGATCCTAGTTCCACCAAATAACTTAAATGACTAAAAAAAAAATAATTAAGTTCATGTTGTCCTCCATGCTTGCTAACTGGGAAGGTGTGAGGGCTGTCTTAAGGACAACTCTGAAATGAACACTAAGATATTTCTGTAAATGACCTTTCCAGAAATCCAACTCAAGAGCCAAGAGATGTAATAAACAGTTAAGGAGCCTGGTTTACAGGGCTTCTCCTATGTTTCATTCCCTGAAAATACTCACCATTAAAATGTTTTAGCTGAGATTTTCAAAGCAGTGTGGGCAAATTCTCTGCACATCTCACATTAATTAACAGCAAGTGTGTGGGTAATTCCCTGTAGTACTTTGATAATGTCAGCTTTTTTTTTTTTTAATATCCATTTAGCATATCCATGTGGAATAGGATGGAGGAAATGTGTATAGTGGTTCTGAACTGCACCTCAATAAAAAATGCCGTTTTGTTCTGACCTTATGAGCCTCTGATCTGTTCCAACAGAGGGATTCTGATCAGCTATTTTGGGCAGATCCAGAGACAGGAAATAAATGCTTCCCATCATCATGGTGATCTGAGCCTAGTCAAGTATCTCAATAATATTTTTCTGTTTAGAGGGCTTGGGGGAAGATGGGGGGAATAAACCTTTCTGTTTACTCTTAGCTTTGGAAAAATCCACTGGGAGGGATTGCACAATTAACATATTAATGAAGGCTGGCCTCAGATGTGATGCCTGAAAGCAATTATGGGCAAATTAAGAATATAAATGCAAGATAAAAAACTCATGCCTGTTCAGGACAGGAGGAACATAACCTGCTCAGCACTGAAACAAGAATATACTTTTTTTATTGTTCATGGGGAAGGAAACCTATTGTACTCTGCTTGGAAAAAGCAGCATTACTAATATTTGCTATATCAACTGCAAAAGACCAAAAACACTGTGATACCATTGCTGGTGTGTACAACTGGTTGCTGAGCTGGACATCAGAGTTCAGACACTAAAAACCTGGAAGTGTGGAAACCCTGGAAGTCTCTATTCAGCTAAAGTAGAGGAAATAGGTAATTTTCACCACACTGATCTCTGTACATTAACATGATTTAGTTGAATCTTCTGGTCATCATTTTTCTGCATGAATTTTTTTTTTTTGGTGGGTACCAGTCACAAACAGTAATAAGTATTTGCATTAAGTCTTCAGTACATTAACGGTGATGAAACTCAAATTGGCCTTACAGAATACCAAACTGAATAGGGTGCAAATGCCTCCAGCACAAGAGACTCCAATTTTCTTTTCCTCGTTAACACCAAGTGAAGGCTAAAAAATAGCTAGCTGGAAAGCAGGGTTTCCATTCACGGCTGATTTTGTTCTACTCTTCTAAGTTACAGTCCAAATCAGACCAAAAACTAACATGTGCAAAATTCCCCAGGCCCTGCAACCACTTAGTGATATTGATGTTCCTGTCAGCTTTCATGACCAGAGCAAAGATGACAATTTTGCTGAGGAGCTAAAGGAAATGCTGGCTCTCAGGCTCTAGCAGCAGAAGATCGACCAAAGTCTGAAGCCCTGGCAGCTCCCTGCATCCATGTCTCTTAGGAACCATCAGGAATCCAGGCACTCTTCACCTGGCACCCTGCTCCAGGTTTGGCAAGCACTCACACCAGGGACATTATGAATGAAACAAAATGGCATTTTTATGTGAGAGTATTCAGCCAGCTCTGTTATCAAAAGCCTTTACAACTAAAGACAAAGCCAAATACTGAAAAAACCTGAAAGCTGGGAAAGCATGTTTTTGAATGCTTAGACTTCTCTCCAAAACATTTCCACACACATGAATGAAACCTATCGAACAGTACCACAGGAGACACATTTTTAGAAAGCAAAAGCAGGTGAAAGTTGTTTTGCTGGCCCAGAAAAACAAAAGAAGTTAGAATGAAATGAACCAGCTTAACTATTAACCAAATCACTGGTATTAGCCTCACTAGTTGTGGAACAATTGTCTATTCTTATTGCTTTCTACTGAAAAAGATGAGTAACAAACCTACAGGAAACTTCTTTCTTTATATCAAATCTTGGAAAACTCTTTTAAAAAACGACTCCCTAAATTAATGGGTTTTTAATTTCCTTATTTTAAACTCCTATAATCTACCTTAAAGGCCAGGTAAATGTGTTATCAATTGTCACTTGATGTATTTTGCCGAACCTAAAGCTACAAGCCCAGAAATTCCTTTGCTGGGCTTTGACCACCTTGGCCCTATTCCTCAAATGGTCCTTTTGAAACTCATCAGATGCTTGGCCATCTATGGAATGCATTCCCAGCAGGATGCTTCTGGGTCAGCCCCAAACCTGTTTATTAACAACCCCCTCCTTTGTCTGTATCTTATTACAGCCAACAACAGACAACACTCTTAGCATGCCTTTCTGCCAGTGAAGGTTTAAGGTTTTCTATGCCAGAGTGTCCCTGCCTACAATTTTCTACTCAGGTGGAAAACCCCGTTTTCTAATACATCTGTTATTGACACAAGCAAGTCAAATGTATTCTTTTCTATGCAGGGTCACTGAGATATCTTTTTTTAACTTACTATATCTTATTTTTGCCAGCAGAGATTTCAGCATTCCTCTTTTTACTGCCATACAGCCTGTGAATCAGAATTGCCAACAGGGTCTCTGCTCCCTGCTGGTTTGCTCAGAGATCTCAACAGCCAGGAAAAACCCCCTGATGATGAAGTCGTTTCCTATGTGACTGTAATACAACCTCCTACTGGATGGCTGCCGGGGTGCCTGGCAGCGTAACATCAAGGAGCCAAAGCATGTATCCAACTTGAGGATCCAGCTGCAGACAGCTCAATCAAAAAATCTTACCACCTCTGGCAGATTTTAGAACTATTTGATTCGTTTTCTCAGAGTAAACGGCAAATACTGCATGTGCTGCCTTCATATACAAAAGGGCACAGCTGGGCAATAAGGAGGACAGCTGCCTGTTCACCTTGGATGCTCCTGGTCAGGCAGTGTTTTCTAGAGGGAAAAGAGACTGCCTCTCCTGAGAGCAGCACATGAACACAGTGGGAAAACATAGGCAGGGATGAGCCAAGTGACTTGCAAAAGGGGATTGCATGAAGGGAAGCAAAAAACATTCCTGACAAGCAATGGAGAGACACTTCCTTAGCACCCAGGAAACAGTAACCTTCCCTGCAGAGGCTCAGCTGCATGTGATACAACCCACAACTTGCACAACTTTGACTCAAACTTCCCAGGAACCAGCTGTTAGAAAGTATGTAGACAAAAGCCATGAAAGATCAGGAAAAGCTAAAACTTCAGACAGAGATTAGGTTGTTGAGACAGGGATAGACCGCACTTCAAGACAGAAAAACACCGATGTGAAAAAGTATAAAGTCCTACAGAAAAAAACCAAAAGAGTTAAAGGATGGCAATTTATTGATCCTGAATATCAGACCCTTGCAGGGAGCCATGAAGTGCCACCATTTCTAGCCTGACAACTGCACAGCACTAAAGACATCAAAAGTGGTGAGCAAATTAATGCCCATCTTTTAGCTACCCATTGGATATATTAGCTGATACACGTTCTGTGTTTTTAACTACTACATTGCATAGTTTTGCTCATGGTAGAAGCTGATCCAAGTGATTCAAATCTTAGAAAGTTGCTTGGCTAGAAAGCAGAGTTAGAGGATAGGATCTGACTGCCTGTGACACAAAAAAACATGTTCACTGTCAAGATTTATTTAATCTGTAGAGCAAAATATCTGGATTATATCTATTTAATTATCCTCTTTAACTCTCTTGTTCAGTTTTTATATTTTTTTTGGTCTACTAAAAGTTCATTTTATTAATTGGAGGCATCTGACATCTTTTAGTTTGCTCCCTACAAGAAGAGGGAGGTGGGATCATTTCACCTCAGGGCTCTGGCAACATAAAGTTTCTGTGGCACAGCCTCAAGCTTTCACCTTTTTTTTCCTTGTACGTGAATATAAGGACTTAATACTTCCCACAGATCCACTGCTCATTAGTTTTGTGATCACCCCACAATTAAAGAACAATATGGTGTCAGTATCTGCAAGGGTGAAATCTGCCTGACTCAAATCACGTTCATGTCCACTGACACCTTGTGAAATTCTGTGTGTTAAGAGAGTAGGATAAGAGCTGTCTGCAAGTTTTCCACATTGAAAGTGCTCCTACATGTCAAATACATCACTGGAATTGTGAAAGAAAACCAAGAATACATTTGCAATAGCAGATAAATATATATTTATATAAATCAAGTAGAAAAAATGATAATAACCTCAGCAAGCAGGAATATTCCATGTTTATACACAAAGCATTGTGCACTGAGGCTTTGGAGCTGTGAAAAAAGTGTTTTGCCTCAAGATTTTCTGCAATTGCAAATCATAATTGTGCATTATAATAGGAATTACTAGGATCAGCCAACAAGGTTTCTATTATCTCTTTTGCATCAGGTGGAAATGAACAATTGCCTGATTTGTTAACAATTTAGGAACAGTAGGTAAGTAATTATGTCTCAGCAGCCTATCGATTCACCCTTTGGGGACATACGGAGAAGACTTTAGCCCTGGCATCTGTCAGGACGAGCTTTCAACAGGATCAGTAGAAGGCAGCGCTTGAACCTGTTTTTCGGGGAAACCCCAGGACGTGTGACACAACACATCCCTCACCGCTCCCTTTCTGTCATCTCCCTTGTGTCAACAGTGTGTTCACACAGTGGCACAGCTCAGGGAGGATGTACTGTGCAACTGCCTTGGTTATTGTGGAACTATCCCCTCAGCTGTGACTGTCTCTGCATGGACAGTACGTGAACTGAGGTATTAATCTGCTGCCTTAGGCACCCTGGTTGGATAGGTAACGCTGATGTGCTAAAACCTGTCTCATGCCTTTTCTTTCTCCTGCTGCAGCACAATCTGACAGGGAACAGCCTGACAATGAGACTTTATACAGGGATGCATGCCTTACCTCCTGCACAGACAGGGTTTGTTTGCGAAAAAGACTGAAGAAAAGTTATGAGAAAATAAAGTCTGAGAAAAAAAATGCCCAAACTTTTCCTAGCATATACCTGTGGGCCACAGAAGTGCAATGCCATTGAAGTAGTTCCCAGGAGCAGTTACTTTGGAGTAGGGCATTAGGGCTCAGCGATAAACTCCTTGCCTGTTGTAAAAATATTCATTAAAATATACCTATTTATAAAAAACCTCTAGTATACTGCCAATCTCTCTTCTGAAATAGGTTATTAAGGATTTAAAGTACCTCTATATAGAAACCCTGGGTGGCAAAAGAGAGTACCATGGTTAGTCCTGCTCCTGTGAAGTCCTAAACAACATTGTTTTTGGGAAATCATGCATTGATATGAAGTAGTGCCAATCATAACAGTTGTTGTAACAGATGAGACATCCAAGGGATGGTCCTAAGAGCAGCTTTGGGACTGTTGGATAGAGAACCTTTGAACTCAAGAGTGCCCTGTAGGTCTCAGTGCCTGAATGTCCCCTTGCTTCCCAAAGAAACCTATTCCCGGCATTTTGTAGATAATTAAAGCATTTTAATGACCTAATCATCTATCTCTAACCTAAAAGTGACCATTTATTACAGTACACAAATACAAACTTACACAAACTAACAAGTTTTTGTAGCATTAAACATTACTATAAAGAACCATGTCTTTACTAATTTTCTTATCCGTATCCGTTTTTCCCCCAGCACAAATCTTTGAGAGAGTAAATGATGTCAGAGGTCTTTGCAGTAAAATAAAACATATTTAAAATTGATACCAATGCTACAATACGGGATCAAGCAAAAATCCAGTTGATTTTAATGCAACTTTCATCCAAAATTGATTATAAGACTAGAGTTACAGTATTCCAGTAAACTTGAGCATTCAGTGTCTTCTCCAGGGCAGTTATTCATTGAAACATTGATTGCTCACATTAAAAGGTGAACAAAGTATGTAGCTCCTTACGGCCTCAGCTCAAAGTAGGGAATTCAAACATTTAATTTAAAATATTTTTTTCATCTTTGAGTCTTGTGTTCAAATTACTGAATTCATTTATATGTTGTCTGGATTAAAGTTGTTTCATATTTGTATACATAATTTTCAACTGATAGCGATACTTTCAATAGAAAAATACAAAGCAAATATGAAAGGTTGTTGACAAAAAAGGTGATTAAAAGAATTACAGCCTTCATGAGAAAGCTGGAGAGATCTAGTGCTGTCTGTAGCAACTTGGTATAAGTAAGAGACAGCAGAAGATGGTAAGAATGTATGTTCCCAACTGTCTATCATCTGGCTTTACTTTGAGCAGTGAAAAAAGCAAGTCATATTTGTGCCTTGGAGGCATCACTGTTATCTAAAGAAGCATTTCCTGCTTCAGGAGCACCTTAATACAGAGCAAGTTTCTTGAAAAAAAAATAAAAAGCAAATTGAGAAAAATTACTTTGATGATCAAATTGAAACAAAAAACAAAAAAAAGCTCTCAATCACATTATTAAAAATCTCTTTGAAAAAAATACAATGCAAGCCTGATAATGCTGAAGTTGCCAAAGCTCACAAATTTGAAGAATTGCACAAAAGGACACCATGCTGTCAGCTCCTGAGACACAGTTGGTATTCCTTACATGATTTGTTACATTGTTCCTCAAACCCTTCATGATGGAGATATCAAAACGTAGCTTCTCAAATGAAGCCCCCTGGGACACATGAAACACAGTAACTACTCATGATAATGATGTACAAATACTGACATCACTCATTTTCTGCCACTTGTGCATGTAGTGTTTCAACTGGAGACTTTCTGATTTTCAAAGGCATATCAAGATGTACAACAATAAGGGGGAAAAAGCAAACTTCATTTGCTTCCTGGAGTAGTTGATGAATGGCAAAGATGGATGGGTTCTCCTGGGAGAGAGTATGAGCAACGCTTGGTTAACACAGGGAACTCAACAGGCAGTGCCAGTGCTGAGTTCACTTCTGCTCTGCAGCACCCTTCAGAAACTGCCAGTTGCCCCAAATTGCCCATCAATCTGAAAGCCGCTCTAGATCAGGGTTAAAAGGTGGCAAATGTAATTAAACCACAAGTGACATGCTCACTTTTGTTTCCAGTTTCCTTCAGAGAAGTGGGAAGTGATCACAATCTTCTCCAAGCAAAAGTAAGATAGTTCCTATGTGGAAAAGTGTCGTCTCTTGACAGTTCTATCTTTTTTCAAGGTAAAGCTTTTCATGGTGATTTTGGTTTTGAAAGTGCAGATTGCTTTGAAAATGACTTGTGGCCATGAAAACTAGCCTATTAACTTGCTTGCACATCTCAATGAACTGTGCATGCATAAGAAAACCAAACTGAAAGCTACATCTCTTAATATTTGTGACAAAACAAGGACAGTTAAAGACAGTGTAATTTGCAAAACATTAAGGAAACATGGAAAATGTGCCAGATACTAAATCCCACTTTAAAAAGAAATTGAAAATTCATCCCCGCATAACTACTGATAGTGATGTATCAGAGATAGATATATATATATATTTGGGCAGTGAATTTAATGAATGCTGTACTGACAGTGAAAAATCAGAGTTGGATCAGGAGTCCAATTTTCACAGAAGACATTTTGCCACCTGGCTTCACAACAAAGGGAAAAAAGCTTTTGATAGAACTGTCAGGTGATGATGAACTCAAGTTCAAATCCAACAAAGCGTAGCTTAGCAACTTTTTGTGGTGAAGGAATGAATTTAGTCTGGTGTCTGACCGAACCCTTAAGCTCCACATTTCTCTGCAAGGCTGGCTTTCTCTGCCTTATTCACCACTGAAAATAAGTAAACCAGACTTTTAACTGAAGCTTACCAATATCTCAAATGACAAAAAGCAACTGTGGAGCAAGCATACGCTTTCTGCCAGTGCTGGGCTTTGATTTCCCCAGGTGCTACTTGAAATCATAGCTTTTCTCTTCATTTGAATTTTGTCAAGAGTGAGCAAGGTGAACTTTGATGTCCGCTCACCAATACTGCACTGAAGAATGGGCAAGAAGCTCAAAACAAATTAAATAACTTGAAAAGGCAAATCATTGTTGTAGCTCAGCAGCACAGTGCAAGAGAGCAAGTCATTTATAGCATTTTGATTGTTTCTTATAATTTAAGCAACACGAGAAACATTAATAATAATGCTTGCTTCACTGAGTTTCCCTTCGATATATTGTCTTGTACCTGCAATGTTTAATAAGGATGTTATAAATTGAACAGTTTAGGCTTTCTCTGGCATTTATTTCAGTTGAGAGTACCGAAGCACAAGTCTGCTAAAGGCATAAAAGTGAAACAAAGTAAGACACTAGTTTCAAGGATACAGAACAAAGCAAGAAAGTTTGGGAACTGCTCCTTCAGAAGATATTCCTTATCCTTTATGACTCACTTCAGCTCTTTCATTGCACATTTAATACCAGAAGGGAAAAAGGCAAAACACCTAATTTTACCTTGTATTTCAAACTGTGTCTGGCTAAAAGAGCTGGATTCTAGCAACTTCCATACACAGAGCGTGTCAAAATGGCAGAATGTTTCTGTAATCAGGAATACACAATTATACCTGTAAAGAGGAAACCTCATGCCAAACCCTGCAAAAATGCAGTGAAGGACACTAGCAGGTGTTTTTTTGCTCAAGGATAGGAGGCAGTTGCACAACTGGCCCTCTGCAGGCACAAGTCCCATCCCACCACAGTGCCTGTCATTAGGAACCACCCGCCCAGCCTGAGCACAGAGCAAGAACTGCAACCACAACCACAGAACCCAGTTCAGAGAGTGATCTTTGGTGTGGATGGACAATAGGGGTACATGTTACACTGCCTTTCTTGAGGAAGCATTTTAAAACATTATGGAATAACCCTGTATACAACTATTACATGCTGCCACCTGCAGCAAGGGTTGTTGCAGAGGTAAGCAAAAAGATCCCTCCTCGCTGCTTTTTGCCATGTAGAGTGATAATTCTTCTTCCTCACGTTTTTAAAGCAATTTCAGATCTGAAAACAGACACCAGCAACCACCAAATTGGAACCTGGATTTTCTTTTATGTTTGTTGTCCAGCTTTGGCCGGACACTGTTTTAGAACTAGAAAGAGTGAATGGGCAAAACTAGGACAAAGAAAACAGAAAGGTATTAATTGTGCTGGAAAAATGTCTGTCAGCTGTTGAAGAGGTAAGGAAGCTCTTCAAAAGTAGGTCTGTCAAAACAGAAGTAGAGTTCACTCCAGAACAGTGTTAGGAAAATTTCTCTTGGGGAAAAAGAAAGAAAAGAAAGACAGGAAAGACCTAATTAAAAGCGAAGGTCTTGCAGTAAATAAATGATTAAACTTGTTTCAAAATATGTAGAAACATTATTCCTTGAGAAGGATACTAAGTCACAGTTTAAGAAAAATCTCTGGTAAAATTGGTGGCAGATTTTTTTTTTTATTAGAGAGTAGCACTTAAATCCTACTCTTTCATAAACAGAGCATCAAAGCACACATATGCCTGCCTAATCAGTTACATTAGAGTCCCCGTGGCTTTTAGGCGACACATATATTAGTTTGGATAAAAAAATCCAATAAAAATAAGTTTATTATTTCCATTTTGGAGATAACTTCTCTCTCTACAGTAAGAAAACTGCATGTCTTTCATTGCAGAAGTAATTTTACCTGCAAACCACAGTATCATGAATCAGTATCATATTAAAGCACATGAATAAAGGTACCAGTGGGAAACAAAATTAAGCCAGCACTTAAATGCTTTCTTGAATTATATTTCCTATTGCAATTTCCTTAGTCCACTAAGTTGACTTAAAAGCTCTGGACAAGCATGCATTCTGTAGGGTGCCCAACTAAACTGAATAGAAACCCTGAGTATGTTGATGTTCCCCACTTGAGAAAACTTAAGAGCGACAGGAGAAAACATGGAGTGCGAGGCTACAAAAATACAATTGCAAGAACATATGACAGAAGAAAAAACATTAAAATGTAACTTAACATGTAGGCACCTTAAGAAAACAGTTACAATTAGGTAAGGAAGAAAGAGCAGAAGAACCAAGTTTTTGTTTTATTTTGTGGGGGTTTTGAAGGTTTATAATTATATGAAAAGTATAGTTGATATTTAATGACTTGCAACCAGTTGCACTATTTTAATTAGTTTATGGTGATAAGGATGAATCCAAAGCAGACAGCTGTGAAGATTTGTTATTTTAATTAGCTAAGTAAGCAGACAGGAAAATCAAGAACAGTCCTGATCCACCACAGCAGACTCTGTTTAGCAGAGCCATGAGGGAAAAGAACCTCGGCACCAACACACCATGACTTCTGTACTAAAAAAGGGGCTTGCTGGCTGTTTTAGACAGGAAAAACACTCCAAATAAATAGCATCCACTTCATAAGCGCAAAGCATTTCTGAGAGGCCAAAACAATACACCTGACAAAGAACTGCCAAGACCAGAGCTATCACGCTTTTTACAGCACAGTAACCACTTGAACACGCTTGCAATGTGCACTGTGTACAGATTTATAACCCAAAATACAGAGTATAATTATTAATCACAGCTTTACCTGTTTTGTTTTGGGGCTTAGAGATAAAAGTAGGTATTCTTCAGTCAAAAAAGTTTAGGGCTTCTGAGAAGTAAATTGGTTTAAGGTTAAAAATAACCAGCTCCTACTTAAAAGCTGCTGAGTATTTCCACACCAGTCATATGGACAGATCAATTAATGAAAACAGCTTTATGTCAGGGTTCAAAATGTTGTGAAGCAAGAATACAGTTGTTGGTATCACTGAAAACTAAATCAGACATGAAAAAATGTTTCCTTTACAACGTGCCTCACCTTGTCTCTCTTCTTGACTGTATGTCCTGAGATAAAGGCAACTGGATTTAACTTATCACAAACAGTAACCTCAAAATTTGCTTCCTGTCAGCAGCTGCACTGCTAGTAACACTCTCAGTGAGTCCATGACCAGCAGAGTGCCCTTCAGGTAGCCAAAAGTCTGACCTCTTGCCCTAAACCCAGGTTCACAATTTGCCCGTGTTTGAAAATAACCAGTTATATCTGACTCTGTTCACGTTCTCCATACACATTTTCAATGCCACTTAAAGATAAGTTATTACTATACACAAATTACAACACATAGACTTATGAGTTAATAATTTACTTGTCTAGCTGGGGAATTTTCCTTTTAGTGCATTATAGATGAACCACAGACAAATTCAGTACTTTCTTGAATTAAGATCATCTAGCCAATCTAATTCTGAATATATCAAGCAGTGCTGTTCTCTGTGGGGACAATTTAGAATGAAGTGTGCTTTGGTATAAGGAAGAATGTCAAGTATTAGCCAAGATTGAATAGAAATCTATAAAAAATGCCGACACCAATAGTAGCACAGTTTGGATTACTAATCTCTGCTCTTCCACAGCAAATATTGTTTTTTGGCCTCTAAAGAAAAATCATTGGTCCTTCACAGAAATTAAGAAGGAGCTGTAATATAAAAATATTTAAATAAGAACCAACACAGGCAGGTTTAAACTAAGCTGTGCTTTCCTTACATACAGGTATTAGTCAAGCAACAATTAAATGACTTAAGACTGACAAAGGCACACAGACACTTTCCTTCCTGGAGAGTGCTTGCAACGCATAATTTTAGGCACGTGGCAGCCTTGTTAATGTGTTATGTATCTTGTATGTTCTCCATCTTCAGAAGTATAGTAACTACCAGTGAGGATGTCTAGTCTTAGTTTAAGTACAGCTGGGTCCAAGAGGTTAGGGGTGTAACTAAAGCCAACAGATTTCAACAGGGCACCCTGGGCAGGTTTTGAATTGGCCACCAGGTTCATAACAGACAAAGAGAATGGGGCACTAGAGACTCTCTACTACACTAACAGTAAATATCAGTAGAAAAATAGATTCTCGTAAAGATATTTTCCCTCACCCCAATACATCCTAACTTAGTCAATTAAAAGCAACTGAAAACAAAGAATTCAGAACCACAGTGTGTTTCCCCTCTGAATAGAGCATGTTCTATAGTCTCTAAAGCCTGATGTCATTGTGTGTCTCCCTTTCCTTTTTGAATCTGAGCAGTGCTGGATCCATTTATTGTTGTTAATTGTCCTTCATTAGTTACCTTGCAGTTTTGATTGGTTTGACTCTTCACCCTAATTGATTTGCTACTGTAATTGACTTTCTCCTCCACTGATCTGCCTTGTGTGTTTTATCATTTTAAAGTGTAGAAGAAACACAGAATTAAATTCCCAGTAATTGCTTATTACCATCTTGTGGTACTTTCATTTCCCTCCCCTAAAACAACTACACATGGCTTCGAGTCTGTGCTCTGCCATTTTTTTGCCAATATCCTTTATGTTTCAGAAATATCATTCTATTTCTTGATCTTTATCCTTTACTTTTGCTTTTCAGTCCTGACATTTCCAGATATGACTGTAACTCCTCACCACTTGCCTGGAGCCCATCCCAAATTCATTAATACCCATAACCCTTTGCTTCATCTCTTCCACTTTGCTTTCCTCACTGTGGAAGCAATGAGGGTTTCACAGGGTACATAATCCACACAAACAAAACTCCTTCCAGTTTGCATCCTCTGCAGCACTAACATATTGTGGACTCTCACAAGGTATAGAACAAAAAATTTGCCCTTGTGCGTGTTGCGGGGGAATTGAGGAGCCTCTTCTTTGTCACGGAGTTGCCTTCAATCTGTAACCATGTAATTCCTGAAACACCCACACCAAAATATACTGAAAGCCAAGTTACATCTGACACTTAAAGGAAGAGTAACACACAAGGCATCCATCTGGTCTCACCCATTCAAGAACCAAGGCAGCACTAGAACTGGATGGGTGCAGTGTTTCCCAGAGTCCTATGAAAGGAAGAGCAAGGGGAATCTTTCAAAGTACTGTTCTCTTAGTCCCATTTCACCCCCTTCTCTTGCTTCTCTGTTAAAATCTTTTTTTGTCTCACTGCTGCATTATATCATTCTCTTTCAAACTCCCTTGCGTGACTGCTTTTCATCCTCACTCACGGTTTTGTTTCCTTCTTTAACTGCAGTTTCAACACTTCCTCTACATTTTCTTCCCTTCTTTGCTTCCACCTCCAGTTCAGAAGTGTCTCACTTTCCTGCCTGCTGACTCCTTAATCTGCTTCCTTGCTCCCAGCTCTCTTAAGCTCTTACCAACCACTCTCCTCTTCCTCACTTTTAGCTGATCTGTGTCTTTGTATCTATACTTGTTACAACACAATAATATTCTTGCCTTTTTTTTTTAATGTAGGCAATCTTATTGCATCCCCTTCCTTTCATTTCCTTCTTCTGTGACTATAGAGTTGCTTTATTTTCGTGTAGGTATAGGCTTTAAAATGCCTTCTGAAGATGCAGAGGCAACATTCCTGCTCCCAAAACAACTTTAGAGTTCATCTTATTTGTGTTCCTCCTACTGAGCTACATAACTGCTTAGTGAATGGTGCAAAACTTACATACACATCAAAAGATAAGTATATATATATAAAAAAAGAACTAAAACCAAGCTGAGGGCAGCCACAGACATAGGTATCAATGAAGTGAAAAAAGGGGCACATTATTAACTATGTAGGGAGAGACTGCTTTAGCTCAATGTAAGTTAAATTGTGCATGGAGAGAAGGGAGCACAGTGAGTGAAAAGCTGGAGAAAATACTGATTCAGACTAGACCTGGTCAGAAACAGCTCTCTTGAGTTATAAAAATCTCATTTTATAAAAAAAAAATCTAATCTGATCTGTATTAGAACACTTCGAAACTTCTTCAAAGGTTTTTTCTTTGACTTGGAAAAAAGTTGGTTTTACTCTTTAATGAAGAGTCAGAGTTAGAAAGCTCTTTGCTAGTGTAATTACTCATTTTACATACTCTGGGGAAATCACCCCTTTGCAGCAGAAGTTGATTTTTGCTGTCCTGTTAATACTGAATGACAATAGGCCTGAGTTACAGGCAGTTGTTACATAGGGTACCTTATTAATTGAGGGAGCTTCATCCATAAAGGCTTCCTAACCTAATGTTGTTTATTGAAAACAGGCCACCTACAAGGAAAAGGCCTGAGGGAAATGGATCCTAAAATAAACACAAAGTGATGAATAGCACATTAAGGAGATGCAGTGAGTTCCAGGCTTCTTATCTAATTCAAAAACCATACAAGTCTCCTGTTGTAGAGATGGCCTTCTTCAACTGCATCTCTTGCTGGAAATCTTGGCTGGAGAGCTTCTAGGAACATTTTTGGTTTTCTGTATCTTCCAATTTCAAAAGTAATAAAAAGAAAAATTGGGAACACCTCCTCAGATTTCTGGTAAAATCCCAGCGCCCCTCATTTGATATAGGTCATTTTGTACTGCTCAAAGATCCCATAAAAGCTTAAAAACCTTCTCTCTTTAAAAGGGTTCTTTCTTACAAAATATATCAAATTCTGTTATTGGTTTGGCCAACTTGTATCCAGTCTCTCTCAGCTGAACCTGATACCAGGTTATAATGGACACCAGCAAGCTTGGTCAGTGCACTGAATTAGTAAAAATTTAAATTCCATGAAACTGAGAAAATGCTACAGATTATTTTTATTTGATTGCATAGAGCTATTCTATGACTAAACCTGCAAATAGTTATTTTCTCAGTTTCTTATTTTAATTACATGTTTATAATTTTTTAGATAAGTTTTAGAATCTGTTTCTGGCTTGCTGTATTTTTAGAGCTTCATTTACATTGTTCTGCTATATTACAGAACTGTGCATATTATTTGAAAAGGAAAAAAGACAATTTATCGAGAGCTTCAATTTTAATTGCATTTTTAGTTTTCCCCGTTCTCTTAATTAGAACGTTTGTTAATTGAGAGTTTTCAAAAGCAGAAACAAGGCATTCTTACAGTATTCAATATCTCCTAACAAACATTCCACTGTATTTATACCATGGACTTATGAAAACAGAAAAAAAGCAATAAGAATTATACTTCAGTTTACAGTAAATTGATGCTCCCAGTAAGACATAATTAAAGTTATTACACAAAATGTGATAAATAAGAAGTTACTCTGAAGCTCATGGCGCCCAGCATAACATATATTTGTACTTAAACACATGGGAAACAGTATTTGTAGGGCAGCATAGCAGGTACCTTTGCCCCAGTTACCCATGCAGGTACTCTGCACGGCACCTGTATTTCCCAAGGAAAATTGCATTTTAGATACTCAACACTTTTCTTCATAGCTAGTCTTCATTTGTTTCACAGTCACTATGGAATTAGGTAACGGCAGTAGGTAATTTTTTAAAAAATTCTCAGACTAGATAGTTTTCTCATGAGAAACATGGATTTGGGCTATTTTTTCTGCAGAGCCCAGGAATGTCTGCAGATTAATTTTTCATGAGATCCATCCTGCACACTACAGTACAAGGTAGATTTTGCTGCAACGTGATTAGTATGAAGCTCTGTGCTAAGCACCCGTTAAGTATGAAATGCTTTCCACAGTCCACACCACTGTCTCTCTGCTGGCTGATTTGGAGGCCTGACCCAGAGAGAGGTCAGACTTCCTTCCCATTAAAACTAAAGGACATAGCACAACATCTTTGTCTATAGATAGAGAGACAGATACGCACGTGTATCTAGACACAGATGTACACAGACATGTGATCTTAACATTGGTATTCCCTGTAAAGACAGGACACCAAACTGGGTCTCTGGATTCTATACTATGACCTGCTGGTTAGACTGAAAGGGCAATTGTCTGTGCCTTGGCTTTCAACATGTAAACTAGAGTCATGATAATTTCTTCTGGTAGCTTGTTCGTTTCTATGATTTGAACTCAATTCCAGCATTGGTGGCTTGGGCTCTTTTCTGCTTTATAAAGACTTCATATATGGAAGCAAAACCTGGAACCCCAACATGATGCAAGGTGGGGCCACCTCTGAAGCGATGCTCAGGCACGTGGCGCTAGATAGGAGGCAGATGGGCTGCAGAGCCACTGGTCACCCTTGTCTCCCAGCTGGCTTTTAAAAAAGGCATTATTTTGACAGGTAAAGCTGACCTCATTCACTACTTGGAAAACCTGCTGTTAATTGCATGCTGTTGAGAACAGTATTCTGCAATGACAGCTTATGACACGGTCTGTCAAAAGGAAATAGCCAAGAGACTGAAAACCATTAGAGAAACAGCCTAACAAATATCAGTGGAAGACCACACTAAAGGAGAACTACTGTTTTGTTTAGAGCCCCATGGAAGGAAGGCAGGAAGAATAAACAGCAGGGGACATTTCTATATAAATGTCTCATTTAACAGTATAGTAAGTTCCCCAATTTATCTCTCCGATAAACTACCACTGTTAATTTTGACCCATGTGTGTACTGCGAATAACTGTGACATTGCTCGTGTGCTATGCAGTCCTCAAGATTTTGAATATGAAGGGATGCAAAACCTTTCATTTAAATTAAAGGTGTTATCAATGCAAACTTTCCATGGTTTCCAAGGTTTTGACCTGACCTTTCACATAAAGATACCTTTGAAGGATAACTCAAACCTAGAAATTAATAGATCGGTAAGTTTGTTACCTAAAAACAGATGGGTGCTTGGGAAATGTCTGATATTCTGATAATATTTACACTAGGTTACCAGTGCCACCCTTATCCCGGAAGGCTTTCCAGAGCCTTCTGCCCCATCATTACATCACAAGCACGATTATTCACTTGAACTGCAGCCCAACTCAAATAATGTATTTCATGCAAACTGTTTCATACAGAGGGAAAATATACTCCAGTGGGAAGCTATGCTTCATAGCAATATAAAAGACAAATATGCTGCCTTGCTTTGACCCAGATGGGATTGCTTACAAGCAAATAGCAAATCCTTGACTTTGGATTAATTTCTCTTTCAATCTCTGATTATGGAATCCTCCCCTGCCCCACTACACTTAACAGAAGGTTTCAAATTTTCAAACACTTGGTTCTTTACTTGTCCGTGTTGCTACTGCAATATTACATGACTGTTACAAGTAAGAGGTGAATAATTTTTATGCATATTTTTTCTACCTGAAAATAATGGCACCAGGCCTGCAGAGATGGCAATCAAACATATTGGGCATGCGATCAAGGCCACTTTACAACACTCATCCTCTCAAAAATTTCACATTTCTACTCACCCTCTCAATCAATCTGTTGTTATTCTATTTGCCTTATGTTCTAACTCAACATGTCATCACTGTTCAAAATACATCACTTCTACCCTGGCACACTAGTTTTGCCTGTCAGCTGTCACAGAGAACTTGTGACCAATCGCTATTTTGCTTTTTCAGCTAGGCACCACTTACAACGTCTTCCAATCACTTCCCAACAGAAAAGCTTTGTCTCTTCCCAAACTAAGTCACATTAGTTACCTTTTTGCATTCCATCTCTGAGCCTGAATTGGAATTACAGAACAGGGTTTGCCAAGGGTGAAAATCAGAAGGGTTGTGTGAGCTCATTATATACCTTCCATGTGAACTAAACACCAACTTGATGCGCCTGAGTAAAAGACAGAATTTGATAAAAAGAGAGTGCTGGTAACATCTACCGCACTAACTAGTAGCCACCTATTCTGAAACACAAGAACATCTGGCGCACGAAATCGGTAGAATATGCTGGGAATGGAACACACAGAATACATATCATATACAGAGTCATTGCATCAGTCTCTGTGTTTAAGGGACCCTTAAAAAAATCATCTTCTTTAACCTCCCAGTCAAATCACGTCCAGTTAGAGGAGGTTGCTCAGGGCTTCATTTGTAATACTATTACCAACCAGCAGTGTTCCAGTATTCCCAGTGTACGCTGTTTTGCCTCAATAAGAAAAAACAAAGTGACAATTCTGTTGTAACCTAGAGTCCTCTTATGAAGACTTCAACAGCACACATTGGTGCAAAAGTTCATTGTCATCCCAAACCTCCCAAACCTCCTTAATACTAGGAATTTTTAGCGCTATCTCTCTTAGGCCTGGACTTACTTCCTTTATATCATTAACATTTCATATCCCTACAGCAAGAATGCCAGAGCTACTGTTGTGGATCTTCAGTTTACTTGCAAGTATAGTCAGCTGTATTATCCAAGGGAATAAGGAATTGGGACACTGAGTAATGGCAGGTAATTCATGTACTACGGAGTTGGGCTTCAGCCAACTCAGAAGCCTCCACCCTACGCTCACTGCTCTGGGAGAGTTTATTTGCAGAGGCACAAGAGCACGTCCTGGTGCACATCCAGGAAGGCTGGCACCGAACTGAAGCCAATGAGCCCTCTTGAACCCGGGCACACTCTGTGGAGGGGCTGACTCTCTGTCTTCCCACTGTGCTCCCCTCACTCCTGGTTCTGGGAACACAGCCCAGACCCACCTGAGCAGGCTCTGTGCACTGCCAGGCTTGGTTGGGAAAACAAGCAGCCTGCTTCTGGGCCTCAGTTGGATCTGAAAACCACTTAACCATATTTGTATTATATTGCACCTGCCAGATCCAGACTGATAGGTGAGCCAATACAAAAACCACCCAGCTGGCTCTGTCCATGGCATTGCTCACACAAGAGGGATTGTGTGCCTATGGAAAACAGCATGCTATTTATAATGGTTTGTTGTATGGCATGTTTACCCTTAAGGCAATAATGAGTTCCCAACTCTAAAAGAAACCAATCTAAATATTCTTAGATTACATTACCTGATTACAAACATAATAGTGAGCTTTATCCATTTGACTGAAGTGGAGATGTCACAGAAGATAATGTAGCTCTTTTCTAGTTTCATTAATATTGTGAAAAGCACAGAAAGAGCTCTGACCTGTCCAAATTAACATTAACAGTGTTTCCCCTTCTGTGTTGATCAAGCACATCTAAATGATGGCTAATAGTTGACCAACAAAAGGTAATTGATTTTTCTGACATTTATTTGCTTACATCCAATAACCTCATTCCCTGAAATAAGTTCATCAGTATGCTGAAAAACAAGCTCTGACTTCTGGTGTTTGAAAGCTTGAATGGCTGTTGCTCAATTTATAAAGCTGGAAAAAAGCTAGAAATGTAAGTATTCTGCATGAAGGAGAAAGAGGTAGGAAAGACTGCCCAGCACAGAAACAGAGATTCAGAGAATTCAATTAAGCATTATAATTGATGGCTACACTAAGAAGTGTCTTACGTAGTTGTTAGTTCAGTTACCCCCCATCTTTGTGAAAACATCAGTTTTCAATTTGCCATAGCTGTAGCTTATAAAGTGCTTCTACACATTAGAAAGGAGTTAACTTTAAAGAATCAAACTATTGACATATTTGGACAATTTACTACACGATGCATCTGTTATACAATGGCAGTGTCCTGCATCACTTGAATATCACTTGGATAGTCATCATTCATCTACTACACACTGCACCTGTATTCCAGCAGTTATTAAACAGCCCAGTTTTCTCTTTGAAAACATCTTCTTTAGGTCATTCAAGTGTATCTAGAATAGAAATGAGCTCAGACGATTCAAATAGTTAAAATAATGGCAAACAGACTGGCTTTGCCAGGGAGACATACAAAGCATTGGGAAACAACAGCATCACAACCTTTTTACATTATTGGCTGTCTCTTGTCTACCTTCCAAGTTTTGTAAAAATGCCCAAAGGTAGCACAAGAGAATCACTTTTAGAAAAAATTTTCTTTTATGCAGGAAATGAGGCTAAGAGCACTGAAAGACAGGGACCTTCAAAACTTACCTTCAAAAATTTGCTCATTTTGACAAGGTAGCAATATAAATGGCATTCGTTTATTGGAAGGTCCAACTTGAGACCTTCTCTTTAACACCAGTGTAACAGGAATTTATGC
This sequence comes from Neopelma chrysocephalum, assembly GCF_003984885.1. Taxonomy (NCBI): domain Eukaryota; kingdom Metazoa; phylum Chordata; class Aves; order Passeriformes; family Pipridae; genus Neopelma; species Neopelma chrysocephalum. The sequence goes on from NW_020897703.1 coordinate 4,113,183, forward strand.
ACAATTTGGATACCAAATTCCAGTGTCATTTATTTGCTTTTCACACAGGTTCTTTAATTTCAGGTCCATCATTCTTTAGACAGACACAGTTATAACTACATTATTCATGTATAGCAACCAGGGCAGCCTCCAAGTCTGATTTTTCCAGGCTATTCTATGTCTTCCAATGATTTACAGCAAAAATCTGTTTGCATTTACACAACATGAACTTGTCTCTCTCAACACACGTAGGCTTTTCAGCTATTTTTCTCTAATGAATTAAAAAGTTTTTTCACTTAGCAAGGATCTAAGGTGTTTTCACCCATAAATCATAAACAACATGGAACTACTTTGCTATTGATAAATTCTGGACTTTTAGGATCTTCTCGCAGCAGATCGGGAACATGGTCGGTATGATACAGCTACAGGAGTGAAGTTACTTATTGATGTTTTTGACATAGATTTTTTTTGCATAAATATAGACTCCAGAAAGCACCTAGTTAACTAACAGACTACGAGGGCATAGTATTCCAATTTGAAAGTGTTCATTGCAAGCTTGCAGTTTAAAACATACTGGATAAATCTCAGCAATTTACTCAGTATTTAGTCTAAGTGACTTCATACCCAGGAGTAATTCCACTGAAACTGTGCATGCTCTTCCAGAGAGGAATGCTAGGATGCTCTGCATAACAAAGCTGTAACTGAATTTCTTCCTACCTAGGCTAAGTTAAATAGCAACAATTTTAGCAGAATCCTTTAGTTGCCTGAAGCAAAACACGTTATCGATCCTTTGTCAAGGGAGAATGAGAATGGTCAGTAACTCACAGGATCATGTTCCTCCTCTCACTCCATTTGGTGTTTTTTGTTTAGATAAATTGGAAGCTCAAGAATGACAATCACTCAGCACTTGTAAAGTAAAAATGTATGTGAATCTGTGTAATTGCAGGAGGTGTGTTATCCTCAATGAAACCTTTGAATCAACAATTCTAAACACACTGACATTCGCAAAGTTGTAGAGATTAATTCACATGGCTGTGAATTGATTTATTCCTTACTGATTTGGTTACATTGATTATTCTGATACCTTCTTAACTGGCTTAACTTTGGATGTCATTTTTACTGTATGTGCTTACTATACTCTTCTCATCTGATTAAATTACAGCTATGAATCAATTCTCTCTGCCATGCAACTGAATTTTCAGATATGGTTTCACTTAACTTTATATGAGGTTATTTAGCTTTTTTCCCCACAGACTGTTTCAATAAATGTATATTCATTCTACAGGGTTGCAAATGGAAACAGTATTTTACTTTTACTAATTTTAATAGTGAGGCTCCTGGGTAAATCTCACTCAGCATCACAGAAGGGATACATTTACTAACTTACAATATCTTTCCCATTTAACAAGCTTCTCAGCTTCTTTTTGGAATGAAATCCCTGCAAATTGAATGGAGCTTCCCATCGGTGAGTCTGTAAACTGGTAGATATTTGACTAAACGGAAATGCAAAAACAATGTAGTGGTTTCTCATCATGTTCATATTTATGCTCAAGTCCTCCTTTCTTATTCCACCTTTTATTTTGTTTTGTACCCCACAGGAAGAAGAGTAAATCGATTTTTAGATGTAAACAATTAAAAAACCCACATACCACTAAAAGATTTTTGCAACCGAGAGAAATAGCCTTGGTAAAACAGCCCCAACTTTGATTTTGCAACACAGTCTGTATTCTCAGCAGAGGCTATAGACTCTCATGAATGGGTACATACTGTTGTAAGATATACTGTAGCTGCAGATGCAGCTCTATTCAGGATGATGTAACTTTTTGAAAGCTGTAAACATCTTAAAAACCAGATCTCCCCTTTTTCCATAGTCCCAATCAAGTTTTAAGCATTTATTTTATAACATTTTTTAAGTGTAAGATTTTTCTATAAAATCTTTCATTCAAGATCCACTAAAAGAGATGAAGGCTATGCAAAGAAGTGCAGCATAAAGTGCTTTCATTTTATGTGAACTTTCCATAAACAGGAAACACTCATGTCCGAGTGACTTGTTACTATATAAGTGATAACTTTTCTTTACTTGGGCAAGAGAAATTAGACAGAAACTAGAGGCTAGAAGTTATGTAGTTGCATACACTGCTACTCTTGACTGAGAATATTTCAGTGAATTCAATGAATTTTTCTCACTACTCACTAAGTCCATTTCTAGAGCTTCTTGGAGGGAATGCTTCCTCTGACTACATCACAACATATCCCAAAGGTATGAGCATTTCTTATATCATTCTCAATAAATTATATTGATCCTGTATGATTAGGCTCTACATTTGGTTCAAAGAAGGTTTGAAACTTCACAGAAAACAGAACACAGTCCATTGTCTTCTATTAATAAAATCTCCTGTTTTTATTCTACAATGTAAGTCTTCCTACTTTGCTGTAACTATAGAGTTTTATATAGTCCCCTGCATAATCATTATGGAAATAAGTGGTTTACAATTTAAGAGATGTAGAGTACAAAGGCAGCTACAGAAAGTTGGAGATAAAAGATGTTTTTACCTAGCAGTCAAAAAACACGAGTTTCGACCGAACTTCATTAAAATATTCATTTTTGATTGTAGTGATTCCAGATTTTATCTTCTTCCCAAACACTGTCGCTTACAGCTTCTGCTGTTATAAGCAAGCTTCTCTGTGCTGACAACCTTTGTACTGATCCAAACTGGACTGACAGCAGTAGAGCATATAACATATGTCCACAGAGGCCTGAGTGTCTGTAGCTTCTAAGCCCAGAATCCATAGTCTCCCCATCAGCAAAACTACCTCAAATGCATCCACAGCCATCTTAGATGTAATTACAACACAATGTCATAATTTACTTGGAGTTTCTTTATAGGTACACAGCACTACAGCATTCTGATCAATGCAGGGAAATATTTCAATACACTTGTGAAATGCATAAATTTTCATTGCTAACATTAAATCTAATTTACTGTTTTCACAAGCTATCTGGTGCAAATTGCAGACACTAGGAATTAGGCTATGCAGGAATTACTGCTTTTTAAGAACACAGATTGATAGTCAGAAACCAAAATTCAGTTGTGATAGTACAATGCCACTGTATTTATTTTTTCGCCTTGGGAAAACTGTAAAACACCAAACACCTCTGACTTCAGTGCACTTCTTGTTATCACAAATTCATACCTATATAAGTTCTTAACAAAAATCACTTTCATTTTAAATGGTATGCCCACTCTCTCCTTTTTCATCTTTTCTTTATGTCCTTATTCTGCACTGAAAAGTCTGAAATCTGTAGGTATTGGGGGGACTCATTAGGATCAATGGCTGCTTTAATGCTTTTTAACTGTCTGAAACCTTCCCCTAGCGTTAGAGACAAGAGTGCAGGCACAGTGTACTCATGGTGCTTATTTACATCTCATTCTCATTCATTCTTCCTGCCCTGCTGTGCAGAGTCAGGCTTGGTGCCGGTCGGTCTGCTCTCTGCCTGTGGAACATGGCAGGGAATGAGACTGGTTCTGCTGAGAGTTCAGGGTTCTGGCAGGGACAGGCCCCACTGCCACCAACTCCAGAGCCACTAACCCTCACCCCAGGCTGCAATGTATGCCTTGGGACACACTGATATCCATGGCTAAGGACTGCACTGGGGGCGATTCTCACAGCTGGCCATCCTTTGCTTTGGCAAACTTCCCGAGTCCCTGAATTTATCATTCTAAGAGCTCTAACCTAACCTAAACCCCTAGGTGAGTCCCAGGGCAGGAGCTCAGCTACATGCCATGACTGACTGGTTCCAAGTGTTGAATTCCACCAGCAGCCCCCAAGTTGCTTTGCCCTCCCCCTTAAACCACACTCCCAGTACATATGCTACAGCTTTCTCCTTCTCTGAACAGTAACAGACACTGAGATGATTTCCTATATAGAAGTCCAGGTGCCAAACCAAGCACAAATCCTGGTTGTGTACTTTCACTTTTCCCTACCTCTGTTACCCAAACTGCTGTTAATCAAGCTAAGTAGTCCTACTCCAAGAGTCTGTTCACAAATATTCAGCTAAGCGTTAACTGCACACATTGACTGAAAACCGGAGCACTCAAACCCTCCTGACAATCCACACTCAGGGCAGGTGACAGCAACAAGAACCAGATGTAGTCACGGTCCTCAAGGCAGAGGCCTAGGAATTAGGGTTTCAGAATATACTATGATGTGAACTTGTTACATATTCTAGATGAACTGACAGGGCACAATAGCTTTTTGCTCACCTTGGCTGGCATTATGGTGGTTGTGAGTTGTCACAAGGAAAGCTAGAGAAATACTGGCCATGCAGCCAACTGAACACAGCTTATAGAATATAACAGTTCCTACAGTAAAGCAATGAGAAAGATAATGCCTTCTGCAATACAGTTTGATTACGTCCAGGTAAGCTGTGGATGCCCCATTCCCAGAAGTGTTTAGGGCCAGGTTGGATGGGGCTTTGAGCAACCTGGTCTCATGAAACTTGTCCCTGTACATGGCAGGGGGTTTGGAACTAGGTGATCTTTAACGTCCTTTCCAACCCAAACTACCCTATGATTCTATGAACTCAGAGCAAATGATGTCCTCAGGATGATGCCATTCTGGCAACATATGCTACTACTTGAGGTACTGCACTGTAAAACCTAGAGGAAAAATTAAACCTATGGTAAGCTTCCTGCTTCAGCTAGATTATGTCCATATTCTACATGAAAAATAAACAGAGCTGGAACAAAGGCGTCATATTACTACATATCTGTGATTTGCAACAACCTCCTAATGAGTTGACCGTGTTTTCTCTTGTACCTGCCATCCTTACGCTGTGCTACAGAGCATGTGAATGTGTTTTTACCATCAGATAGATAATCTTCAGAAGCTGCTTTTGCTTGGTTTGTCAAAAGTAGTGCTTTGTACACCTCTGCTGGGAATGCTGAGCTGGCTGCTAAATGCAGAGCCAAGAGGTCTAGATATTGGCTCCCTTCCTTTTAATTAGCATCTCACATGTAAAGGAGACTGTTTTATCTTTCGGAGTACAAGGGTCATATAAATAGTCTTTAGTACAGAAAAGAGCTAGACAGTTTCATGGCTGTAATTTAGAATCTAGTTCCATTTCAGTTATTTAGTCTTGAAGCCCAATGAAGCATAGAAATGTGAATTTTTATGATATGATCTCTTCCAAAAATATTGTTTTGATCTTATTCATATCCTTCTTCCCGATAAGCCAAAGACATGTTTTGAGACTAGCATTTTTTATAAAAGTGAAAATGAAACATTCCAGCAATTTCCCAGACTCAGTTTGAAAGAAATAAGGGCCACATGTTTTCTGTTTATTTTTTTTTCCTGAAAGCTACACTAATAAAACCAATCCATCAAAAAGCTCACCTACAGCGTAAGCATCTTCATTTAAACACAAAATACCAGTGTTTGAACATAATTATGATTGATTCTTTTTTGGAGATTATATTCATTTGATGAATTTCACTATGTAGATGTAATACAGACTTATTCTAAGTCACTTGACTGAGCATATCATGACATTCTGATTAAAAGATTAGCACTGTGCTATACCAGTAGAACACATTTTGAATGGATTAGGAACTGACTACTGGACAGATCTCAAAATGGAGAAAGTTACTCTTTGTAGAAATAAGGAGATTTCTTAAACCATGGAACTGCAAAATTGAACTAAGTCTCATAGTCAAAGACCTGCACAGAATTTTTAGTTGCTTTGCACTTTGAAAAAGACAAATTTGGAATGATATGTAAATATATTTGCATCTAGTTCTCATTAAAAACAGCCAGGCAGATCTTAATACAAGACACTACCTGCATGAAACATCAGGAAGATGATTCTGTTTTTATGCACTTCTGTACTTGTTTAACAAGTGAGGGAGAACAACACCACTTTGTGAACACCAGCCAGTACCAGAGTAGAAATTATTTGAGCTGTCCAAACATTTCAGCAGTGACCACATTTAGTACAACTGCTCGAAATATGCCTTTTTTATTAAAAGGCCAAGTCTGATCCCACTGTGATCTCCAGAACTCTGCAAACACCTACCTGAAAATGAGCCAAGAGATTCAGAAGCAACAACCACTTGAAACCATGTGGGACTATGAGCACAATCATAGCTGTGCAAGCTATTCCTCTCTGCTCTGCTGACAAATGGGGGATGATAACATGCCTGAACATTCACGAGTCAGTGAACTCCTCTGTTCCCATTTTGAAGGAGTGGGGTTACAAGACAGATGTTTTTAAACAATTGATGCATGGCTCCCAGCAAAACTTTGAAATAGCATCATACTGGTTGTGTCTCACAACATAGTGGTGCTGTCCCAGCAACAAACACAGGTCTTAAAACCTCCCTCATTAGTTTTCAGAGGGTTGGGGAAAGAAACCATGGAGCAGTTGTCCTTCTGAATCAGATTTGTAAAGAGCCTGGACTAAAGCAGGGTCAAAGAGGAGGGTTAAGAGAGAGAGATGAAGCAGCCTTCTCCTCTCAGGTGAGCTTGAGTAAGGGAGAGGGGAATCTACAGCACATGCCTAGTGGGACCTAAAGCACTGGAGCCTTTTTTCTCTGTGTGTAACAAGGCTTTGATTAAGTTCTCTTTGTTAAGATTCCATGAATCACTTTCAAGCAAGTAACTTGCAATTTGGGAAGGCAACTTAAAAGTTTCTACTGCGTAACTGAGGCTTTTGAGAAGAAAAAAGTTTAAGAAAATTTCTCAGGGGGTTGGAACAATTCTGCTTCCTTTGACTCCAAACAAAGAAAAACTTCCTTACCTTACTTTTGAGTGGCTGGGGACATGGGATAACTATTCCCACAAAAACAGTAATATTGGTTAGTGACATGAAAACTCACCACTAGAAAAAGACAGAGGGGAGTAGCTGGGGAACAGCAAGAGCACTTGGCCTTTCCAGTAGCTGGAAATGAGAAAAATGCCACAGACTAGCGTCTCTCCACCACATTCCCTCTCTTTCCAAAGGGAGGGAAGAAGACAGGCCCAAGGTCCCCAACACATTTCCTACCTCCCTTTCTAGAGAAAGGTGACCAGAGTACATTACAGTTCACACCACTAGATTATCTTTGTTGAGAATGTCTGAAATTTAGAGAAAAGAGCAGTCTAATCAATTAAAAACCACTAGTCCCCAAATACTGCCACCACCAAAAATGGTTTGCATTTTGGCAAACACAGATTTTGCCATCCTGATCAAAACGAACGTGAATCTGCTTCTGTCTTCTTCTCTATGTGCACATACGGTCAGGTAAATAAACAGCTGCTTGACAATCCACCTTGGGAAGTTCCTTTTGGGTAGTATTTTTACTTTCCCTCCATCATTACTCTTGCTGTTTCTGCAGCACAGTGTCACTTTTAAGCACACGTCTGCAAAACCAAAAGAATTCTTTGTCGTCCTCATTCTCACAACTAAGTTTGATTTATCTCAGTACCATTTATCAAACCTGAAATATAAACATTTTTTCCCTGACACAAGGAATTATCATAGAGTCACAGAAAATCCTGAGTTGAAAGGGACCCACAAAGAATTATAGGATTTACAGCTGCTGTTGTTTGGGGAGAGAGAAATAAAAACCCCAAAAAATCACAGGATTCACTTCTTAGGTGACAGTACCTTATGGATACAAAAATCACATGACCAACCCCCCCCCCAAATATACAGTCTGTTGACACACGTGACCTATCTTTGATCATGCAATGGTGTAACAAATCATTCAAAATCAACCTTTCAGTTCAGGCAGTGAAGAGCATAACAATCAAAATTGCAAAACAGACCTGTTCTACTGATTTTTGTTAATCTAATCTCCCCCTTAGCATCAGCCTATCATTAGATCCTCACACCTCCCCAGCTCCTGCCCGGCAGCAATGACAGCTGGGGCTGTAGCTGTATTGACAACATTCTCATTAAACAATGCCAACCATTATCAAAGTACACTTATCAAAAAATGTGACAACTGCCACTCATGACTTAAGGATTGTATAATCATAATGCAACTGTCCTAATACTGCTGGAAAATTAGTAAATAAGAGCTCTGCATCAAGCAAGGAGATACTTATTAACTTAATTTTTTTGTACCACTTAATATATCATTGTTTTGTGTTCATTTGTTATATCTCTACTCTACAGAAAACTGCTAGAGTGGTTTGTAAATCCCATTGTATCAAAAGACAAACAACTGATTCAACCTGCAATGCAGGAATACGCAGCAGAAAATCACTTAATCCCCATGTGGTTTAGTTCTACCCCACTGACTGTGATAAAGGTGTAGACTCAGGAAAGCAGATTTAGTACAAATATCAAAAGGAGGGCTCAAATCCTAGGTCCCAATCGGCCTCTTAGTGTACCTCTGAATTTCAAGGGCTGGGATAAGAAGGCTGCTTCAAACAGTCAGCAAGTATTTCCTTTCAAATAAACTAGCTCTTTATTACACTGGGAAAATAGTGGCCACAGCATTACTTATAATAGGCTCCTGACCCTAAAGGACATTATAAGGTCAAAGACCATGCTGACAGCTGCATTAGCCTTTAACTAACATCATCCACAAGACAGGGAATTCCATATAACTTGTTCTACTACAAAAGGAAATGTGTTTTGCTCTAATTTACCTTCTGGAGGGGTCCTTTTCCCTCATCATTATCAGGACTGTAAAGACATTGCCTTCCTTGTTTAGTTGCCCAGGGTTTGGTGATGTAAAAATTATGTGTCATTCAGTAAAAAGAGACACGAGGAAGAACTGAGCATCTTTCAGGACCACAGTTGAAGGAAAGTTCTTAGGCAAAAAAAATTTTTAAATTAAAATAGAAAACCCAAACCCAGCCAACCAAACAAAAAAAATCCCAAGACTCGAACTACAACAAAAATGGTCAGTTCCACAAATCATTTGAGCTCCGGTTGCCTTGCATGAAAAATCTACTCTAACCATTCATTCTTGTGTGTTCTGTGCTGCATACATAATTAAAGCCTACCATTTTTTATTAGAGAGAACAAGTGGCTAGATTTTTACCAGAGATATAAAAATAACATGACATTTGCTTTGGAACGCTAGTAAAAATTTCGTGATCAAATGCAAGGTGTTTTATGGAAGCTTCCTTTCTCTATCATTATCTGTCATTTTCAGTCAAAACAGAGCTAATATTGGACATCTGGGAGAAAGGCTGCTTTTGCAGGCTTTGCTTCATGAGCAGAATATGGCAAATATCAGAATATTTCAAGTTTTCCCCTTTGTGGTCAGAAATAAAAAGCATAATAAATATGTTAAAAAGGGCTAATGAGTCCCAAGCAGCAAGATCTTCATCTTTCAAAGACTTTTATGAACTGTAATTATCTAATTACTGTTAATTGGTTGAGTGGGATGAGGGAGTACTGTGGGTGTAGGAGGGCATGCATTGTGCTGCACACTCAGTGCTCATCCTGGCACCACTGGGTGTAATACACTACTTGGTCAGGAATATCAACAATTACACGAAAAGTTTTTTGGTTGAATTTGCAGTTTTCATCTGTGGTTTAAAAACTATTGCTGATTTTTCATGCTGTGTGCATGCTAAATTAGAAAAGTTGACTGGCTTCCTCTCATACTCACGAGATTTAGAGGAATCCATAGAATCTACATTTTCACTTCATTTTCTACACAAATGTCTTCTCTCTAAAAATTGCACACTGCAACCCTGAAGTAACTAGTTTTTTTCATCCTGAATCCCAGGCACATAACAACGGGCTGCCCCTAATGCAATTAGCCACAATGGACTACGTGAACTCATAAAGCAGGCTCACAAATTTCTGAAAACAGGAGTTTTGTCTCATGGTGGTGCCACTCTCTTTTTGTATGTATTAAGTATCTTTAGAACACTGCTGAATGGAAGTCATGGTCACCTTCAGTGAGGAATCTAGCAGTGCTGTGCCTCAAGGATTAACCCCTTTTAAAGCAGGTAATGGGGGTGAGGTGATCAGAAAAGGATCAGTTAGCATAATAATACAGTTTTTGATACTCAGCTTTGTGCCAGAACACTTTGTACAGGTGTGATTATTAAAATCTCATCTAAGTCCCATTCAACATGAAGAACAAAATTATGTGCTTAACTAATTTTCACTCTGATCTAGCAGAACTTTGAGTAAGTGGCTGTGTGATGAAGAGGGTTGTGTAGAGTCAGGCTTTTTTCTCCAAAAATTAAGAACAAAACTGTAACTCACAATGCTAGACAACTGGAATCTCTGACTAATATGCTGATTTTTGGTCAACTGCTTTCCTCTTCTGAGGAAACAGAATGTGAAGATTTCCAAATTTCTGGTGCATTAGGAAAAGAAATGTAAGGGAAAACAAATGGAAGCACCACTATCTGGCATGCATCATTACCTGCTCACCCGGCTGGGTAAGGCACAAACTGAGCCTAATAGCCCTCCTTTGTCTTCTAAAACACAGCCCAGGGTCCTGAACACATTACTTACTGTCCAGAAATCGGTGTTTCATTAAACAGCCATTTTGCTTGTTAACATCTACTTCAGTAACAGTTCTGTTGTGACAGTGTACACCACACAGCAAAATCACTGACACTGGAAGATTAACAAGCACGTAAGTATTTGAAGAGCAGCCCGTGTCTGTTGAATAAGGGAAGGATAGACACATCATTGCTGCCTACTCCTCATATCTCAAATAATCCAGCCGACAAAGCCTTGTCTATGAGAGGCTGCCTATGCTGGCATGTGCATTGGCTCCTTCAGTAACAGGTACCTCCACCCAATTAGCCAAATGCTGTCAAGGGGGAACAGAGGTCTTATTTGAAAGAAGCCAGTAAGGTGTGCTTCAGCATGAAGGAGCTCAGTAAGGAGAGAGTTACCTTGGAGAAATGAGAAGGTAGTTTGAATAAAAAAAAAATATTGCTATCTGCATAGATGTCACACATATTTTACAACTCACTGTAGTTGTGAAAATAGCCACTGTTTTTTCCTATTTAGTTTCCCAGAAAAGCGGGGATTAAGTGCAATTTGGAAGATCATTTCCATATAACTACAAAAGCATTGCTCTCACTATATTACTATTACTATACTATTCCATGCTATACATCTCAGACAAAATGCTACACTCAAAATAGTTACTCTCATGTTTTGATTTGTAATATTTTTTCCCAAAATTTCTGTTACAATCTGGCTGTGCTTCCCATGAAAGAGAAATTCCCATGTGCAACTGGAACAGAGAAAGCTAAACAATGTGTTAGGGGTCCAGAGTCTTAGCAGTGCCTATCAGAACTTTGAAATGTGCACAGAGATTCAAACTGTCCATACCCTTCAGACTCCTCCATGACCAGGAGAGGCCATTCCAACATCTCTAACAGCACACAGACAGATGTACCTTTTGTTTACTCAGCCTCAGACTCTTTTAGTAGAGAGAAGGAATATTAAGTGAATACTTGGGGATTTTTCTCAGCAACAACATAAAAACCCACCCTTCCAATATTATTTAGCAACCATAACAACAATGGCAGAAGTAGTTTGGATAACACTTGACTTCGTGTTCCCAACTTTCACTATCAGTCTCACACCATAATAGCCCAGCATTCTATAGTGAAGTGCACAGACATACAATTGAAAGCTGTACACAGACAAATTCTTCTACTTCATCCACGTCTTTTAAAAGCTCAGCCTGAATTTTTCAATAAATTGGATGCTTTTTTTCGTTTTATGCACCAACCTAAACAAACCTGTGAGGATTTCATGCTCTTTCCACTCCTTTTTCTTCTATCTCGATGTTGACATCAGATTTATCACAATAGTTTCTAAGCATCTATGATTAATTTTGTAAGCAGCACTATAGGATGATCAACAACACATTCTCTTTATTTTAGATCTGATTATCCAGCAACCATCACTTTCTCCTGAAGTGTTTTCCACAAAGAAATTTAAAAGTAGGAATTAATATGGTCTTGAATTAATTTTCCTCATTAACCAGATGGCCTAATTATTGGCACTTAAAGAGCCAAGAAGGAAGAGTCCTTGTATCAAATTCAAAAGGCTATAGCATGTAACATCCCTTATTTATTTTTAAGTCTCAGTGAAACTCAGAGTACTAAAATACGTGGGGAGAACCTTCACTTAAAATCACAATACTTTTTCTTCTCTCTTCCAAAATGCAATCTAATTAAATAAAAAATTCTTTTTCAAAATTATCTGTTTTCTATATGGTGAATATGATTGAATGTGCAGACTTTTTCCAATACGGTTTTTAAGGAGAAGACTAATGATAAAAGGTACGTGTAAATATCACTCCAGTGCCCCTTTCCATCTGTGACTCACCCTGTTATGTGCTTATGAACTTCACATCTTGATACCCTGTGAAGTCTGCAGGTATTCTTCATATTTTATAGATCTGAAGAGTCAAATTATGGTTTTCCATTTTATCTTTTCTTTTTTTTTTTTTTAATTAAATAAGCTTTTAAATAAGAAAAGGCTTGATGTTTAAGGGTGAAATCAAGACATATTTGTTGTCAACCTACCAGCACTTTGTGGTCCACTCAAATGTAACACAGATGCACAATCTTTTCTGAGTTGCACCATAAGACTACAACTTATGAAAAAGTGTGATATTAAAAACACACCGAATAAAAATACTACTTGCAACTTTATCTTTTTCATCTAGTGACTTTAAAATAACCAATATATGTTTGTTTTAATCACTATGACTTTCTGGCACATTAAAGCACTGCAATAAAAAGGATTCTAACTAAGCTTACTCAGTTACTATAGCACTGGCTGAATTTCAGCGTACAGACTAATCCAAGTTGGAATAAGGTAGCCTCCTCCACCCTTTTTTCTTGCTTCTTAATAATTTTGCTCTTCCTGGCTCTGAACAGATCTTACCTGGAGTAAGTGGGAAGGGTGGTCTGCTGCTCCGACAATTACACCACTGTCCCTCCTCAGTGTAAAGCAAAAACATTTAGTTTCTGCATCCTGACTTCTGGATAATATACCTCAGTGTGCTGGGAGGTTTGATTAACATGTAAGGCTTTGAAACTCTTTACCAATGGCAGCAGGGCAGAGTAGTGTTTTCCAAATTGCATTGCAGGTGGAAGCTCATAAGATTAGTGATAAAGCTGCCTGATCATCAAAAGCAACAGCTCCCATTGGCTTTTGTGGATTTAGTTGTAGCCCTGAATGAGCACAATCTCATCTATTAGCAGTCTTTGTTCATGGTATCATTGTTTTTCTCCCTGGCTAGTGATTTTTGCTGGCCCTTCCTCTGATATGCTCCATAGTAGAAACATTTGCACAGATAAAACATCTTACCTTCCCAGATGAAAACATTTAGAGGAAGTAATCATTTATGGCCATCACTTGTGAGGAAATGTTTCATGATTCTGAGGCCATTTGCATTTGGATTAATCTCCAAAAGCTCAGTTGAACCTTCCTGAACTTGCAAAGCTGCATACAATTTTTACGTTATCAAATAGTTTACAGTAATATGCCTTCCACTTTGGGGGTTTATCCTGTTCAGAAATAATAGAATATTGCTTAAATCTTGTAAAGTTAAATTCATCTGAGCATTTCAAGGACCTTATTTTCAACACAGTTAAATGTTTCCCCTCAAGTGTCCCCAAGGGGAGTGGGCTAGAAACATCACTGATATTCAGAAGCTTTTCTGTTTCTCAGTACTAACATTGCTTCAACAAATTTGCTAACGATTCAACTACTGAGTGCAAGGACAGTGACATGGGTTGAAAACCACCGAATGAGTGGGTTCAAAGTGTAGTAACCAGCAGCACAAATAACAGCTTGAGGCCAGTCACTGGTGTTGTGCCCCAGAGATTTATACTGAGGTATAATTGGGGTGCAATTGAGAGAGAACTCAACCCATCAAAGAAATGAACAGGCAGTAATATAGTGAAGTTCAAAGGAAAATGCAAAGCCCTGCATCTGGGAAGGAATAACCCCATGTACCATTACAGGCTGGACGCCAAATGTCTTGAAAGCAGCTTTTCAGAAAAAGACCTGGTCATCCTGGTGGTCAGCAAGTTGATCAAGAGCCAGTGATAGATTCTTGTGGCAAAGAAGGTTGAGACCATCCTAGACTGTATCAGGAAAAGCACTGCCAGCAAGTCAAGAGAGGTGATCCTTCCCCTCTACTCTGCCTTGGTGAGAAACATGAGTTCTGTGTCCAGTTCTGGACTTCCTAGTGTGAGGCAGACATGGGTGTGTGGTGCAGTGAGCCCAGCAAAAGGACAGAAAGGTGAAGGGATCAGAACATCTGACACGAGGGGTGGCTGACATTGCTGGGACTGGTCAGCCTGGAGAAGAGAAGAATCAGTGGAGATCTCACTGATGTGATCTCTATAAACACCCAAGAGAGTAAAGACAAAAAAGCCAGACTCTTCTCAGTGGTATCCAATGACAGAAAAAGAAGCAATGCACACATAAAAATACAGGAAATTTGTTCTATTCAAACAATAAGAAAAAAATCCACTTCTTTGCTGTGAGGGTTGTCGAGCAATAGTGCAGGTTACCCCCAGGGGCTGTGGAATCTCCATCCCCAAGGATGTTCAAAATCCACACAGAAAAAATCCTGAGCAACCCTCTCTAGCTGACCTTGCTTGAGCACGAGGTTGTACTAGACCATCATCCAGAGATTTCTGCTCACCTCATTTTGTAAACCTATGACAAAATTGGTTTTGGTTTCCATCACACGATATTAACAAACAGAGTAATTCCTTCTGTTGCAACAAATGTGTTTAATTTAAAAGCTTGAGATTAAAACTACCGATATTTTTGTCTCTATCATAGTTTTCTTTGCAAAATAGAAGGAACTGAAGAATAGAAGGTCTCCAGAAGTAAAGCATAAATACATCTGCACAGATGTAAGGACATGTGCTACTGAATTTTACTATGACATGGCACTGCCTGGGTAAAGGGAGAATGGATTCACTATCTCTGAATGTTAAAGAATGAGGGGGGAAAAAAATAAACAAAAGCCAAAATTGTTTTTCTACCCCTTCTCTTTGTTTCCTTCTCCTGTGAAAACATTAATCCATACACTCATTTTGTGTTCATAATTCCATCTCCCTCTCTCTCCTCTAATCTTCTATTTGTTTTCTTTCCTGAAAAATCTTTGTTAGGACATACCTAGGCTGACGGGTAAGAAACAAATCAGGAAACCTTATCTCTGAGCTCCGGCATTCACTTTAGTTAATTGAAATCTTTCAGGTCTAACAAATCCACTTTTATTTCTCAAACTAGCTAGGAGAGAGTCACAAAAGCATCTCTGCACAATAAAAAGAAAAGAGCTAAATGTTATGTCTGACAGGGTTTAAAATGAACTTTTTAAAAAGGAAAAAACCGGCAAAGAAGTTTAAAGTAGCCTTCAAGTATTAAACTGTCATATTCTTAGCATGACACGAGTACTTACTACTATTTCATATAAATATGTTCCCCTGGAGAGATGGAAGCCTCATTTATTACACTGGGAAGTTGTAGCTGAACCTTACACTTTCCAAGGCAACACAGCAATATCCTTCTGTCACAAAGTAGGCAGCTTTCTACTTTACTGTGAGATTCTATGAATTTGAAGTAATTTCTCTCTTTGAATATCTAAGTAATGATTTACAAAGGTTCTCATAGAACTTCATCCTTGGTACATCACATTTTTAGCAGAACAATTTTTAAGATTTGGCTGCTCTGGTTCTACCTCCAGTTGGAGACATGGAAATTGAGGATATCCACAAAAATAAGGGAAGAGATAGAAAATTGCCATGCTAAAATTCAAATTACGCCTACTTCAAATTATGCCTATTTCAAACTCCTTCCTGACCAAACATGATTTACCCTATTCTTACCTATGGACACCAGCAGTATTGCCCAATTTCTTCTCCACTGACTACTGCAGTTGTAAATAACCTGTACTTAGACTTCCACATGTATGACATTTTCAACCACTGACTTTCTTCTAATGACTTAAGGTTTCTCTCCTAGGGTGCCTATGACAGTATAAGCCCCAGGTTTCCTTTTTTTATATATTAGAAGTTTAGTTGCAGAGAGAACTTTGAAAAAGTATCTTTAAAAAAAAAACAACTCAAAGAGCAATTATGAAATGTGTCACAGGGGAGTTTTTTTACAATCTGAATTTTTAAGCAAGTCTCAGCATTTTGAATGTCTGCCTTCAACAATATTGCTTAGTTGTACAGCATAAGAAAATTGTATTTCTCTAGGACCAACTCAATAGTTCATGTTTCAACACACATTTTAATTATTAACTAACACAGTTTGGGAACATAGGTCAGCTAAGTTTTTCATGTATTTTGAGCAAAAATAACTATGCAAGGTTCTGATATGCCTAATACAAAAATAAATTCTTATCCCTCTGCAGTAATTATTTCATCAAGTTTTTGGCTGAAGCAGCAAAAATCTGTTTTTCCCCTTGTGTGACTGTCGAACGTGCAAACCCGTTTAAGAGTGCAAAATTCCCTCCTTTTCAGCTTACAGACTATGAAGGAAGGAAGGGGACAGCTTTGGCCTCGGCTGCCCGGGCTGGGGTCTCAGCCGGGTCCCCCCTTCAGCGCCCCGCGGCCCCGGGCGCTGTTCGTGGTGCTGAAACGAGACTCCCCGGGACGGGCACCGGCACCCGCCACAGCCACGGCAAAAACGGGAGGAAGGAAAAAATACTGCCTGTATTCTTCCATTAGTTAAAGAGAAATATCCTTTTTGCCAGTTCTCCATTATAAACAAAACTAAATGCACTTCCCACTGAACTTCAGAGAGCTGTAAATTATTAATACTTTGAACCTACGGCTCTCAGTGCTCTGAGAGCAGAAAAAGAATGAGCTGATTAAAGCAAGCTTAAAAAAAGTCAAATATTACTGTTTCCATGTAGAGAAAGAAAATAATCGGCAGAAATAAAGCAACTTGTCCATGCAACAGGATGTGGACCAAAAGCTGAGGCAAATCTTGTAGTCCAGCCTGACATCTACATGGCCAGAGCTTGGGGTACTGTCAAGCTCTCAGGGCAGGACACTCCACATCATCATTATGAAACTTCCTTTGCACCCCAGTGTGCTCTGGGGAAAGACATTCTGGCATTATAAACAAAGGTCAGAATAATGGTACCTTCAATTTTTTTGAGGAAAAAGGTACTTCACCATACAACTTTTCTGCAGGCTTTACCATCCTCGACTCACTAGTAAGACTTCATTCTGGTTTCATGCCATTCATGTCTTCAAATTGCTGCAGCAAGCTTCCAGAAATGTAGTTCCACTAACTAGCTAAACAATCCCCAATTTAAGCTTATTTATTTCCCAGAGTAACATCCCCTACTATCGCAGTGAGTGTAGACCAATAGCAATTTCTGCTCATAATAAATGTTTCTGCAAACTAATTTTTTTATGTAGTGATGTTTTGGTGCCTGTCTCCCCCGCCTCCATTTTTCCCTTTCATATTTTTAGCTCAGAGTATCTGTAGACAACCACAGATCACATTATAACTTTTAAGAAAAAAAACCCAATTAATTTTGGTGGCAAACAGTATGGAGGGAGAACAACATCTACAACAGGCTGATTAAAGCAACATTTTTGTAAAAATTTACTTTTTTCTTCTACCCCAACTGCGGCCCTGTATTTTGGGCAGGATTTTTTCCACATCAGATAGTAGCAAACGAAAGTACAAGGTTGTTTGGTTTTTTTTTTAAAGGAAAATTTTACAGAACAAGCTCATAAAGAGGAAAAGTTATACTTGAGTACTTGCAACTTGCACTTGAATCTGTCAAGCAGCCCTTTAATACACATTTGCTCAAGAAATACTGGTTTTAAAATAACAGTTCCATGACACACAAGTATCCAAAACTAATGCATGTGTATTCACAGACAACCTTTGGACGACTCCACACCATAGGAACTTTTACTTCTAATAATGAAACAAAGGGATTTTTCCTTGCAGACAGCTGGTTGAATAAGGTGACTACCCAAACACATGAAAGGATTATCAAGATTGTGGACTTTTTCCATACTGAAGAACTGAGTGGCAGTTTTCTGACACCACTAACGGCATTTTAGCTCGCTTCCTGCAATTTTTGTAAATGCAGAGCACCAACGAGCTTGCTGAATGAGGGTTCTGGTTTCTGAACCTTTTTAGCACTATGCAAGACAAAAATTGCCAAAAATTTGACACTTTTTGTTGTTGTTGTTGTTTAAAAAGCCTTGATGTAGTGTGTCTCTCCTTTGGGAAGAGAACTGTCAGGTAAGCTGGAGCAATACAAGAGTTCAGACTCTTAGTAGCACTTTTGTGATCAGAGTCTCAATAAATTTTCTGCAGAACTGCATACCTAACATTAAAAATGCCAATACAAATACTTCATTAAAAGGAGGTACTCCCTTTGATAGCCAATAGACATAAACATGAGGCACATTTACAGATAAAGGTGTATTTCGGTTTCACAGCTCTAGGAACTTAGAAATACAAATATCAGCATTTTATATAGTCCCTGGGGAGAGAGAGCTCATAAAAAACATTGCCTCTGAGCATCCCATCTGTTGCTTTACCTGCCCCTGCCCCAACATTCACTGAGCTTCAAATGAAATAGCATTTCTGTTGACAGAGGAGGCCTCTTATTAAGTTCCCACTTGTCATAGCATCTTTGTGAGAAGTTGGGAATCAGGAATGCAGTGGGAGGTCACTGACTTCCACTGGTATTTTATACTGCCTTTTTTCCTTTTTTTTTTTTTTTTCCAAGCACAACTTTTAAAATTAGGTTCTTCCTTGTCCTATGCCAAGCCCTGGGCAGATGAGACCCATCTGTCAGACTCAAAGACACCTGCAATCAGCAGGCATATTTGAGCTGACAAAAGGGTCAAGGCTCACGGGCAGAGTACTGTTCATGGAGGGAATGTGGCTCTGAATTTGCAGACACAGTTAAGGAAAAGTTCTGGTGTCAAAGATTTGTGTTGCTGTCCCTGTGGGAAAAACTAATGAGGAAAAATATTGAAAAATATTCCATTCTCCAGGCTCTCCTGCATATCCAGTTTTCTCTATTTCAGCTTATTAGTCTTCATTCTCCGTCTCCTGCAGCAGCTTTTGTCACCACATGAATAATTAATGTTAATAGTCCCATCAACTTTAGGGCATAGTGCAAGACTCATTGAACAAATGTTGGTTGGGCTTTCCTGTCTCATGAAGTCTTTTCTTTCACATAAGAGATCCCACAGAAGAAAAGCTGAGCTCTACTTCTTTGGTGTACCCTGAACGGGCAAATGTGTATTAGCATTAGGTGTAGTATCTCATCTTATATAAACATGGCAAGATTGTCTATTAAATGTGAACATTCAGTGAATATCAAACACAATGTCAACTAATAGCTGGTTTTACTTTAATCTCTTTAAATCCATCCATAAGATTATTTTTGTTGTTGTAACATCACATAGTATCATAATATCATGGTTACATTATGTTAGGCCACAATTACTTCATAAATTTTAAATGGGGGAAAAAAACCCCAAAATCCAAAACCAGCAGAGCTGTTTTAATCACAAAGTGTTTCTTACACACTCCCCAAATGGGTTTGTCCACTGAAGGTGTCAGCACAAAAGAGATGAGTGAGGAGAACCCAACAGATCCTTTATGTCTAACTACTACTGCTAATAGTAATTTAAGCTCTCTCTCTATTGCCCTGTGAGAAAACCTTTCTACTTTTTAATCCATAATGGAAAACTAGAGTTACAATGAGTTTCCCCCTTTTGGCTGTGACTATAAATCAGGGATGGATAAAGTAAGCACCAAATCCTACTTTCGATAAACAGACCACCAAGTTAGGTTGCAAAATGTAACTACATAGAAGACAAATGCATCTCACTGAACTCTTTAAGTCACAGCATGCTTTCCTCCAAAGTGAAGTACAATTGTCAGCAGGAACACTTGCAGTTCCATTTAAGATGTCCATTTTATGAAAATGTGACGAATTGTTGAATACCAATACAGTTGAATAAAATGCCATATTATTCATCAAACTATTGTAAATTGTGCCCATTTCTTTTATTAAAAAAAAAAGGTCAAAATAGGCAATCAGGGCTTTCATGGATTCTGACTCACATAGAAAACTCTCACAAAATAAATCTCTACTGAAATCTGTCAAGAAACAGTGAACTCACTGTTGACCACAGTAAGAATGCAAAAATAATAAATTGCCTAAGTTTCCAGAATTTGAAAATGGAAGTAATTTAATAAAAAATCCCCAAAAGTTTTAACATGCAATAAACAAATGGAATATTAATGTATGTATGAAACATGCTTAACATAATACTATTGTATCTCCATCTTTTTAATTTAGCATAAGTATAATAACATGATGCCTAGGTATTAAAACCCCATTAAAATGTTTGAAAAAAATTGTGTGTTTTAAAAGCAACCTGTACTATTTATTGATAGTGCTTTTTAAGTATGAGTTCATTCTTCACTGTTGAATAGAACAAAAAAACTCTAGTGCTGATTTGAAATGGGTCTAAATTCAGAGAAAAAATACCAAAATAATCTGATCTGATGACTATAGGCTGTAGCAAAACCCAGTAAATTCAGCAGAACTGGAGGAAATAACACATTAGTACTTTTTGTTTTGCATTAAACTGGAACCTGCCTTGCAGTAGGACGCACAAAACATCAGACTGGGCACGGGCTTCAGTCTGCTTCTGAGCTTAAGACCTTAGTCAGGGTCTTTGTTTTAATGTTGTGAGTCCTCCCACAGCGGCAGGAAGAACCAGACAAAGAGTCAGGCAGCTGCTGGGCAGCAGCACGGGCTGGAACAGCCTCACACTCACTGCCCACGGCTCCCATTGATGTTTGGATTGTCAGTGTCCCTAAACGGGGTAACAATCCAAGCCCTCACTTCTACAGCATGTTATGATTCAGTTATGAATGGTCTGCTGTTCAACTTCACAAGTATTTCGCTTCTTTGCTCCATCCCAGTACGTAAATAAAACCCAGCCCGTTATACACCACTCCACACATTTTGGTGACTTACTTTTCTGGCGTGTTTTAATTGGGTAAACTTGAATTGGCTTAAAAGTAAGAAAAAAAATAAATTGAGAGGGAGACCAGGAAATATGTTGAAATTCATTTTGCTTGCTTAGTATATAATGAACGATGACAGCATTAGCTTTAAGGAGATAATTAGTTTCATAGTCCATAAGAGTGAATATTTACTGGAGACACTAAGAATAATTTCTTTGTGAGTGAACTAATAAATTTTAATGAAGACAAGTGTGATATTTGGGGTTATACAATTAAAAGCAAACATATAGCATATTTAGCAAATTGAAAACCTACTAGTTGCATGTATAAAATACACATTTGTTTTAGAAGTATTTTGTAATTTTTAAAACTATGCACACACATCTACTTTTAATTAAAGTTCTAAACCTGTTTTTTTTCTAAGTTTAATAAGTACCCACAGCACCAAAAATGTAGATGTCAAAAATATGAAACAATTTATTAAATAGCCTGAATAAACAGTGATTTAGAAAGAAACTCAAGTCTTGTACAGGAAAAAAAACCCCAACCTGCCCGCAATCTAACATCCTATTAAACAGAGGCAACATGTAAAGTTAGAACAAAGGAACTTCAAAGTAGGGATGCAGGGCCAAATGGTGGCTTGTGGCCCAGGCCATAAAGTGTCTATTATATTTTTTAAATATAATAACTAAAACTCATGATCATACTTTCAGCTATTTGCATCTGCTTGTAGGAGATATGAGATTTTTGTTTCTGGTTACTACTCATCACATACACTGCACTGTGATCTAGTGAACTATGTCAGTCTCACGTGTTGACTTTGAAAGTGTCTAAACAAACAGATGACTCTTCACCCTGACTCCTAAAAATATATGTTTGCTTTGATGCTCCTGCAAACACACAGGCCCTGATAACCATCAGAACGAGTAAGGGTCTTAGAATATTGCACCACCCTGGTCCTGTAGTTTCCTTTCTGCTTTTCCATGGCAGCCAAGCACAGTGTGTAATACCCATCTTTAGCGTATCTGATGGTTTCTGCAGCCCAGCAGACCCTTTACCAGCCCAAAGTAGCCTAGAAATCTGAAGTTATTTCCCTTCCATTTCCCTGCAATACAAAGTAAGTGCCAGATTGTCAAGAGTTCCACTGTAAGAACAGAATTTTTGTCTGAAATCCCATTTATTTAGATAAGCAGCAAAAGTGACATAGTAGAACAAAGGGAAGAAAAATGATGCTAATTGGGTATGTGGAAAAATCTCCATGCGGAGAACTGTAAGACTTCATTATCTCAGAGTACTATTCAAGTGCCAAAAGATACAGTGTACACAACATGATGAGAGTTCAGGCAGGTCTGGGAGAAAGGCAGAAGAAAAAGCAGAGTAGGCAGTAGCACAGTTAGACAAATTCAGAGAAAATGGATAACACAAATAGCAAAAGAAAGGTATAATAGAAAAAAAATATTGTACCACCCTAATTCTATAAAATTGCAAACCTCTTGTCTGCACCCTGTCAGAATATTTGGAGAATTCTAGCAGCAATTTTCTAAAACATCGGTATAAATGTTGCCATTTCACCCCTGTGTTAATCTCCATCATACATCTTCATTTCTGTAAGTCCACTCATATCTACTCCAGTCTGGAAGATATGTGGTCATCTCAAGATAAATCTCTAGTCTCACTTAATTTAGGAAAGTTATCAACAATCCTAAAGTCCTCTGTGTTAATTCTGCACAGAACTGAAAGTGGTTCCAAGTCAGTCATGCAGGGGTTTAAGCAGTTTGCCTGAAACCATAGATTTTCTCCTTAAGAGAAGTAAGTCAGTCAAGCTCTTTGAATTGGAATTCTCCTTTATGCAACATAATAAGTAAAACTCTTCAAACCCCATGTAACAGCACTGCTGTTGTGGATTATACACTGTGATGTTTTTCATAAACTACCTATTGTGTCTGCCTAGATAATGCAAAACCCTGCTTTCCAAAAAAAGAGAATACAAACTGCATTCAACCTGCCAGATTATTGACACTTATAAATAAATAAAAATCCACAATTTGCTGTTAATAGAAGACCAGCTGGCATCCTACAGTGGAGCTGAAGGTGCAGCATGCACTGACAGAGATTGGTGATAGGTTGCTGACTCATTTTTCATTTATTTTATGGGTGTTTTTCAGCATGAGGAGCTTGCAAGCTATGATGTGGCTATCTCTGTCCGAGTGCTATCTCATCCTCATAACAGAAATCAGTAATTAAAGTTTAATATGCAGCATTGAGACTATCTGCATCTCTCAAGGGGCCACTAGAAGGAAATTAGCAAAGAATGATGCAAGTTTGCTAGAAGGATTTGATAGCCAATTCTAATTTCATCAGCTTTGATTGGAAAATGGGAAAGGCACCTCCGGGGCACTAGCAGCGTATTTGCTGTGAGTTTCTCATCTAAATAAACACAGCACATTGCAAACTCTGAACTTACCCAATGTAAACCCCTGCAATTGGCCTGGATTTGTCCTGCAGAAGCTCCCCACTCTGTTCTGATAACCCAAACTCCCCAGCATAAAACACTGTCACGCAGAGCTGAGCGGAAGAGGGGCAGACAGACAACTGAAATCATATGCTGATTAGATGCCAAGAGAAGATTGTTTCTAATGCTGTGCCATGCCAGCAACTAAACAAGATGAAGCACTTTTAGCTGAAACAAGAATCTGCTTGTAGCACCTTTGGTCTTTTGTGCAAGAGAAAGGGTTTTTTGAAAGGTTATTCAAAAGGTTCAAGTGTTCTGAAAGGTTGTGGGCTTATAGAAAGCTCATGAGTTTCAAGAATACTTTACCAGCTCTTTGAGTTCTCATTGAGCTCAAGAGAAGCCAGTTTCTTACCTGCATTATTTATGCTTTGTACTTCTACCAAGTCATCTTTCTCTATGCAAACCAAGCAATGCCAGCAAATTCACTCTGTGCCTTTCTGAGATGACTTCTTCCCACATTTTCCAGTGCTCTCAGTTTACTGTGCAGTAACCAAAGGAATATTTCTGCATCCTGGGTTATAGAATAGGTACTTCAGAGATGTATTTACAGGAGATTTTCTGACCTGGCTAGCAAGAGAACAGGAAGGCTTTTTTAGCCTGCTCTACACTGCCATTTCTTCTAGTTCAGCCTCTGTTACAACAACTCTCTGCTGTGCGTGACTACAAGTGCTTATTGTAGTAGCAAAAGTCCTCTACCTATAATTTCAAAATCAGCCTTTTGGTATGACATGAAAGGGAAACAGTATAGGGTCTTTAGGCTGGAAATTCTTTCATATAGTTTTCTTTTCTGCAAGAAGTTTTACATTTTAAATTTCTGTTCCCTTGGTTTCTTCATTTCAGGAAAGACTGAAATCCAGCTACATTGCAGCTGTACTGATTTCAAGCATGCAACAGTACCTGGAATATGGAGCAAGAATGCTGAAATAAAAAAGAGGAAGACAGATTCAAGACACAAGACTGATGTGCAACGTCCCGCAGGCATTACTCTATCCTGCATCAGGTTCTGGAAAATGAACATTACTGTTGCTGGCCAGACTAGTAGTTGAAAGACTCTCTGGTTTCAAGTAAGGAAGTTTCAGGTGTCAGCTGCTAATCTGAGCAAATCAAAGTCATTTGGATTAGTGCAATGTGAATTTGAAGAAAAAATTCCAGGTTAACAAATTCACTTTTCTTTTGCAAGTCCCCAAGTGTACTAACTTATGTAAGCTTAATTGAAGTCAACAAAGTGCAACTTCTTCTTTAAAACAATTTAAGCACCTTTTATAGGAGTTTAATTAATGATTATAGTCACCAGGGTAAGTTTTTAAAAAAATCAACAAAGGACAGAGGGGCTTATGCCTTTGTTTATAGCTATGGAAAACAAACAACAGTCCAGAGAGAAAGCTTCAATTTTTTTTTTTTTGACTGAAGCAACTTTTAATAAATATAGCAGTTTGGATTCTAATGGGGTCACTAATTTTCATTTCAAATATAAAGGGCTTATGTCAATATTATTGAGATTAAATGCCCCAGAGAAGCAGTGGAACAAGAATTTTTATTTGTTTAATTATTTTTTTTTTTTAAATAAAGATAAATATATGCTGGCTTGTTTTTTGTTTTTCTGGCAAATGCTTCACTTTATCCAATGTATTCTGACTGTAATACAGTTTGATTTGAAGGTGGGAAGGGAAAGGAACCGGGAAAAACTTAAAGGTGTGTTTGGAAAAAATATTCTTTTGTCCAGCAAAGGACTTCAGCAGAAAGTTTCTGAACTTCAATAGAGTTTGTTTAAAATAAAAGTAATTTTCTTCCAGAAACTAGTTATTTTGACAAAAAAGGTGCTGCCTACCAGAAGCAAAGAGCAAGGAAGGCATCACACTGATCTGATTCAATTTGACTGACATGTTAACCTACATTTCTAATCAGTGAAGCCCAATTGCTCCTAATGCTTACTGAAGTAGTAAATCTTTCCTACTGTACCAGGCTTCAGGATTGACCACAGAGACCTGAGGAAACTCCTCAACACCCCTAAAGCATCAGGAGCCATGACTGGCAGCAATAAACACTAAACACATAAGGTGTTCCAAAAAACACACTTATCTTCTCCTCAGGCCTTTGTTGTCTCTCCCTTCTGCACTGTTGGTGTTTTATTAATTTCTACTAGACTTTAGTCCCATGATTTAACTCTGCAGTATAGATGCATATATAACTCTGTATGGGCCAATACAGTCATTTGTATAGATAGGAGAAAGACTCAGGAAATTGGTTTTTTTGTTGTTGTTTGGTTTTGGTGGTTTTTTTCTTTTTTTTTAAAAATTTTTTCCCCTTGGGTCTTTACTTGAACAGGTGTAAGGGACATTTGCTTTTCTCAGATTCTTCACTTTCCCTCTTATATCTGGATAATAATTTCTATTCTGACTCAAAAAATGTGATATTAAGAAAAAGTTTGCATAGCATTGCTCTCCTCTTTCATCATCTTATCTCTTCTAAATGCTTCAACAATGATAGCATTATATATTGCTGAGCCCTTTCTGTGTTTGTAAGCTGTCAGAGTTAAGTGGCAAACTGTACAAAATTAGCCTGGGTACCCAGTGATCTGACTATCTTCAGTTGTGTGTGCTGCCTGCAAGCTGCTAGAGATGTTTCATAGTTTTTCACTGAAAATTTTTGATTCCTGAAATTAATTTTCCTTCTCCTCCCCACCACCATAACACAATATTTTCAAACAGTTAATGTGCCAGAATTGATTTCTGATGTGTGCTTGCTGTACATAAATAAGTTAGTTTAAAAATATTAGCTTATAAAATAGCTTTTGTCATTGTTCTTTCTATCTCTGAGAACCCAGCTAATCATTACACAGATTTATTTACACTGGGAGCCTCCAAACCTAGTGTAATTATCTCATTCTCTATATTTGTATCAGAGCACCACTGAAGGCAATAAAAGAATATGCAATAAGTGGTCTTTTCCATGACTTTTTTTTTTTTACCTATATTGTCATTTAATATTACAGTGTGGGCGAGAGGGTAATTTTGTTGTTACCTGCATCAAGGACAGCTTTATGAAGGTGAAAAACTCCATATCCATGGGAGTTCACTAAGGGTGCAGACACACTATTTTAACAGCAGCATAATAATTATTCCAAGTTTGCCATTTCACATTTTTATTTAATATTTGTCGATATAAGCTCGAAAAGATTAGTGTAAAGTTATTTTGTAATGAGCAAGATGACCCTTTTTGTTCAAGGCTGGTCAATAACAACCTACAGTGTGAGAACTATGATGCACAAACTGTCTTCTTACTAGTTTACTTGGGAAATAAGGAGGGGCTGTACTACTGTCACACACTGAACAAATAAGCCTAATGCTGTTATTAATAGTGTTTGAAATAGAACCCTCTTTATTCTGAAATCTTGTTTAAGCAAAGCTGAATTCCCAACATAAAGTCAGCTGAAATTACAATAACACAGCATTTAAAAAAAATGTTTTTCTTCCATTTAAGGTTAAGTAAAAATGGAATTTCATATTGCTTGAGAAGCTTTGTCTCATTTTCAGACTCTCATTGTAATAAACTCTTCATGTGTCCACTGGTGGCCAAACACACATGCAGAACCAAATTCTCTCCTGTTCACAGCATTTCCTTGCCTGCATCCAACACTCATCTGGCCAGAATAATCTGGCCCCTTCATGACGATGTGGAGCCATCAGTAAGTCAGATCATACAAGAGAACCCAACCCACTGTTGTTAATATTGCGTCACATATGGACAACTCTAATGCAGCATCGTTATGCTGCAGTGCCTGATCACTGCCCCTGTGGTGACACGCTGCTCCTTCTAGGAAAGCAACTACCGCTGTTGCTACAGGAGACCGGCTAATTTCTGCACAGGGCTGAAAGTCAAGATCATCGCCTAATAAAATAAAAAGGTTAGTCTCAGAGCAAGGAAAAGTCTTTTCTGCATAAGCAGTGAAATAAAGCCTTTACAAGCCTCCTGCTGCCGGGCACCATTTTGTGGAGATGGCAACATCTGAGGCTTTGGAATAGCGAGGACCTGGCAGAGCGTCTGACAATGAGCTACCATACTGTGGGTGTCAGGAGCCACACGTCAGCAAAACAGCATTCACCAGCTGGAGGCCCACAAGTGCCAGTTTTAATTATAAACTTTATTTTCAAATAGAGTTCACAGTTTACACAGGGTACGCTTCATGCCATCAGAACATTTGAGCACTGCACCAACCAAACTGGTGGCTTGTTAGTTTCTTAAAAATAGAACTGTAAACAGAGCATGTTTGTATTCCTTCACAAGAACAACAATCTTTCGCAGTCAGTTTGTCAAGGATTGCAGCATGTGTTATCCAGATGTGCAAGCAAAATACCTAATGATTCCCTCTGTACACAAAACTGTTATCATCTGCTCTGCTTTCACCTTTAGACTCATGATTGTTCTTTTATAATTTTGTTTCTCACAAATTCAACTTCTCAGTTCTACAAATTTAAGCACATGTACATTCACCTAAATGTTGATTTAAATGTTTGGCTTAGGTTTGCCAGAGAGATTGTTGTTCACTTTTGCATATCTTTATTCTATTGTGCTCGTGCCACAATGAAGGAGGCAGAAAATATGCACATGAAAAGAATTGGTCAGTCAGTTTGTGATTTCACCCGTGCTTTCCAATGTTCATTTGGCACAAGTGTAACATTTTACTGCTGCTCTAGACTTCATTCTTCTTTCTTTTGTTTTATAACCATCCCTCTTCTTCCAAACTATTGCTGTAATAAATTTAATTAAGGACTCCATTCTAAACTTACTGTATTAACCTTAGGAGGGTCTTAAAAATATTAATTCCTTCATAAACAGGGTCTGACAGTTTACATATAGCTCCATATGCATATATATATAAAAAACTATTTAAACATTCTTTTGAATAATCTTGGTAACATGATAATGAGACTTTAGATCCAATAAATAAGAGCTTAGAAGGTATTATTTTCCTTGTGTACTCCAACTAATTCTGATCCTCCAGAAAATGCCTGCATAATTTTTCATCACATATTATATCAATTTCTCTTTGCTACTGTAAGCTAGTTTTGAAATAGCATGCAAAGCAGGCTGTAGGTAAGGAACTCGCCTGACATCAGATGCTTCATAATACTTTCAGAAACTAGAATCTGATGTAAAAAATATCGTGTCCATTTTATTCCATAAAATGGAAAATGATGCAGTGTTGTTCACCTACAGTGAACAGACCTCATGCATTAATTAACTGCTTCTTAAACTGTCCGTGTAGATCAATGGAGAAAATTCCACTAGAGATGGAAACTAGCTCACTACAAAATAAAGCAGCTGAGTGACAGACTGGTAATCTGCATTTAAAAAAATGGAGGAGATATGAATGAAAGGACAGAGACATATCAGATATATTCTGTCAAAAATATCTTCTAGAACTTGCTTCACTTAATTCCTTTATAACACACTGACAGGGATGATGTATCATTTAATACTTTAAAAGATTCTCCAGTAAGCCAGAAAAGCGAGGAGCAGTTCTTTTGACCCTGGCTCCCAGAATAATTATGATTATCTGCACTATTTAGCCTGAAAAGAATCAGACACTGTTCATGGTCTGTTAGTTCAGCTATGATGTTTGATAATCTATACACACAAGTCATTGAAGGTCACTCAACCTTAGAGTACTTCAAACACACTTAGTTAGCCTTTACTGAATGGAAAAGTGCAAGTGCCCCATTTCTATTGCTATGACACTGTTGAAAGACTGGAACTGCTGAAGGATGAAAATAATTTCATTTTATGTCTGCTATGTAGAAAGATTTGAATAAACTCAGTTGTTTGGTTGGACTGTAAATATGAAATGTCTGCTAGGATGTCAAGAGGAGTGAAGACCGAACAGATGGAAAATGAAGTTCAAAGAAATTAAGCTGATTCTGTGCAACTGGTTAGAAGTATTACCAAAATCTTCCCCTTCACCCAAACACAGGCAAAACCCTCCAGCTGTATAAGCATTCCTTAGCTACAAGTTTGCCTCAGCTGACTAAAAAATTAAATTTAAAAAATACAGTGGATCATCTAGCTCTGTAGATCTACTCCATGGACTTATGGACACTTGACTACACTTCAGCCTACAAGGGAAGCAGCCATGGAATCATCACACAGGGGAGCAAAGAGGCACATCAAAAGAGCTCCTTTTCAGTGAGAAAGTGCTATGCCCACTGAAAACCACCATACATTTTCTGGCCACTTTGGGTAACAGATCCACTCTGATCTTTCAGAGATGATGCCTTTTTCATTGTTTTAAATGTACAGAAAGTTATAGATGGAGCGGGCACAAGAATATCCGTTGAAGACCAACTTTTATATTCCAGATTTGAAAAGATAAAATTCAGAACCAAAGTCAAAAGATTACATATACTTCTCCAACTGCTACAGTGCCATAGTCTTCCAGCTTTTCCAGAAATCAATATTCTCACACTGATACAAAATTAACATCAGAGAGCAGAGACTTGGCCCCCAGTATTGATTCAAGTCATCTCTATGACTCGAGCCTGTTCGTAAGACCAAAAAATTTCCAATGGTATAATCTCTTTACAAGTACATATCACCTTTTAAGACTGTCACAGAAATACGTTTTCTTTGCTATTGTATAGCCTGCATCTATGTTAAAAAAAACCCCAAAAAGCAGGGTAGGAAAGCTGCAGACTGTATGTGATTCTGTGAGACACACTTAACTGCCTGGGTACTTTTCTTTTTGAAGCTGCAATTTCTTGTTTGCAAACCTCTTTACTATATGCACAACTGCCAACTTCCAATGTTTTTCACCTTTTTAGCCTGGATGAACCAATGCTGAGATGAGAGC
Source organism: Neopelma chrysocephalum (assembly GCF_003984885.1). Lineage (NCBI taxonomy): Eukaryota > Metazoa > Chordata > Aves > Passeriformes > Pipridae > Neopelma > Neopelma chrysocephalum. The sequence goes on from NW_020897703.1 coordinate 4,143,522, forward strand.
AAGTCTCTTTGTAATTCTGTGTGTGTCATCTCTAAAGGCCTTGGTTACCAAGTTTTAACTACTGAACCCATTGTGGAAGGGACATGAAAAACCAGGCACAACAACAATTTCATCACAACCTAATTTTAAGCAAGATGGAAGTGCCACTAAGAACAGTCTGAGGACATTTATCCTTCTCTCTAAACCTTTAAAATAGTGGTAGAATAATATTTCTTTGTTATATGTTTCTCCCCTACCATCCCTCATTACGTTAAATTTATAAAAATCTCAGCACAAAAAGTGAGCTGATTTTTTTTAATTCACTTCCTAAAATATCTATATCTTCAGCATTTGCTGTAAAATTATTTCTTATAAATAACCAAACTAAACAAGCACACAATTCTGTTGAAGCTTTATGGTGGCAAGATGGTGTATTTAAATGCGGGGCTGAAAAAAGATCAATACATAATTATTTTTTAATATGTCTATGCTATTCAGTTTTTTCTTTGGATTTCTCCATTAATCTTGAATTAATTTTCTTTTTTGCAATAGTTATAATGCCATTATTGGGTTTTGTATCTGAAATACGTTAAAGGAGAAAGAGTACAAAGTATTTTAATATATTATAAGGAAATCTATATCCAGGTAACAGATCAAAGCTACATACTTTATTTTTACAACCAAATAAAATTGCATATTCCTTAGTTTAGCACAAATAAGTCATGCTGTGGCAAAGAATGGTATAAAGGGTTGTCAGACAAGGATGCAGGTATTCTCTTTTTTTTAGTTTTATTTAAGGCAGTACATTTCCTGTTCTATGAAGTACCTGTGATCACTAAGAAAAATATTAATACCTCAACATTTATCCCACAGTGGCCATGCTCCCCATGTCTGCATTTCTAGTCATAAAAACCTTTCGCTGAGCTCAACATCCCTAGCACAGACTGCCCTTGTAAATTCCAGCCTAGAGATGTACTCAGGACAGCACCTTTCCAGTCAACCAGCTCAGAATACTGCTGGAAAAAGAGTTTATGCAGCTGCATGTGACCCTTCTTCTCATCATACAAGAGTTGGGGGGTGGTTCATGGTAGAATAAAGAAGGAAAAATTTGCCGGTAATTACTCTTAAAGAACAGGTCTCTTCTTCTCACCGCTGGCCAAAATGAAGCTTCCAGTATTTAGTGAATGGCTCGTGAATATATCGAGTTTCCTTATATTGTGGATTTTCTTGATTTTGAAGGGTTTCTCATCTGGCACAGAAATTTGACTTTTCCATCCCAAGTTTCAGTGACTGCAAATTTAAAATGCAAGTTGCAATGAGTAGTGCCCAAAGACTAAAAGACTTTTCCCCCCAAACTTAGCATAAAGAAAAAATTCATGACAAAGTAATTTCAGGCATTTCAGTCTTCATCTAAAGCTTGATGCTTCTTTTCCCTACTCAGTCTTCTTCAATAACCCTGTTCCACAAAGTTTCTTAACATCAAGGAATAATAAAAATTACTCAAGTCTAATATAAGATATTAAAAACTAAAACACACCTCAGGACAAAAAAGACAATTCAACTATCCTTGCACTGGTCAAAATTCAAATCAGTTTGATATTTTAAACAGGGTTACTTTCTCACACTTACTTTCCTCTCACGTTATTAAAAAAAGGAATGTGGTTTTTGAATTCTCCCTGTTTATCAAGCACCATTGCCAGTTTGCAGATATATAGACAGAAATGGTTAGTTCTCATAGGTCCCAGAAGCTCCCTTTATGGTACAAGAAAACAGAATTTGATGGCAGCAAGTTTACTTAGCATCCTTCTCCACTACCCTCAAAGGATGAGTAAAGGGTGCAGAAGGTATGACAGCCACAGAAATAGTGTGATCTTTATCATACAATGGAGCAGGAGACAGTTTTGCTTAAATACAGCTTTGTTTAAGTAGCATCAAACTTTTCGTGCAATGTTATAAACCTATAATTGCTCTACTGCCTTTTTTCCCAAGGAAACTTCAACTTGAATATCACCAAACAACTCCAGTGTTGACAGGGAAGCAAGTGAGTGATTAGGATTAGGAGCATAAATAAAATTAACTATGAGCAGAAAAAGTAAAGCAAATATTGAGTCACTATCAATGAAAACTAGGGCTGTCAGCAGTAGAGACAAAAAAAAAGAGCCTAAACCATTGAAAACAGTTCACAGTAGTGAAGCATTTGTGCTACAGATACTATGAAAAAGTTCAGATTTATGTGGAGAACTTGATTTGTGATCATAACTGGATAAGGTTTACAGGCACAGTGGAGAACAAGGAGACTAGACATAAGACAGACATCCTTAGTTAGAGGTTCCAGGCCATTCAGTCATTCATCTCACAAAGAGTATGATCTTTTTTAAGATATGGGGAATGGGGTTTTTTTCCTTGTTACTGTGATGGTCTAATCAAGGAACACGTGTAAAGTAAAAATCATATAACATACTACAATCTTAGGGAAAAAAACCAAACAACCAACTTTTGGACACAAGACTTCCCAACTTCCTACATAATCATAACTCTAAAACACGTGACTGTCCAAGCAAAATGTGTCAATACTGCTCCTTAAGAATGGCGAAACTGGGGGAAAACAAGTAACCTTTGATATACTTCCTACTTCACTCACATAAGAGCAAATCTCAATTTATTTCTAACATACCACCAATTTCCTTGTCAGCTGTTAGTGGTCATTAGCATCTCAGCTTATTCGAGTAACTTTGCCATTCAATTGCTTCCTCACTCTTCTCAACTCTTCACGTGGCTTATTACTGGAATTAATGATCACCTTTTAAAAACAACTTGGCAGTTACTTCTGTCCTTTGAGTACATATGAGTTTGACTAGGCAGCCAGCATGCAACAAAGCTGAATTTAGACTGTCAGGCTTATCAATAAGTTTCACAGGCCCCCAGGGTGGAAGGGACCTCAAGGATCATGTGGTCCAACATTTCTTTGGCAAAAGCAGTCTAGACAAGATGGCTCAGGACCCTGTCCAGCAGCATCTTTAAAGTGTCCAATGTTGTGGAACCCAACATTTCCTTGGGGAGATTATTCCAATGTCTGAATGTTCTCCTTGTAAGAAGTTTTCCTCTTGTGTCTAACCAGAAGCTCTCCAGAAGCCTGATTTATCAAGACTTACTCTGATATTGTGAAATCTGCTACTGGTCTTCCATTCGAACAACTTGGACAACTTTTTAGCCAACATTGGTATTAAATAGATTGAACTAGAACAGACAACAAATAGAGTAACAGAGAATCCTATATATGTTAGAGTCTTCTTCTCCTTAATTACCAACAATGTTGGGAAAATTCAAACTCTTGATCTAGCCTTATACTGCTACAATTTCTTGTGCACAAACAACAGACAGCTTCAGCATATTGTGCCATTTTGCTATCAGAGCTGCTTCATACCCTGGCACATTTTCCACTATTCTCTTAAACTCAAGACAGGATGTCCCGTGGTTTTAAGAGAAAGATACTTCCAATTAGCATTTGTGGCTAGCAAAAGGCTGTCTCTGTGCACAGTATCACAGAAAAATTGTTTTGCTCTTGCCTCACAGAAGTGTTAGCTACAAACCCTGTCAACAAAAACTGCCTGGTTATTGCTAGCAGCACAGACACGCTCGGGTTTCACTTTGCTGAGGGACTTGCCACATACCAGCAGAACTGTAATCTTGCTTGTTTTTGCCGGCGGGGGGAAGGAGGTCTGCCACACCACATGGTACTTGGAACTGCTACCACATACCAGCCATTCACATTGAGTTTACGAGCTTCCAAGTTCAACTGTATTTTAATACAAACATAAGTGCAAGAGTTTGGCCTTTTCTTCCACATCTAGCACAAATTACACAGGCACCTCACAACCATAAACCAGCCACCATAAAGATGCCGAGTCCTCGAGTGCAAGTTGCAATGCCGCAGGGGCAAGAAGTTGCATTTGTTTTAACACCAGTAAACAGATAATGCCCAAATAGAAGCATGCTTTTGAGCATTCCTTAAAGCAGAAAACAGACTATGGTACAGACAGGACACATGCTCCAAATACCTTCTGTACGGCTATCAGGCAGATTTACTATGCATGGAAATAAAGAGGCATCTTCCAATGCTTTTATCATAATTTTGATTCAAGCTGTATTAGGGCTTCTAAATTCTTGCAGATGCCTTACGAAAACTCTTACCTGCATTCAGTGATCACAATAACAATACTGTTAAGACCCACCCACCTGCTGTAAATGTAGTTTTGGTAATTGATGATACATGAGGAATCTCATCAACCAATATATTTAAATTATTTACCATCTATAGGGTAATTGCAGTTTTCAGGGTCAGAGAAATGAAGTAGCTCAATATTATTGAAATCCTCCCCAGAAGGGGAGAAACAAGTAGCTCATTGAGATTACATGCCAAGAATAATTTAACAATCATCATCATCTTCACTGGAATCTCTATTATAACCTGCAGGCTTTATTTTTCACATGCATGTACAATGCACTTGCAACACTAGGAAAAAAAACAAACAAAAAGCTTTCAGGCAGAATGCCTTGTTCCTGAAAAACTTTGCCACAAACCCATGAAGCGAAGGCTTTTTCAATCCACTTGTGCCAAGAGAGATGAGTCAGATAAGCCACCACATATTTCCATCCTTAGAGTCAAGTTGGCCAACCCTTAAAACAGAGTTTCAGACCCTCATTAATTTCTTTGTGACTTGTAGAATGTGGGTATTTCTCTTGGCTGACCCTGTGGACAATAAGCATGGCAAAGCAGAATCACGTATGCTTGTTCTGTGGCAGTCTGTCAGCTGTGCTATTTTTCGCACAGCAGCACAAACCTGTAATATTTTTAAGCCCCTGACAGCTACAGAAGGTGTACAGAAGTTTCCCCTGCTTCCTGTGGCAGAAATAATAAGACCTTTAAGAATGGACAACAGCTTGGGAAAAAATGTTCTATATGCTTCTAGGCTGATTAATCAATACTTAATTATTTAGAAGCTCTAAATGGCTATCTTTGGCAAGCACACAAAACATGTTATCATCTGTCAATAGAGGCCAGGAAATCAGATTGTAAGCATGTAGCAGGGCACTGCTGTGTAGGGAAGGAGTTTACTCCATTTGCTGCACTTTACCATTTCATTTCATCAAAGGTGTTTATGTCACACTTAATGAGATAAGGGACAGCAGAGGCCTCAACAGCAGATCTTAGTGCTGTCTGATAACTGCAGCAATCTGGGAATAAACACTGCTTTGCAGAAGCCATTTTTTAAAGCCCTAATAAAGTAATCGTAGGCCTTAGTAGAAATTGGTTAATTGGATCATCTTTGTTTTGTTCTCGGAGTAAAATGTGTATTCCTATGATTAATTCATTAGAGAGTGTTTCTACTGAAGTTAATTTGATAGTTCTGAATCAAGGCATCACACTGCTGAGTGGCTATTGTGCTTCTGCAGAATTTATGTACTAAAGCCTCAAAACATTTCTGCCTTGCTAAAGTTGCCTGAAGTTATCTGATCTTCTGGATGTAACGAGGTTCCTGTTGATTCAGCTTGTGGCCAGCACAGCCATCACTCCCCAGAGCTCTGTATAAGCGCAGTGACTGTTGATTTGCAGCAGTTCTGTGAATGTGAAGTGATGGGAACACCCAGAGTATCTAAAATGGTTGTGCCAAGTTTCTTCTAGTTTCTTTTTGCATCTCCACAAACAGTGGATGAGCTTTCCTCTATATTCTCTTCTCCCTGAAAGGTTCAGAGGAATGGTGGCACTGGCTTCCATCTGGTCAGTAGCTACTAAAAGGAACGTGCTCCACAACTGCTTCACAAGCCCAGGCAGCTGGGGCAGTCCACCAGTGGTTTTTTCCCAGAAGTGTTTGAGCTCCTTTGCATCCAGTTTTTTTTAACAATCAATCTGCTCTACAGCGTCTCTCACCTGTTTGTGAACTCACCTGCAGACTTTTAGGCACACGGTCTCATATACGTATTTGTACTCATAACAAGTGTATCTTCAGTAAATACTGCTCAAGTGTCCACACATGACAAATTAGCTGCTTGCCAGCTGTGTGAATGCCTACAGACAACAGGGACTTGTGAGTCTCACGAGAGTGAGCTTCAAATTTCATTTCACTAAGGGAATGAAAATAGGAGTCTTTTACTGTCCACCTGAAACAAGATTATGATACCTTTTCCAGAAAATAGCCTCAGAATAAGTCTCCTTATACCTTGAGATCTCTAGATAAAAAATACTAAATATTGATATGAGTTATAATGTAATATTACTCCAAGACCCATACTAAACTTTATTATTTATTGTACTAGGCACTGTACTAGCACACAGTTAGAAGTCCATTTTTTACCTGGAACAAACCTGTCTGTAGACTGGGCTGCTGGGCAATCAAACACATATAAAGCACACTTAGTGACTCCTCTTATCATAGCTATTCTAGCTCTGACTCTATGTGCTCCATGTAAGCCATAAACCTGTACCCCATAAAGTAGTGAGAAGCAAGGGTGAACCAAATTATTTATTAATCCTTAAATCAAATGACAAGGGCAGATATCTCTTTGCCTTCCTACATATCTTCCATTCTCATGATTTGACATGTTCTGAACAAGGAGACGTTCTCTTTTACAGACAGGAAAACTTTCCACTGCTCTCAAAGTTTATATGCTTGTTAAAATAGGATGTAATAATTAAATGCATACACATGCTTGAATGATAAATTTTAGTAATAAGTGCACTGGGACTTACTATGACCTTATCAAGTGGGGCTAGCCAGTCATTAATTCAGATAACGCAATTTATTATCATAATCTTTCGCTTATACTATTGTAGGGCATATGATTTATCCTAATTTGCATATGCAGATTGAGATGCAATCATTTCATTAATTTTAATGCTTTTTCTTAATCCCATCAAGATTAACACTTTGTCTTAAAGTTCTGTACAACATACTTGCAACTGCCCATTAATGAGTTACCTTAATATTATTAGTATGGGTGAATTATAATAAACAAAGTGCATGAATTTGAATGTATAGGTTACAGATGACAAACTGGACCAGTAAGGCATATATACAATCATCTTTTCTTACATGTAGATACTTGTATTTGTTGGGAACATTGCAGTTCCCATATACATTGTGCACATTTCTTCAGCAGGAATTTGGGGCCCATCTCAGACACTGCCAGAGGTACCGTGTGGTGAGATCTCGCAACGTGGTCATTCTGGCTTGGTAGGGCTGGAAAGCAGCTTAGTTACTGTCACCTCACACACTAGCAGAGAGGTTCTTTGTCTCAAAATAACACTATCAGCATCAAAAGAAATCTCTTGAATAGTCTTAGAAGACCAAAAAAAAAATTTGGACAAGTGAGGAGAGAAAAAAATTTTAAAGTGAGCTCTAACAACAGTTTAGCATCTGATACATCACCAAGTATTTGACTTCCCTATTTTTCAGTAGGACACACAGTGGCAGAATGAACCATTCATTAATACCTCAAAAATGATGACTCATAGAAATCAGACACTTGAAATATTGTTTACCAAATGCAAAGTAGGAACAGATCCATCATGCTAATTCACATGTAATATTCAAAATAATCATAATCTTTATTCTAATATTTGCATTGATTCAAACTATAGCCATTTTCATTTTATATAGACTCTCTGAAAACACAGGTATTTGCATGTATAAATGTATTTATTCGAATGCAGGGCAAGTAATGACATTTCATTTACAAAATCAAGGAAGAATGTGTAGCAAGCAGACTTTTTAATTGCTGGAAGTGAAATTCAGATCATGTTAATTTTCTAAAACTGCTGAACAGACATTAGGTAGGAATTTCAGTAATCAAAAATCTAAACAGATACCTGTATAATCAATACAAAAGCTGAATTCAATTTACTCTCATATTAAAAAGGAAGTGTGATTTTTAAGATTATTGGCAGAAGAGAAGCCATAATTAAAAACTTTCAGAAAGCTTTCTAGAGACATTTCCTGACATTATTTTGCTTAGTTAACAAAAAATAATAAAGTTTCTAGTTGTATTTTTTTGTTTCCTACATTGTCATAGATTAGAACAAGCAGTTGAAATTAAGCATTTCATTGTGCATTTATATTGTTTAACTCAATTCAAGGTTTGACCCATTTAAGCATATGCAAGAGGAAATATAGCAAGCATTGATATCCTAATTAAGCAATGATGAGTAAGTTTTCATCAAGCAAGTAAATATACATTATGTCCCCAGTTCATAGAAACCTACTAGAGATGTTTAAGGTAACAGATTTGGGCCAACATGTTTCATTCATGACTTAAAGCTGGCGTTATTTTCCAATGGGAAAAAGCAGCTGTAAGTTTGAGCAATTACTATATTGCTCTAACCTTTTGCTGTTTTTAGCAGCTGGGATAATATTGAGGATTTTAACTTCGTTCAGGCCTCCCCTGAGTTCAAAGGACTCTTTCTGCTCTCTCCATTTCTTCCCAAACTGTTTCTGAGACTTGTCAATGCTTTGTATCAGGGTTTAATTAGAATCTCAGTCAGCCAGGGGAACAGAGGATGTGTAGATCATTTTGACATGGAGACAAGTACCACTGTCTGTGATTTGCACTCAAAAGCCTTTTTGTTACAATTTTTTTTCAGTTTTACTACTGTCATCAACGGTGTTGGTTCTTCATTCCAAGTTAGCATTATCCCAGAAATGTTGGGGTTTTTTCATTTTTTAAATTAACCATCTACTGATACTGCATCTACTTCAAAGGCACACTAAGCAGACTGCTTGGTTGTGAGGTTCTGGGAAACACGTAGTAGGGGTGGGTGCATTCTCACTATATTTTTGATATATGTTTACATTATTTTATAGAAGCAAAAAGAACCGAGAAAATCAGTGTGGTAGGACAGAAGAACTATACTTTGGACCTACAGGGCTGTGTACAAGTTCATCTCAATCTTTACTAAAATGTCTTGTGACATCTGAAGGGAACTTTCAACATTATTATAACAGTGTTTCTTGCTCAGTACATTGTCCAACAAAACCATTCTGTGAAAGCACACAGACACCTGTCAGCTTTGGGAGGGGAGAACAATTTCACATGGATCTTGCACCACGTTATAGTTAACCTTGAGTTAAGATGTAGCTTTCTTCATTCTCCTTCAGGTTTATTTTTATGAACACCAGGTACTCAAAAGGGATTTCAGTACTTGTATGTCTAGCACAACCCCCTGACGTGGGAGAGATGAGTAAAGAACACTTTCATCCTTTGGGTGACAGTAGTGTTTTCTATGTAACCTTGTCTTTTGCCACACTTAACATAGTGTGCTGAGACGTTGAGCTCAGAGGATGCTGGAACTGAATCGATCCAGCACCTGGAAGCTGGGCTGCTTTCTCATGTCATCACAGAATCACAGAATATCCTCAGTTGGAAGGGACCCATGAGGGACCATAGAGTGCAACTCTTAGCCCTGCACAGGACCATCCCCAAGAGCCACACCATATGCCTGAGAGTATCATCCAAACACTTGAACTCTGTCAGGCTTGGTCATGTGTTCTCTGTGGGCATCCCAAGTCCTGCTGCAGCTACTCTGCTTCCCTCTTTCTACTCTCAGTACTCTGGGTTCTGAAGAGATTTATCAGCCCAATTGCAGCAGTGTAAGTGTGCTGAACCAGGACAGTCCAGGCACCTGCAAACAAGCCTCTTACTAAGCCCACCACTGGTAAGGGCAGTGCAGAGGCATCCGAGATGCCACGACAATGTCTGCAGTGCAGACACACGAGCCATTAGCTCCTGTTCTGCAGAAGCCAATGAAGTCTTTGCTCATTAGCACCAATTTCACCTCAGTCACGTCAAAACAAGTCAGCTCAATGCTTCCTCCTGCTGGACTCCCCACAGCACAGAGCCCCCAGCAGACACCAAAGCGATCCTCAGTATTCCTGGTACTGGCATCGATTCAGTGCTCACACCCGCTCAACTACCAATTTACGTTGGATAATGAGGTTTTGTTTGCATATAAATGGCACTGAAACCCTTCCCAATGAACATAGAAATACAGCTTATAGCACATAAACTACGAGATTTAAAAAGGTTGAGGAATATTCTTTGATCCAAACACATGCAAAATCCTACTGATTAGCATCTTTTAGCATAAGATAAAAAAAAAATTGAGAACACCTAGATATAGATCAAACTCTTCCATAGTACATGATTCCATACTGAAAGAGTATGAAAAGGACACACATTTTCTTCTGTAGAGTATTGATCTTTTTGATGGTAACTGCAAGCTTTAATTAAAATTTCAGATATTATTAACATGCTACACAATTAAGAAGAAAAAACACTACTCAAGCTTAGCAAAGATACAAGTTTTATGGCTTGTTTCTTTGTTTTTGTTTTAAGTAGTAGCAAGGAAATCCCTTACAAGTGGAAGACAATTTCCAATCACTGGAATATAAAGTTTCTATATTATCCTAAAAAAAACCCCTAAATTCGTACCATAGCATCCAGGGTGTTAAGTTTCTCAGCTTTATATCAGGCTGACTGCAAAGAATCCAGTCTTTTCATTCATTCTCTCAGTCTGAGATGGGTGTAAATGTTTTTTTTTTTCTCTTCTGGATCCTTGGAAGCTTACACTATCTCCTTGCAGTATGTTTTATTTTATGGCTCTGTTATGGATTTTCCCTTTACAGCACTGTTTCTTTTCTGTTGCTAAAAAGGAGGGGAGTGGAATCTGATTCTTCCTCCTGGATTCCTATTTTAACATGGGAAAGTCTTCTGTATCTCCTCACATGTTCTGTAGGTAATAATCCAATAGCAAAGACTGAGCTTTAGTGTCAGGCTCAGACTCTGCCACCAGCAGTTAGAAGACGCTTACATCCCCTTCCTATTTTTCATCATTGCAACACGATGGAATTTTCAATTTGTTTCTCAACATACTTGAAGCCTAAATGTAACAAATTCACGAGAGAGTTAATTTTTATATTTCAAACAGCATTTACTCCTTTAAAAGGATACACACTCTCCATCAGAATTACACAAAGTTTCATGCATGACCTGAATGCATCCACTTTTAAGTGTCCTGAATCCCAACAGGTCATTTCATGCCTTCCTCCTGCCAGAGACAACCATTTCTTTCCATTGACTATATGGTGAACTTAAACTCCTCAAGTCTGTCTTCTGAATCACAACAAAATTAAATGCCTGAAGTGCCCTAAAGCTGTCTGCCCTTGCCGTACACACACAGGACCTGATTGCTATCAAAATAATATCCTTGCACTAACAGCTACACAGTCACTCCACATAGAGAGGGAGGAGATGCTGGAAGCCAAACACTGTGTTCACGTGCCTGCCACTGACGTGGAGTCTGGAGAAGGGAGAGGACAGGTCTTGGCTGACGTTTGCTCCTCAGCACCCGTTCAGAGACCAGAAGTGTGCTAACTGACAGTAAATTAAACAAGACTTCCTGAGAGTGTTTTGCTCACAAATGCTGGAGATGTAAAAAGAGTGATTCTGAGCTCATTTAACCAGTGGTCACTGCTAGAGAATGGATAAGCCATTTATCAGGGCATTCTCCATCAAGTCAGCATCTTAAAAGAAAAGCAGATTACCCTCCACAACATTTTTATTCAAGACTAGTGCTAATTTTATTTTCTCTCTTTAATGGAGTTATTTTTCCAATACTTCCTTAGTTGCATACATTTCCTCCCAAAGCTTAGAGAACCTTTTTTTTAAGCCAATAGTGTTATTCTGATCAGTCCTTTGCATAGAAATGCTGGAATAGATTTTTCTGAGTTTCTTGTAGATACTGCTATTATTAATAAACTCAATAAAAATAGCAAATTTTACCAAGCAACTCAGCAGAAGAAACAGTTGCCCAGTGGAACTGTCAATTAAAACCTGTTCAACCAACAGGGACAGATGGCTACTAAGAAGGGGAATTTCTTTGAAAATCCCTGTCTAGTGTCTTCACACTGAGAACTGAGTATCATGTGCATCATTTTCAGTGTGCATACCCTCATCAGCATGAGATGGCTCCACTGTGGCATGACTCTTATCACCCCATAATGTGGCTAGTGGAGGAATGGCTGATAAAGGAATCTTCATAACTGCAGCCATACAATGCACTTTATAATAGTTTGAGAAATACATTCATTGGCACTTACAGATTTAAATGATTGTGTGATCCACAAGCAAATCTGAAAAGGGAAAACATGTTGATAGAACATCATAGATCAGCTATTCATAACAATTGTTTCATTACAATTGCAGCATCTTCAAACAGATGAAATGATAATGAGGAGTAAGTGAATTTTATATCCAATTCATAGAGCTGGACTTCAGAGATAAGCTGCCAGCAATTTTGAAAATACTTTAAAGACTCGAGGTTTTGATATTACTTTTAAAATTCCCCCTTAAAACCAGAAACAAAAGTTTAATATTTTCTTTTGATCTGCAAAGATATTAATTTCTCTCAAATTCAAATGGTCTCCTTTCAACTTTGAAGGATATGCTAGTGCATGTATATATACAGAACATATAAAATATATATTAGCTTGTCTGCAGCCTTCAAAAAGGGCTTTAATTTGCTGCTGTTTCAAAAGACTGAGGGGATTGCCTTTAGCAGGATGAGAAGAGTGGCAAATGTGACAGCTGCAGGGCTCTGAAAGATGTTGGAGAGAGAAATAAATGGACGTGGGATTAAGTTGCTGAAGCCAGTCATCTTCCCTCCCCCTCACCCCCCGGCCGGTGCAGCAGACTGGGGAGGATGCTGTCTGCAGCCTGCTACAGGTAAAGGGTAGATCTAACCCTGGCAGTGACATGAGGTCTTTCCTACACTCCCACATCAGCTCACCTCAGACTGCCCAGATCTGACACACCCCTTCTGACCACATTTTGGTTCATATTTCTGCTTGAAGTGAGTGTGCAGGCAGAAAACACAGGCAGAGCAAGGCACTCAGCTACCACCCCATTCCTACAGGCAGAGCAGGGCACAAGAGACCACAACAGCTCCTTCCTCCTCAGGCAGACACTGAGCACCAACACCACAGCCACACAGGCACCAAGAACATGCTCTGGACGTGAAAGAGAACAGACTGGAGAGATGACCAACCACAGGGGACTAGGATCAGCAGCCTGCTTGCTTCTTCCTTCACTAGATGAACTCAGGGACACATCTGCAATTTACTTATTCCTGCTTCTTTCCAACTCAAACCCTACAATTTAAGAAATTATTTCAGGATTGTAAGCTCTATGTTGGATGAATTAAACTCGAGTCACTAAATAATATCATCATTTTACATTGTTGGTAGTTGCAAAATTACAGACAGATAAAATATGGTTCTCTACAAGTTTTGTATTGTGAAGGTCATACATTCAACTTTAGTAATAATTGTTCACTTTGGGGTGAAATTGCATTATTTCAATATTCCTACCTTTTTTTCTCTATGCAGCACAAAGATTTACTCAACTATTTCACAGGCCATAACGATAGCTGTTCTTTCAGTAAAAAAAAAAAATAAAATCGCAGACCTACATAATCTGTCGTGTTCTAGAGACACTAAGTAAATCATTATCCAATGTACAAGACCATTATCCCTGTGTACCATAACAATCAGACTTAATGAGGCTTTCCTCTTGTCTCCTCTCTTGAACGCCACCAGAAATGTTTTCTGTTTACCAAGCTTCTCTTATGCTGTGTGTTGAAATTACAATCCATTCTTTTTCCAGAGAACACCATTTATATCAGCAGCTGATAAGTAGAGAAAAGACATTTCTGTTCTAAAGGCACAAGGAACATCGTGTATAATCTGGGTTTAAATAAATTTTCTGCACTGATTTGGGCAAAATCATTAAAAGTTCTGGTATCTCCTTGCCTGCTTTGAACAGCACATTTCAAGAGCTCAGGGTTGTCAAATACAAACATGCAAACCAGGAAGGCAGCTATGCAGCACCCAGAGGTGAACCAGAACCTTCTCTGCCCCCCTAAGATCCCAGCTATCTCAGATTTTCCTCTCAGTTTGATGTTTCCTTTATAGATTCACCTTTCATTAAAACATTCTGAAAGAAGGATAACCTCACTATTTTTTCCCAATACAATAACAGATTGCTGTTATTCTTTTCTCAACTTTTACAGGAATGGCATAATTTCAGAAACTCTGTTATAAGAATGGTTAGGTGAACCATTTCCTGGATTTTAGTCACATGGGGCTTGCACCTTAAGAACTTCATGTGTGAGGAAGCCCAGTATCTCAAAGCAACACTTAACTGAGACATTATCATTATAATCACGTCACATCCTTAAATCAGTGCCAGCTGGACCAAGATGAGGCCTCACAGGGCCCCTTTTGAGCTCCATGAACTGAGTGAACTGTAGTTTGCAGTGAAATACAAATAAGCTCAAGAGCTTCATCTTTCACAAGAAAATAAGTTACGGTTTTAGTCATAAGGTGAACTTTAAAAAATACCCATGATAGGATGCAATATGAAATGCAAATACAAAGCCTGTCATCTCCCAAATTTTAAATATCAAGAATGACCTAAAAATTACAGTGGTTTCCTGAAAGATGTTAGGCTTATTTTTATATTAAGATTAATTGAGATCTGAGTGTCAGGGAATGGGATTTTCAAGAGTTATAGTCCACCTCAGATTTGCTATAAGCAAAATTATATAAATGTTTTACCTAGAAAAATAATATCCTGAATACCTCCCTTACAGAAAATAAGGCTGGTCAGAATCATATCCTGTGCAAATAACTAGTTTCTGTCATAGAATATTCTCAATCTACAGGAGTGTCATTAGCCAACCTTTGGTCCCAATTAAGCAAATAAAACTCCTCACATTTTTTACTTTTAAAAAACCCAACCATGTCTAATACTCTAGATGATTAAAAACCAAACAGGAGATGGAACACTGATGCACACACAGTTATTAGAATGTTTGCTTACTTAATTACAAATTATATTCAGAAGTGGGAGTCCCACATGGACTGGAAGACAAAGAAATTCCAAAGGAAAGAAAAAAAGCTGTCACTCAATAGAGGTCAGTGACATGTGCTGCTCTAAGGAGACAGGAATAGTCATCTACAAAAACATGCACTTGAAAACAAGTACTGTAGAAAAGGATCCAGCTGATATCTCACTGAACATGAGCCAACAAAGTCAGTATTGTGAAAAGGGTCAGCAGTCCCTGTCTAACCTATGGGACCCATTAAGAGATTGAGGAGGCCTCTTCTGAATGGTATCTAGATTTGGATACTACATTTTAAAACAACTGAAGACAATCCAGACACGAGTTCTCCAATTGCTGTCACTATGCTTCATGTTGAGGAAAATCTGCAAATACTTGATTGCTTAATTTAGTGAAGAAATGAAAATGCAAGAGAACTCTGTCTCTGCAGCTACTGTAGTGTAGTGTAGTAATATACTCTCTATTTCCACAACAAATAAGACCAGTAGCAATTCAGTCTCATCACTGGATTCCTAAAGCCAAGGTTAAACATTAAGTGCAAGAGGAACAAACCACTGTCAGAAGATCACCTGGACAACTTTCTGTAGAGGCTGGGCTTCCATCAGTAGAGATGGATTTGACATATTTGTAATTTAATCTCACAAGGGCAACTTGATAACTAAAGTTCTCTAAAATCTTAGAGATCTTTCATGAGAACAAGGGGAGACAGGTAGAAAAGAAGAAATATTTCAGACCACCACTGTAGCAGTAAAATTATTCTGGAAGAGCCAGGGCTGTGAACAGGGACTCTGGCAAATTTGTTCTTCAAGTGAGCTTGTCAGATGTGACTGAAAGTTTCAATTTCTAAAGCTGGCTTTTGTTAGAACAGCAGATGCTGAACTTGAACAAACCAAGGCAAATTGATGAGCAGCAACATGTGACAAAAGATGTCAACACAAACCTTCCCTTTGTCCACTATGCTCTTTTAGAGTACATCCCAGTTTAACTCTAGACTTGCTTTTAATACAACAGCTATAGGGACTTTTTGTTTCAAGAAAACCTAAAATGTGTTGTCCTCTCATACAGTAAAACATGAATCTCCATTGCAAAAGACAGCTCCCATTCTCAGGCATCAAAAGTAAGAGCTAACAGGGGTGGTGTGCTGTTGGGTCTGGCTGGGATTTTTTTGTTTTTTTTTAAAGACCAAATCTCTCCCTTTTGGTCATATTTGCATGTCTTGACCATGTGTTTCTAACAAAGAGTTAATTTTAATATATTTAGGACACATTTTTTGGCATCTGATAATCAGTACAGCACTAGTTCACCTGGATACTGTGATAGTTTCCTGGACAGACAATAACTTAAAATGTGAGGATTCCTCTTGCAGCCCTCAGCACAATGCCAAAATCTGTTACCAACAAGTAAAACATATGTAATTTTGATAAATTACATAGATGATTCTATCTGTACTACACTGACATAAACAAGATTTCTAGTTTTCAGTAGTACAGATCAGTTGCATAATTTAGTGCTAATAATACTGAATAAATTGATTTAATATATGAAAGTGTGAGTTCAAATTAAAACAAAACAAAACAAAACAAAATAACAAACCAAAAAACCCCACTTACTGAGGTTTAAATTTAAAGTTCATGAAAACAAATTGTTTTCATTTTCTCAATTTTGAGCCAGAAGTTTAGATACAGTATAATCTCAAACTTGCTTAAAGGTGCATTTAATATGAAGAGAGATTTTTTTTCTTCTGATGCTGCAAGGCAATCCATTGAAGGTGTCTGGAATAAGTTTGGCTGGACAGAGAGACAGGCATGCTGGAGCCTGCCAGTGTGGAGGTCACCATTTCACTGGTGAGAAATGATCCTGTTCCTGTTCTGCAATGGGACCATCAGCTGTTCTGAACGAGCTCAGCCGCATATATCCGTCACAGGGATTTGTTATGGCAGTGACCACCAGCAGAGTGCTGGGGCTCTAACACAGCTCCGTCCTCCTTCACACCTCATCTCTCAGCAGATCCCTGTACTCACTGGGGGAGACAGCAACAGTGTGTTACAGCACCCACCTGCTCACACTCACGGTAGGCAGCACCTTTGCTCAAGAGCTGAAAAAGAAGTCATCTCTAACAGAGAAACTCTAAACCAGATTGCTTTGAGTTGCACAGAAATCCCCCCTTCACGCTCAGAAACATGAGAGTGTCAGGCGGGTTAAGGTCAGTAGGTTAAACAAATGCACAAAGTGACTGTGCTAGAAGATTTTATAGTTTTTCTGCTCCACACAAGGGATAAATAAGGTGTGGAATTGTTTCTGAAATTACATAGGCTCGACAGTCTGTCCATTGCCTCTCCTCTGGGTAATCTTGAAGCTTTGCCAGGATGTTATATTCTTTGATACAGAACATTTGTCATGATGAATGGTATTATGTAAAAGTTGTATTTTTCCTTTCTGTCTTTTGATTCATCATATGAGAGATCATAATATGAATTTAATGTTATGAAGTCTGAGTAATTTAAACCTTTGGAATACCTAAACAATTGAGAGTTTCCTGTGTCAAATACATCCTTTTAGATGCACTATATACATACAAAACTCTTGATCTGATTTACAAACGCAATTTAAAAAGAAACAAAACATTTTTTCCTCACAGCAAGAAACATTTTCCCCTCAATAAATAAAAATTACTAAACACAAAACAAAGTAATTTAGTCTTGATTTCACAGTGCTTCCTCAGTTTTAGTATGTGACACTGGTTGCTATGTACTGAACTTTCAACATTTACCTCTTTTTCCCCATTCCCTATCCTTCAGGCTCACACTTATGCACATCTACAATACTGAGTACTAGAGTACCATTCCTTGCCCTTTTTTAGTAGATATGCAGGTAGGCTGATGGACAGCATGAGAAACAATTGCACTGCCGTTTACTACTTGTACTGATCCAACTACAATCCCTAGTACTAGCCCTCGAGTGATAACTACACACAGTACTACCCTGTGTAAGCAAGGATCACAGGCTGAGTCCTGAGAACAATCATGCTGGCACAGGGCTCTTGATCTCCAAAGCTCCCTTTGTTCCCTCAGACTCTGTACAGAAGTCAATTACACATTTACTGATAATGTGCCTTACCCTGCCAGAAGGGTACTTCCATTAATATTACGTCTAGTATTGGAATAAATGCAGAATAAAGATAATTCTGTGGTTAAAAAGCATGATATCTTGATGCCCACTTTCTGAAAACAACAGTAAAATGTACCTATAGCAATAACAAGGTACAGAACCACATGACAGCTCTTCAGAGAAAGCCAAAGTGCTTTAGATCAATTACTACAAAATCGTAGTGCACCGCTGTCAATCTTCTACCTTCCTTTATGGTGAAAAATGAAATATAAATAGCCTTTTGCAGTGGATAGGAGTAATTCTTGATTAAGGGAAGAGTTTGCAGCAAAGTCTAAGGCCAGTTCTGCTGACTTCCATGAGCAGTCCTCTGTCATTTTGCAAGGCAGAGATAAATAATCATCACAACCCCACTGCTTCCAGATGCCACTGATAAGCTCTAATCAGAAACCCAACTTTCCATAACTCAAAATGTTTAGCAACCCATGAAAAAAGCCTATGAAGAAGCCCTTTTTGACAACCATTTAAAGGGGGAAGACTATTTTAAGACAATCAGGAGAAAAGAGTGGAAAAAACAAATTTTGCTGTTTCTTACAATGGCCAAAAAGAGCATGTAAAAATAACACAAGTCTGAGAAATAAGAAAAAGGGCATTGAACCACTACTGCCTAAGAAAGAGATGTCTCATTTTCACTAATGTCAATGCAAAGAGGCCGAAGTCTGTCAGGCTTCACAAATGTCACCGACATTATTATCTAGTTGTTGAATATTATCAGTATGCTCAAGGTACACATTCTTCTAGATAGCTTTATGCTGATCTTGCAGATAAGGTTCAATGAAGCATGAACAATGTGTGAATTTATACAGTTATGAAAAGTGCTCATAACTACTTCTTTCCCTCGATGTCTTCATAAAAAGATATTTCATTAAAGGACATGGAAGATACTTTTCCAACTCAAATTTCCAACTGCAAAGTAGGATAGGAATTTTGTTGCTAGCAGCTGCGAGAGGCAGAACTGAAGTTAAACTGAGTGCAACATTAGGATGACATGCAGTTAACTGGAATCACCAGTATGAGGGCTGAGATACCATTTTCTCTGCTGGGTCATCCAGCAGCAAGCAGAGCTGCTGGGTTCTGCAGGGCAGCAGCAGGGCCACAGTAGCTCGAGAGAACAGGGCAAGGCACCATAACCTGCCACTTCTGTGTTCCCATCTGCTTGAATGCAGACAGCACAGGCTTATTAACACTGTGCATGCATTGGGTTTGTACACTTTGTACTGCTTGTTCATCTCCACTCGAATGTCTTTTTTCAATCATCTTTATATAACTATAATGAACTTGTACGCTGAGAAGGGCACAAAATAGGCATGGGTGGTTTGTTTAGAGTGCCAAAAACTGCTTGAGATTGATAGCAGGAACTAATTTTGATTTTAACCTCCTTGTCCTCTTCAGAATTAGCTCAGAATCTCAGCAATTCTAGAAAGAGCATTACAGACTGAGGAGAAAGTGCAAAATTTCATAACAATAAGACACCCTAAGAAATAAGCACAATTTTTCTCTTAAACTATGAAAGTAATTTAAAACCCTTAGTGAGTACCTTAATAGACAAGAGCACTCTAGCTTCAAATGCGTTTTAATGGGAGGGTAAGCACAAGAATAAAATCAATTAATGAATACTATAAATAGGTTAGTGAAAACTCTCGGCTCTTTTCCTTTCCAAACATCCTCCTACCCCACCACCCATGGAACTACTTCCAGAATAATATGATAAAACAGCCCACATAAGAAATAAAATACTGCTACCATTTGGAGTTCTTAGCACTGAATTTTCTAGAAAGTTTATGTAAGTTTGTACTTCAAGAAAAGTGGAGTGTTGTAACTACACTGACAATACCTTTACCTGAAAACAAAGAGAATATCAACATTTTTTATGTACTTTGGCTCCATTTCAAATGAAATGACATGAGATGCCTTGAAAATCAAGCTTTTCAGGAAACCTGGTCTCACTTGATGAGACAAACCACATCCACCAAAAGCAGTAAATACTTTTGAAAACCTTAACCATAAGATGTCAGTTGCAATAAACCTCAAATAAGTATTAATGACCATGCATGTACCTCTTCTATCTTTAGGGGTGGTAAAAACTGACAACATGCTTGATGTGTGCAGTTAGAAATGAGAGAATATACATTCTCCTTCTCTTTCTAAGCAGAAAAGAAATGCTAAAAGAGATATAAATTCCAGTGTTAACAGAGATCACGATACAAAGAATCAGTCTGTGATTTGCTATGGAAAAATGTAACATCAATAACCAGTAACTGGATGTTGAATCCACATGTATGATATTCCAAAGTCTTTCCATCATAATAAAGCGTGATGGAAAGATATGTTTGACCTCCTTTTACTGATGGGGTTGCAATCATATAGTGTCATCTGAAAAACAGCCAAAGGTCTTTCTTGGAGTACTCAACAAATAAGCTACAGCTGTATTTCCCTTTCACAGCCTCTTAAGTGTGTTGGAGAAATCTGCAACCATCCTCAACATCCTGAGGGCTGCAACATTAAAACGGAAAATAACAAATGACAAGAGTGGTGTTGAGAGCATGTACATGGCCAAGTGTATCAGATGCGAGGCTGTAATCTTCTGCAAGGCCACTAGATCTGGAGAAACAGAAAACTCCCATTCACATAAAGTGGATATTAAACAGATAATCCACATATGGTGGAATTCAGTAGAAGAGCAATCATAACAAAGCTGTATAACACAAGAGCTAAGCAAAAGCAGAAGTTAAATACCTCTTCCTTCATGCTGTGTTTAGGTAGGGATTTACTTTTCCAGCATCTACGTGACAACGCTGTAACCATGGAAATAGCTTATGAATGTTTATGCTTAGAGGTTCTCTGGTTGTGCATCATAGTTGTTTAATTTGTAGCCTTTTAAGAACATAAATTAAGTTGTCCAATTATTCCATGTTTGTTCTTTTAATTGCTCCTGTACTGGTACATCCTCAATGACGCACTTGTGCCCTGTGATAACAAAGGGGGTCATGCCATATAAAACCACTCGCAATGGAAAGTTCAGCAAAGACTTCCACAGAACAGATTTATTCAGCATTGTTGTGAAGAGTGGGAGAGCTAATACAGACCTCATGACAGCATGAGCTAAGGTTAGGTAAAGCCAGTTGCAGAATTGGCTGACTTTTCTCAATGTCTCTACCAGACAAACACATTCATACATTGAGAATTTATAGTATTTACCAGGCAGTTTCAGTAAGTAATAATTTACCAATTTCACCAATACAATTTTTCCATAAGACACATGATGGTAAGTTAGGAATTGGTTATCTATTGGGGTGAGGGGAAAGAATGAGATTTAAAGAAAAACAGACCTCGAAAGTGGAGGCAGGTCCTAGGAGAGCACCCAAGGACTGTTTCTGCAATAGCAACCAGGGCCTTAACAGCTCTGGGGCTCCCCACCTGAGCTGGTGGGAGCACCCATCTGTGGCAACCTAGCCATTGTCCGGGTTGCTCCATGATTGCATCCAGGAAAATTGGGAATGTGATGTCTTAAACAAGCTGTTTCAAACCAACTAAGGGGAACAGCCAGTAAGAAGATCTTACAGGGGTGGTGTAATGCTTTTCCAACACCAGCTTCCCCTTTTCATAAGGCAAAGCTGTGCAGTTGCAAGAAGCAGGATCGAACAGTGGTCATATCCTTAAAGAGGGCTACGGACCACCAAGGACCCCAAAGCACTCCCGACTCCTTTTGGGAACTCTCCATCGGAAGACTGTGCATGACCCATAGAGTTGCATCAGACACATAGAATTCCCTCCCTGGGGAGGGATCTAGGCATCATTCCCATGCTGACTTGAATGTATATAACCTGAAAAACTCCATTTTGTGGGCTCCTACCACCACCAGATCACGACTGTGACCATAGCTTCTGCCCACTTCCATTAAATTGCTCAAAGATAAATCTGCCTCACGTATCTGCTGGTCATTCAGTGTCCTTTAACTCTAATTCACCCCATGGAATTTATTGACAGGAACCTGTTACCCTACATCAGAGGTAGGTCATAACACCGTCTCACCAAGCAGCATGCCCTAGGCACTTTAGGAATCCAGATGTTGACTGATGAGGGGTTCTGAAGAGGGAAGGTTAGATTTGAAATAGCAGATGTGCCTACAGAGAAAACTGACTTCACCAAGCTTTTGGTGATGTCTAAGTATTAAACTACTGATCTAAGAGCAGGACACCTAAATTCTGGAGTTAAAGCAGGAGTGCAGTCACACTGCTCCACAGGAAACCTCATTACATCATGAAATGTATTTCTAAGATAATAGAGATGAGACTGCTTTGAGATGTTTCTCCACTTCCACTGCTTACCGAAGACATGTTGATGACACCAGGAACATTCCCACCTGCAATGAATTCTTTGCTATGGGTATATCAGAGTAGCTAGAACAATTTTAAGCAAGCATACAGGATATACCAGACAAAACAGGCAAGTTAAATTTATAACTCAAGCTCAAGTTGAGGAAATAAGTCCAGAAAAAGAACCTCTTTGAAAGACTTATGAAAATCAAACTTAATAGCAAGGACTAGGAAATATTTGGATTTTTAAAATCATATCAAAGCATGAAGAACCAGCTTCAGTGAGCTAAACCCTTTGGAAAGCAAGTAATACAAATCTGAGCTGGTGCTTGGTCTTCCTCTTAGTCACACATTCAAGACAAAGCAAAGGATAATTAGCAAGAAGTTCATTAGCTATAGTACGTGTTCCAGCAAAGCAGTGTTCATTCCAATGAATATAAAATTATTTCATTTCTATTTTCTTTAGAGCAATTAAAGATTACTCAAGGTATACAGTACCTATTTGTCTCTGTATTCTACAGACAAACAACAATGAAAAATCTTGCAACAACTAGGAAGCAAACATTTGGAATGATTTAAGATTGAAGTCTGACTTACAACACTGTTTTGTCACACTGTCTGGCTAAATTGCTGCAGGAAAATGCCGATTCACTCCTTCAATGTCTGTCTAACTATCCTTGGCTTACAGAGGATGTAAACGCCCAGACAAACTGAGTATGACTATCAGAGAAAAATGCAGAAGTATCATTCTAGTAATATGATTAGTCCCACAAAAGCTGTAACCACATCCTTGCAGTTAATCATGTAGC
>NW_020897703.1:4166756-4188059 GCF_003984885.1 Neopelma chrysocephalum
TGGATTTGCAACTCTTCATTAAAACGTGAGTTGACCACGAGTCGACTCATAATCACTACTCACATATTTTTATCAAGTGGAATATACATAAATGTATACACAGACATATCAAAATATGTGCAGAGAGAAAGATGAAATACTGGAACGATCAGTTTAGTGCAAATACACAGATGTAACATGGGAAAACCAACAACCCTTGCTGTATTAGCTGCAAAGCTCAGAAGTGGGGTGGTTGGTTCATTTCTTTTGGTTGATTTGTTTGTTGTTTTAGTTTGGGTGTTTGTGGTGTTTGTTTGGGGTGTTTTTTGAGAAGGAGGAGATTTGTTTCTATTTTAGGGGTTTTTTTTCCCCCTTTTTTTAATTTTTTTTTTTTAACACAGCCTGAACCCGATCTCCCACATGGGTCTGACTGGACCCCCTCCTATGACCTAATGTTAAGCTGCCATATGCTCCAGCAGAAGCATTTGACTGAATGTTGGCTGAACCCTGCGGGTACCCCTCATATATCATTATTCCAGTTACATTGACACCTGTGCCACAAACTTCATGTAAATCCACTGTGAAACCTGTGTTCACAGGACTGGAGTATCTTCTGTTTATTACCAGGGGCACAGTAGCCACAGGGTTATTATTACAGTCTGTTAAATCTTCTTATTTAGAGCAAAGATTAGTATTACACTATAGAAAGGCTGACAAACATGGCACACCTGGACTCTTTATTTAGCTGTATTTTGCTAAGTACAGGAAACAGTTATTGTTACATGCCAGGGAAATAATTTTTAGAACAAATCTGGCTTTGAAACTGAGTATCATCCATACTGCAGCCAAAAGCAGTGCCAGCCTGGGACAGGTGTACAGTAAACGAGCAGGTGGGAAATAAATACCATTGTGAAAAGCTCAGGCATGTTTATCTCGTCACAAAGAATGCATGTGTTTCTTCTCCTGGTTCTGCTTTTTCCTGGTTGGGTTTTTTTACAGGGATTGAGTTTGTGCTCTGGAAGACGTCAGGGGAAAATGGAAGATCACAAAGGCAGGCTTGGAGTCCTCCCCAAGTTACCAAATTAATGACTATTTCAGAGGCAGAGCTGTCTCTTCCTTCCTAATGAGCTTAAGTAGCTCATTAGATTTCTGATCAAAAGTAATTCGAAAAGCAAAATTAAAAAGAGTAAAAATTGCGCCCTTGAGTCAGTGAGGAAACATATTTAGTGAAATTGCGTTAAAATGAAGATGTTGCTCGTTCTGACCTGAACCAGTAAGAGAGAATCAAAGCCCACAGTGGCCTTCAGGGTTTAATTTGCTCTATAGTACCGTGTTCTCACAGCTAAGAAAGGATGGGAATGTATGTGTCACAGGAACATGCACTTCCAGTGACGCGATTTCTCCAAACCTGCAATATTACATAGACAACAGAGGACTTGCTGGGCACAAAGGACATTGTAATCTCAGTTTTATAGCTCCTGTGCTTACACTGGGGTTCTGACTTTCAAGTCAGCATTTTTATCTGTCACACTTTGGAAAGAAAATAACAAAACAAAGAAGCAGTAAGTAAAATCAGGGCAGAATATAGCATCACAGATGAAAGGCATAGCTACACTCCAGGCTCTTTCAACATCTAGAGTTCTCAGAAAGGGTACAGTTGAATATCAAATATTTCATAAAACAGTCAAAAAGATACGTGTGTTTTTTCATGGTAATCAAAGAGTGAACCAATACAGCCAGTAACTGTAATCAGGTTCAAACCACATATAAAGAATGGGTGCCTGTACAAGCTGAGGAAAAGTGGCTGCAGTGAGATGGAAATGTAGCCTGTATCAAGAATTGCGCACTGAGATCTGACTGCCTGTTTTCCAAGGATGGGCTTCCCACTTCACTGAAGTGGGGTGCAAAGCTCTTACAAGATGAGGCCTCATCAACAGACACAATCATTAAAATTCTTGTGTTTTCCAGTAAATATTGCAAATACAAACCTTAAAAAATAAAAAATATGACAGCTCCTTTGTTTAAGACCTAGATGAAAATCATAGTTAATTTTGAAATCTATCCCTTACAGATTAATTATAGAAACTTTTTTTTACTGTAGATTTGTCTCAAGCAGAGATGAACCATGAATTAAAGTGTAATCACCTTTATGGCACTTATATATGGGAGTTTCACCTTCACAGCACTTCAGAAAATTTCCTTAATTAATAACATGTCTTTCTGCTATGCTAAATGTGGCAATTCAGAAGCCTGATTCCAGCTGCTTGGAGAGATGCACATCGTGCAAGATTTTTACCTGTCTCTCATCCACCACAGTGCCTGGCCCAAAGTCTCTCATTTAAAGTCCAGAGGCATACCTATCCTGTAAAGTGACCTGCTACAGCAGGGAGATCATCATCTTTTCCCATGTTCATTCATCTCTCGGCCTTTCAACAGATGTCAAGTGAGTTCTAAGTCAAGACAAATAAGCAGGAGTGTCTGACATGCCTAGGAGTGGGGCTTTATTTTAAACAGGACTTGGGCTTTATATTAAACAGGACTCACACACAATTGAGAAGCTGTATGTACTGCCAGGAAGCCACCAGCTCAATACAACTCATCTCAAATTAGTTATTACTTGTTAAGAGTAGGACTCTCCAAATAAAAGTAATAGCAATGCAAGATTATGTACTGACTTTGAGTTTCAGGGCTGTTTAAGGTCCTTTAGAACAAAATGCCATACTGGGTATTTCCCTTGAGTAAACTTCCTCTTTGTATATGATCCTTGACCAGTCAGGTATCACTGGCAACATATTAATGCAAACTAAAATGTAACAGGTGTTTCATAAATAAAGATTCCTAAAGGAATCATTTCTATGCACACACATC
This sequence comes from Neopelma chrysocephalum, assembly GCF_003984885.1. Lineage (NCBI taxonomy): Eukaryota > Metazoa > Chordata > Aves > Passeriformes > Pipridae > Neopelma > Neopelma chrysocephalum. The sequence continues at coordinate 4,169,604 of NW_020897703.1, forward strand.
CCTGATTTGACACATTAAACAGGGTAAAAAGTAGACTCCAGAGAGATTGAACCGTTGTGCAATGAAACAGTAACATGGTTTTATTTAATTTTTTTACTCCTCTTTTTAGCAGATTTGGAAATAATAGTTGACAAGGAGGAAAATGGAAAAAAAAAATGAGGACTAAGTAATCCAGATATGAATACTTACTATTTATGTAAGTACTTGTGTGGTACCTTTTAAATAGGCTCTAAATGGTTTCTCAGGCCAAGCAGGGAGTATTTAAGCCTTAATATACAAACTTAAAAGCCAGTTTGCCCTATATTGTTCACTAGTGTTATAATATCTAGTAAAAAGCATGACCAACTGAAACTGAAATATAATGTTCTCTTGCCTATTTTTTTTACCTTTCTAACAAGCATTTACTGAATTTGAAATCCCTATCTTTAGACCACAAAACAAGGGCTGACTGCTTGCAGCTGCTTTTTTTGTATGCACGTGGAAGCGATCAGCAATTCTGGGATCTCACTTGGAGACCCGCTTGCTTTAAGTTTCCATGAAATGAAAGTATTGTTCTTCAAAAACATGTCACAGGGGTTCCTCATAAGCAATTTTTAAAAATGTCATTTTCTTATCCGTACAAATGTAAGTCAAATAAAATTACTCCACAGCTGCTGGGTTTCTAGCTTTTCTAATTGTATTTGTTCATGGATTTCCTTGGCATTTTAAAGTGGAACTAGAAACAAAAGCAAACAAAAAATCCAGCCCAACAAACACAATGCATACATTGATGAAGCCTCCTGAGTGCTTTAACATAATCCGAGGCAATTTTCTCTAAGAAACAAAATGAATGAAATTTGCTTATGGACCCCTAAGCTTTGCAAACCCTTCAACTAGAACAAGAGAAATATGTGGCTGGAAGCCAATCGGCAGCCAAATGTGTTAGATGTGTTCCATTTATTATTAATGTGACAACATTCTATATAGCAGCAACAGTGCAGGAAAGTAAAGGGTTGCCATGGAGATAAGTTACTCAAGATGCAGCTAAAAATACTCTCTTCTTCCCCTACTGTAATAAATATTGCATTATATGAAGGCTAACAATGATGATATCAAATGCCATCTCACAAAAATTTCCAGCTGTGAGCATTAGGGCTATCTAATGGACTGCCCGATGGACACACTGCATTCCTTGTCTGTGTGTGTGCAGATCCTTTTTTTGCCCTTATTGCACGGGCAAACGTTAGAAGGCAGCTGTTGATGTTATTAGGACAAAACGTTGCTCCCTACTCAGGGTAGATTTCTTACTCCATTGTGAATTTGGGGGATTACAGTCATGTTCTGGGAGGAGATGCAACTTAAACTGAAATACAAACATATGGAAATGGCTTTTGAACAAGATCACAGGGGGTTTTTAGGCCTCTTCTCTGAGAACTATGGTTACACAATTCATCTTTTTGCTGCTCTCTGGGTACCTTAAGATTACCAAAGATACTAACAGTATATATTAATCAGAGACAAAAAAAATATAAATTGTTCAGTCTTTCTGGAAGGATTCCTCCCCACCTTTGGCTTACTTATAGTCTAGAACAGGTCCAAACAGCAGCAAACTTTATATATATAGATATAAAAAAAGCCACGTTGCAGCATTCTTTGCCCTCCACAGAAAGTCTTTAAAAGCACCAAGCTTCCATTTTTCAGTTTTACATTTTCCCCCTCACTAAAACTTTTCAATGATTCTGATATGAAGTGAATCTTAATCAACCAATTTAGCTGAGATAGAGATTAAAATATTCTATAACAGAGCAAAACATTATTCAGATCTTTATTATTGTCATAACCATTCTTACTTTTCTCTGCTTGAGGTCCTTACAAGATGGAATTCACATTTGTTTCTTAGTTTATCATCTAATTGAACAAAGGAATTGTTTTTATAGAATCCCAGATTATTCAGACGAGAAAAGATCTCATCAATCATCCAAACTGTGTCTTTGTTAAAGCCTACTACCAAGTAGTAGATCATGTTTGGCCTGTTTTCAGTCACAAATTCACCTTCACTGATGTAATAATAGAGCTTCTTGCCAATACACATATATAAACTTTTCATATTTCTATTAATATATAAAATTGTCATAATTCCAATTCCATTTAAATCCTTTTATTTTGCTTAGGGTGATCATCCATTGATAGTATATTTATTTTCCAGCAGAATAAGCTATATCTTAAAACACAGGATAATAACTTACACTTACAAAACCAAAGGTTGTTCCTAGAGAAACAGAAGGCAGGGTAGAAGCTTTAATTTTGCCATTTCTCAAAGTGCAAGATTATTTCTGCTGTTAATAGGCAGCACAAAGCACAGATGGGAAATGAAACCAGGGAATTTGTGAAAATGGGGTAACACTATACAAAACTTCTCCTGGTGTGTCCCAGGAGCACGGAGCTCTGTGATCAGCACCATCACCCCTGCAGTGGCACACTTTATCACTTTGCTGAGAGCAGTAACCTCCTCTTGACAGCATGCACAACCACTTCCTTCAGTAACACTGTCTTTAACTGTAATTTTTCCTCTTTTTCTGTGTGTACTCTGTTCTTACCCATAATGGCACAAAAATGAGATCTTTAACGCTATCCCCCAAGCACACTCAGCTGCTGCCTGAGTAAACACAGGAGTGAGTCTCTCCTGAGCAGCAGGTGAGCCCACAGTTACAGAAATGCCTGGGTACTTCCTCAAAAGAAAAAGTGCTCTTCAAAATAGGCCTCCCTACCACATGTAATTCCTGTTTCTCCCCTTTACCTAAAGAGATTATTTCATTTTAAATGCTCACCTGAGCTGAACCCCACAGGATCTTTAAGCATGGGCTCTGTGGTTTATTTGTTGTCTGTTAAGACTTAACACACTTTTGGCACTGTATCAATGGTAGTAATTAATGGACAATAATTTTGACTCAGACGCGTGCCTGTGGCTCCATAAGCTCCCCGTTTGACTTTCCATCATCTGTATGTCACAGGTTAACACCATGTCCGAACACTTACAGACACTTAATACTGCAGAATACAGCCCATAACATAGAATCATGGTTTAGGTGGGAAGAGACCTTAAAGATCCAGTCCACTGCCCACTGCCACAGGCAGAGACCCCTTCCACTGCACCAGGCTACTCAAAGCCCCATCCCACCTGGCTTCAAACACTCACAAGGATGGGGCATCCACAGCTTCTCTGGACAACCCATTCCAAAAGGGTTTTACCCCCCTAAACAGACTGTTCCAGCGTCGTGATTCACCCTGTATAGCACAAAGCTACTTCTATTTATTTCCAGAAACAGGTTGATAGTTCTTTGGGAAGGCACTTTTTATCTGGCTTTTATTTCCTCCACTGATGTTTTAAGTGCATTTACCCTGTGCTAGACTTTTATTTTATTTTTTTTCCAGGCGAGATGCTGCCCTGCTTTTCACAAGCACCGCAGCTCTCCCGTGATGCCGCAGCCTCCCTCCGAAGGCTCGGCACCGAGCAGCTCCCTGTCTGTGCATGCTGCCACGCAGGTAGAATCACAGTGACCTTGGATGATACATTTGCTGGACAAGCCTCCAGAGGACTGCATTATTTCTGAAGCAAGGCTTCCTGTCAGATGTTGTACTACATGGCACAGATACATGTTCCTAACAGACACTTCGCTTTGAAAGAGCATTCTCTTGTTTTTTACATCCATTACATAGAGGAGAGTTAAGAAAAACAAACCCACTTTTAAGCATAACCTGATTGCATTTACTCCCACCAAATGTTCCAATCTCTGGATTGATTTTTGGCAAATCTTATGGTTTATCTAAGCCAATTTTTACAGCATAGGTAATAATACTATGACAACAAGGCCAAGTTGTTTTCTTTAAAAAAAACCCAACCCTAATGTCAGATAGTTAGGAACTCTGGAGAATGCTGTTTTTTAGAAGAGGACTGACTCTTACAGGACCATGACTACTCTGCATAAATACACTTGGTGTAAGAACACCTTAGTGGTTGAAGATGCAGAGCTATAACAGAAGAGGCTCCTGCAATGACAACGTTTACCTTCTGGATACTTGACACATCTTGTTATCTGAGTAGAGGGACACCAGGACACTGACTATGTTTTTAAAAGAACAGTGAGAATGTATTGCCTCTTCAAAAGGGAAAAATAAACAGTAATGGAAAGCAGAGTTGTGGTGGGGGGTTTGGGTGGTTTGTGTGTGCTTTTTTTGCTGTTTTTTTTTGTGGTTCTTTGGGGGTTTGTTTGTTTGTTTGTTATGTTATAATTTGGGGGAGGGTGTGCATTAAAAAAATTAGCAAGCTTCAGAAGACAAAAACTCAAATCATAAAAAGTCCAAGTGGATAAGATGACACTTTTACATCAATGAGAGCAATTAGTCATCACAACACACTCTTAAGCAAAATGGTAGATAGTATATCTTGAAGACTGGATGCTTTTCAGGTAGGAATGCTTTAGTTAACCACAAGTTATGCCTTAAAGAAAAGTTACTTAGATGTAAGAAGACTTAATGAATCTCCTCGTACATGTACTGGTTTAAATTTAATGATCCCTTCCAAGTTTAAATGCAAACAATAAAATACCTTCCATATAGTTTATATGATTAATGGTAAATAGCCATTTTCACCTGAAATCTTTTTATCTCTAAATCAAAAAACCCCTGTTATACAGTGGCAGTATTGCTCACATAGAGAAAAAAATTTCAGGATGGTTTACTTTATGTCACATCTGAAGTCAATGACAGTACATATTCCACACTACAGATGAAGCATATGTTTAAGAACTATATGAACAGAGACCTTGAAGGCCATTTCCACAGTCCCCTGAAGAGTCACCTGAGAGCAGCCTCCTTCAGGAGCAATAAGCTTAGATGCTTTTGTTAGTTCCAGGTCATTGCTTTCCTGTTCTTGCTCTGAATGTGAAGTTCTGGATTAGATCTTCATCATCATATCTGTAGCATATCTTTTCACTCATAAAATGTAAGGAGCTCACATCTTACAATTAAAGTGTCCTAGGTAGTCGCTACCTCGCATGGTCCTCCAAAGGTCAGAAACAAGTCATAAAAGAAGTTTAATTCGGTGTAGGTATAACTAGAGAGTAGCATAATTTGTGCTGAAATTATGTATAAACGATGACAGAAACTCCACCTTGCATACCCATCAATGCATTTTCGTCTTAGCTTAGTTTCTGTCTTCCATATTTGAATATTTTCTACAAACATCCATTACGACTTGAGTAATTAATCAACAAATGTCATTTTCCATTAAAGCATATTTAATCATCACAAAAATTAGGAACAACTAACAACCAAAACCAGTATAATTACTTCTAATGCAAATGTGCTAATTTAAATTGTGGAATACTTCTTTAAGAAACGTCTGTGTTAATTGGGGTCTGCTCATGAAAGCAAGTTACTAATTGAGCTGGCATGTGCCAGATAGACTAGTCCAACTGAAAGACAACATTTGCAATGTAACACTGATTTTAAAAGTTAACATTTTAATGAAAAAAGCTGCTATCAGGCTCATGCCAGTTCAATTAGTCACTCCTTCCCATGAGCAGACCCCAATTAACACACTTTTTTTGAAAGAAATATCCTACTGTTCAATTAAAACATGGAAGCATAGATGATTACACAAGTCTATTTTGATAATTAGCCTCAGTTGATCTGTCTCAAATGTGTTGTTTCTGAACTGCTGTATCATCACAACTTATGGATTATTTTTGAGCAAATGTTTTTTATCTGCATTAAGCAGGCCCTGTCTGCATAACACCAAAACAGTCCAACAAACCAGTAGTGGTAAGTTAGCATCTTGGTTCCTGTTTTAATAATAGCAGAGCTCATAGTACATGTATCATGATCAGATGTGGAGAGCAAGTGGACAGGCCTTCTGTTGTGTGCATTTTCTTGTACAATCCTATGACAAACATGAGTAAATAAAAGCAAGCATGTGTTGATCCATAGCCTGAGATCAATGAGAGCCTTTCTTGACTTCAGTGAGTGTTGGATTAAGTCCTCATGTTCTATGTGAGAAGAGGAATAATTACAGCACATCAGGCACTGGGAGCTGACAACTTGGCAAATATTGATTTGGCATGGTAACTGCTATAATATTGATTTTAAACACAACTTTAATATAGATTTATCAGCCATTCCGTAGCTCCGTGTCAATATGCAATAACGACAGCCTTTGATGGTTCAGTAAAGTAACAACTACAAAGAACTAAGGAAGAGTCATGATCACTTCACAATGTTCCCTCAGAAGTATCATGATACACGTACCTGGCAACCTAACTGAGCTATTGAAAGGATCAGTAAGCTGTTTCTAATTATCCAGGAGTGATATTTATCAATCAAGTCACCCAGAATTTGGGAATTTCCCCCCGTACTTGGAACTGTAACATAAAATACAGTGGTTTTCTGTGGAAGAAATTGATCTTACCTACTAGTAAGTTAAAACAATGCTTCTTACCATTGATCCCTTCAAATCAATATTAGGCTTTTTGCCTGGTACTATGAAACAGGCAACTCTGAATTCACAAGTACAGATGGAGTGAAGGCAGACATGCCATCACTAAAGCAAACACAACGACCCTACAGTCCACTACCAGTAATCCTGGCTTCAGCATGAGCCTTTCATTTCATGGCTGGACTAAACTTCTGTTATTACTACTTGTCAAAAGTAGTTATCGCTATGATTCCCTGAAGAGACATTCTTCCTGATCTAAAGTGTCTTTAGAGAGTGCGACATAATCATCCAGTCTGAAAGAGAACATACAAATCTATTTGCCTTAGGATATTACATGCTTGCAAACTTGTCACTGCTACATCTAATGCCATTACCTAAAATAGTGTGCAGGTATACTTGTCACCAAGAATTTATATTGAGGTCAGAACCCAAATAAAAACATAACTGTGCTTTAGAAAGATATTTTGGGTATGGTCAAACCAGAGTTGTTGTCAGATCAATTAGGTTTCGATCTCCAAAATACTGGGGGGATGTGGCAGAAAAACTCCATGGCATATGGTCTTTAACATACATATTTACTTTTCTTGAGACAGTTGCTGTGAAAGTACCACCCACATTCCTAGTATTCAGAATTAACATCAAATGTGAAATGCAAAAAAAGTTTGTGCACTGAAACATTTTCAGTTTGAAGGAAAGGCTGCCCTTCCTGTTGGAAATCTGCTGATTCCTGTGACCCCACTGCACCAGGACAATCCCTAAGGCTTACCTTTAACTGCCTGAGTAACTGCAATGGGACTGATGGATTTGCTAAGAGATCCCAAAAGCTTTGCTGCATTTGGACCTCCCCTAAGCCAAGGGCTTAAATAAAGGCTGAATAAAGGTGGTAGGGGACAAGACCTACCCTCAGTGAGGGAGGCAGCTGGGAGACTGTGGTCAAGATCTGGTCTGGCAGGTCAGAACCAGCTTCAGATAGGTCAGTGCAAAGGAGATTATTGGTGTCTTTTAAATTAATAATTATTTTTTCAGTGGATAGTATCTACATTCTCCCTCTTGCATCAGTAGTAACAATTCTGTAAGTGGCAGATGCGTTTCTTTAGTTTATGTTGTGTTTTTTTTGTTTGTTTGGTTGTTTTTTTTAAAAAACTCAGAACATGAGAGACACATGCACTTTGATGTCAGTAGAGGTGCATGTCAGTGTAGAATTTACCTCACTTTTTCTAGTCTTTTCAAGTTTGCAAAGCCACTCTGAAACCTTCCTGCAGAAACTTGGCAAGAAAAAAAAAGAAAAAGAGGCAATGAGACGGAATGAGAGAGAAAAGTTGCCTTTCAGGAGGTGCTTTGCACTTCTGATGCCTCTCAGAATCCATCACTCTGCTCATATATGTGACAGCCTCCTCTGTTCTTCCCCCAAATGTTGCTACAGTTATAGCTGCCTTTTTTTCCCCCAGAGCTATTTAGTTTGTCCTGTTGATTATGGCACAGTCACTACACAATGGCACAAGAGTTCTTGTGCTATCTCAAAGTTTAAGTATTTGGCCTCCAAGAGCGCAAAACATTTTGCATCTTTTTCAGAATGCCCTCTGTTCTCAGTTTGGCTGCAAATCATCAGGAACCTCACATTTAAATTCAAAAGTTCAAACCATTGCAATAAACTTCACATTGTAAGACTTAACACAGACATTATTTTTTTTCAGCCGAAAATAAAGACCATATGAAATTGAAACAAAGTATTTTTGTTTCAATCAAGGATTCAAAATCCTAAATAAATATTCTCAATTTTAAGTTTTAGGACATCTTTTCAGTGAACCTAAAGTTTCAACCTCTATTCCAAATCCGAGGGGACAAAAAAACCCATTAAAATGCTAACAGTTCTTACATTTTACCTTCTGCTTTAACCTGTTTATCTCCTGAGATAGTAGAAAAAGAATTCAATGTACTTCCACAGAAATTCAGGGCCTATTTGAACCAGTAGCTCTTGATACATGTTTTGATTCAAGTCCTTATTTAGCTTATCAAACAGAAAAATAGTGGTTTGGGCTTTTAAAGCACTTTAAGATAAGTTTCAGTTTCAGACTGAGAAAGAGTACACAAGTTAAACGTTCTGCATCACATGCATGAGCTAAGGATGAAAAATAAAGGCAGCCTGGGACTACCCTAGTCAAACATGAACAAAAATATTTGCTAATGATTTAAAGATACTATGAGACTTCTTTAAAAAAAAAAAAAAAACAGGAAAGAAAACAAAGAAAAAAGGGGATGCTATGACCCAGCTGGAGAAGTAAAAGCAAAGAGCAGAATACTGCAATAGCAGAACTAAGAAGACATTTCTGAGAAAACTGAAGAAAGGGAGTCAGCAGGGAAAGGGAAACATGTTTTCCATTTTGATGCTGGTATCTGCCAGGCTCCATGCCAGAGGCTACAGGCCTCCCAAGGGCCACCCAAACCCACTCCTGAGACCTTATTATAGCAAGCTGCAGTTAAACAATGTATTTCCCTTTGCTCACATTTTATATGAAGTCTTACAGCAATCAGTACACAACTGCCATTTTTTACAATTCTGTTCCCAAGATAACTGAAGTCTGTTACTATTGAACCAGATTTGTTAAGCATAAACTTGAAACTCAAGCAAGGTGTTCAGCTACAGGAGCAAAGTGAGGTCAGGGGGTGGTGCCAAATAAACAGGTTATATAAGGGACTATAGGCCCTGCACACAGCTGCAGTTGTTAGCCCTACAAATAGAGTTTAAGATACATGATGCATAGATTTATTTGGTCATGCTTTACAGAGCTAGAACTTTTTCAGGTACAGTCAGAAAACTCACTATTCAAACACAGTGGCAGAGAAATCAGTACATCTCAACAGAGCCAACCACCTCAAACTCTGTAGAATGTGAGCCCATTGTTCATAATCAGTAACTTTATCTTCTCCTTAACATCTTATGTTCCAGAAACCCCAAAATACAGCACACTTCATCTTAGCATTTTCCAGTCTTTCATCTCTTTAAGTCCCTGGCTCAGGAGTTTCAGTTTCTTGATCTAATGCACATTACAGAAAAAGACAAATAATTCCATAAACGGTGACTCACCCTCACAGCCTCTACTAGGGGATGTAGGTCCACAAAGGGCTGTTTCCAGCTTTATGGGTAATTCCTCCTCCCTAAGCCAGCACCTTTCTGAGGAAAGGGAAAACATGGCACCAGTGTGCAAATAAAAGGTGCTCCCAGCCCCCCGCCTCATCATCAGAGATTGGGAACATCTGAGATGGCTCCACCTTTCCCCACACAGGTGCAGCTCTTTCCCTCTTTTGTGTCCACAGTTCGGGAGCCTTTCTGTTCCAGAGCAGGGGTTTCAGATTCCTCCTGCTCTGTTCTGCTGCTGTGGCCTTTGCAGGAGGGTCCCGCGTGTCACCCACAGACTGGCTCCCTCCAACATTCACTCAAGTCATGCAGCAATCCCTGTGCTTTGGCTGGGGCAGGTGAAGCCAGTTCTTGCTGGCCAGTGCTGAACTGCTCAGCCCTTCCTGCAGAAATGGGCAATTGCACAGCCTGCTTTACTTTCTCCTTACTGCCAGTGGTTATGAGCAGCTTCAGAAACAGTACACTGAGAGCTGAGGGACAGCTGTTGTCCACAGTTAGTACCATCCTTTTCCCACTAAGGACAAACAAGCACGTTCAGAGCTTTATTGGGACATTGAGAGAACTTCCAGACCAGAAAGAAGGACAGTGGCCAACTTGGGACCTTCCAGAAGACAGAAAACCCACTGTGTCCCACATCTGCCTTTGATGGCTTGCTAAAAAGCCACCTTGTCAGAGCAGGCAGGCACTGTATGCTGAGACTTTCACCTCTGTCAAAAAGAGAGGAGCCTAAGCTGTGACCCCTTCCCCAATGTGCTTTCAGGCTGTGCCTCCTGCACTGTCACAACAGATTGGGCTGTGACAGGTTGGTCAGGAAAACCAGAGATGTTTTACATTTTCTGCTTGACTTGCAGTCCTTTTACCACGCTGAGGCTTGGGACAGTTTTTCCACTGGTATTTTTATTATGCTTTAGCAGAAAAACAGGTCCGAGGTTGACACTCAGCATTACAGTTTCAGTATTATGCACATAAATTTAACTACTTAATTCCGCTGAGCATTGGGTAAGTGGGGCAGCTAAACCCTGTATGTTGCACGGAACATTTATCACTAACTACAGTATACAATTCCCTTTGCCATTCAGGCTTACTACAGTGTACAATTCCCTTTGCCATTCAGGCTTACACATTTTAGAGCATTTACAATCATGCTGAATTATACTGGAATTCCCATTTCAAAGGATTTCATGAATGTATTGCTTGAATGCTGCCAAACTCATTTTTTCGTTCATACAGACTTTAAGGGGAACTGAGTTCCTGTGAGGCTGCTTATGCATTGCTGGATCCCAGATACTGTTGGGATGTCCGGATTTCACTGAAAAGTTGCTGGAATAAAAAGCAGGTTAAGTAGGATCTGATTAAAAGCTTATGTAATTTTTAAAAAAGACAAACCACTGCACCATAACTACCAGTAAATGTTGATTTCTTACTGGCATCTAACTGACAACAGGTTTTATTAGTTTTTCATAATTAGGGAAGGTCAATAGGGGTTTTTACACAGCTGAAGAGCCATGTTCCAATAAATTATGAATATCTGTCACGGATTCCCATAAATGTTCAGACCTGGATCAGTGTCAGCAACAAAAACTGTCCAGAACCTCGATTTCTGCTGTTTTAGGTTGCTAAAAATATTTCAGGAAGCAAGGCAAATAAACATCTTTCTGGAGCAACAATGTGCTGGTGCTCCAGCAGGGAAGACACATGGGGAGCTGGGGGCTGGTGTTGAGGGAGCCTTGCTGGGAAGGGCACAGCCCAGCAGCCCCTGTGGTGGCCTGATTGGAACCCATGGCTGTCCCGGAGCAGAGCCACCCAACTCCATGCCTGGGGTGAGGGGGCTCACGGGGCCTCGGGGGTGTCTGACACGGTATCATGAGCAGGCAGCAGAGATCAGCTCTTGCTTTTAAGTCAGCTCATCTGTTAGAGCAGCTCAGCCAAGGAAGGACCCCTCCTTTTATCTTTCACCAGGTAGAAATGCACTTGCTGGCATGCAGCCATTCTCCCCTTGGAAATCTCCCAGTGTGTTTTCACGATTTAAACCTGGATTTCTCCGGGCTGGAAAAAGAAAAGCAAACTCAGAAACCCCCGTAGCTCTCACAAAAGCCTTTCCCTCGTGGAAGGGGAATGCCTGTCCTGCAACTCCATTGCTCCTACTTACTAGTTTGGTGGTGTAATTTTTGGATATATTGTTTTGAATCCAATATTGTTGGATTCAGTTGTAATCCTGGGTTGTGAAAAGTACAGAATTATCATTCTATGTCTCCTTAAATAGATGACAAAATGAATCCAGACTTCACTACCTCTCCTATGCAAATCCTGCCTATAATCTTCCCAGTTTCCTTTCTATATCTTAAACCCTGAAGGTTTAAGAGTAATATCTCTGGAAGTCAGATATTATTAGATATATTTAAAACTCTTCCTTCCCCTCTTCCAAAAAAAAAAAAAAAGAAAATAGAATCAATTAAAAAATGAGTGTTCTCACTCTGACTTCAGCTGTACTATAAAATAGTTACTAAAACTACTGTGGATGCAACAGAAATAAAGGAGATGATCAGGAGATATTTCTGATGCACAAAAGTGCCCAGGGAGCATGTCTAATGACGTGATCAGGATTTTTTAGGCCCTTAATACAGGTATTATTAATGCAAGTCTGCTTCCATGCTTATGCAAATAGGCCTTGAACATTACAAGAAATTTCCAGTCATGTTGCTCGCGAAGGCCAGGTGGGGACGCATGGCTGTCTGAAGCCTAAGGAGACTTCCTTAATGGAGTCCAACAAGATTAGCTGCCTTTCCCCACTACATGCCTCTGTAAAAAAAGCAAATAAATCACTAACAGTCTCCTAATAGACTTAGCTCTCTCCTGTCCTGAATGAATATTGTTTGGAATAAGCTCTGCAATGCCTACCTCTGATATTGCCACAGTGACTTGTGTCTTTTCAACGCTGTCTGAAAGATTTCCAAGTTTTTTGAAAATGTTGCCTCTTGTCCCATATTAAGGAGTGTAAAAGGCATTCTGCTGGGAAACTTGCAGCTCAGTTACTGGAACTGTTTTCACCTGATCATGTTCTCCAGCTGGATCTCTGAAGTGAAAGGGGTAACTGGATTTCTTTCACTTCCTGTGACTAACCCAATACATTTTTCCTCCAAGCCCTCTGTGTTAATGGATTTATTACATACTGTGTGATACATTGCTGCTTCACCTGTGACTCAACCATGTCTAGTGGAGCAGTCCCATTATGAGCAGACTGGCTGCGTCAAAGCACTGAGCAGGGACAATGCTCAGTGGTCATGATTTTTCTGAGATTATTACTTTTTTTCCTTTTTTTTTATCTATGTTATTATTTACATTTTACATTATCCTTTCAGATCTCATTATTTTTGTGAAGAGTTATTTTTGTCTTCTTCCATGCAAGCTCAATTTTAAGTACTTTACAAGATTCTGGTCCATTCCTCTGTCAGTGATCAGTGATTCCAACAATTTGATATGCCTTCTGGAATGGAAAAAGTCTAAGTAATACCATGAAGTGGAAGAAAAAAACTACTCAGTGTTTAGAAAGTTGAAATGGCCGGGCTTCAAGTCTCAGGTGTGAGGGAGGCAGATTGCAAAGGACGAGGGTTGAAGTTATGGCACATGTGCTTTTCATGCCCAGGCGAGGGGACTGGGGAAATTGTTTAAACAACAAAGAGGAAGAAAACCCCACAAACCTAAGGAAGCCACTGGATAAGTGCTTCCAGATATAAAGTCAGCTCAGGACAGTAAGTCCAGCTCACTGAGGCCGGATCTGATAAGCTCCTCTTTTCCAGTAATTGTGGCTGATCTGATTTACTCACACCATTTTATCAAATCTGGATGTCACAGGGCATTTCTCCCATGCCTGTTATGTGATTGAAAAGGCAGTTCTTCTTCCCATGCTGAATTCACACAAGACACAAGAGCCTATCTGCCATGTCGGGCCTGAGCCCACCTCTCACCGAAGGAGTGCAGCCCTACAGCTCAAGGATCTCTTCCTTTCCTGCAGTGCAGTCTCCCTACTGTGATCCAAATTACTTCATAGTACTGCAGGAATTAACTAAAAGCAAGGATGACTCTTCCATGAGAGCAATTTACTTTCAAAGATCTTGTTCTGCAGCGAGGTTTAGCCCATTAGACATACCCTGTTTGTTCCCACTTAGTAACCCATCATACCCCCAGGCTGCATTTGTAGCATACACCTGGAATTTTAGAGGTTTTGTTAACTAGTGATTTGACAGACCCTTCTTTGACAATTTGTAGGCAAGCAACACATTTTTTAACTGGTGGGTGTCCTTTTGTATATACCTATTTATTACATGAGAGTGATAAAATGCTACAGTAATAGAAAACAAAGCTTTTGCTTATGATATCCATCAGTCTTTTCCTTGCAGGAACTATGGACCTTTATTAACGCAAGTCTGAAAGACCAAAATTTACCCTAGTTTTCCTCAAAGAGTTTTGGAGGGAGTGTGGTGTAGGGCCTAACAAGTTGCTGTTTTGTTTGTGCTTGCCCAAAGAAACTACTAAATAAAAGTGATTGCTATTTTGGATAGAAATAACACTGTAATTGACAGTCAATGACTGACTTCAGAAGTTTTATGCCACACTCAGCTGAGTCAGTGCAGATGTTTGTGATTTTATTATTTCTTTTTTTTTACAGAAAAAATTCCTTGGAAGGCAAAAAACTTTATACAACTGTCACAAAAGTTAAAGCTGGAAAAGCACTAGGCCCAGATGAATTTGCCAATGTTTTAATAAAGAATATTTTATGCTCAGAATTCAGAACTTCTTGCTTCTAAAGTGGCTTGAGACATATTTTACGCTTCAGGGGAAACTATTTCAATCAATCCCAAAGCTAGAAGGGACTCACTCTAAATTCCCCTGTCAAAATAATGTCAAAGTATTATTAGTTAATGCCTTTTCAAAACTGGATTAAGAGCACCCTGTTCTCAATCCATGTCCACAAATTTGAGTTAATATATTTACAGATAGGGATCTAACAGTGCTAAAAAAAACAAATCAAAGGGTCTTCTTTTCCCCATACAATACCTTACTTCTCAAAAAGTGCTGTTCACTTTTTCATGTGTAAATAAGAGGTTTTGTTCATAACCTGTTAACACTAAACGATGATGTTGGACACACCTCAGAATACAAAATAAATCTGGATACTATAGAAATGCTTGGAAAATGTAAACATTCTCCACGGGGAATTTATTACAATTGGAGCTTTGGCTGGTAACAAAATATTACAGATTATTAGAAATACCCGTTGTCACTGCAACAGAGCACTTGCACAAGTCCACTTCAGACCAATCAGCAGGAAATTCAGATTGATAGGACGAATTGATAGGTAGATGGACAGGCTGCCCAATCAATCTGTGCCCCTCATTTATCCAACAAATTTAACACAACAAAATGTGGTTCTCACAATTTAGCAGGCTGAACTAAAACACCTCCAGAGACCTGTCCCAGTAGATTTGTTTTAATTTTAGGAGAGTTAATAAAATTTTGAAAGCTTTCCTAAAACATAGCAAGGGACTGTTTTTGCAAAGGACCTGGATGCCTCTGCCTCCTCAATGCTGAGCAATGCTGGATAGCAGAGTGGCCAGGCTTGTGACATAGACCCTGACAGCGCGGGTCAGAAGAAAGCAGACACCCACTCGCCTTCCCTTCCCGATGAAACATCAAAATATTATTGTTTAGATTATTCCTTGCAATGTTCAATATCAATTATAGTGAACGCTGCAGGAATGACTATACCAATGTTCAGCAGAGCTGCAGCTCGAGATAGGAACAGTGAGTGACCCGCCTGCATGGAGATGGAGACTCAATTCAGTGAGGTGTTAGAAGATCCCGAGCCAAAAATCACCATTGGATCAAGAGGCACGTGCAGAGCCCATGAAGAACATGTGCACAGACTGTAAGGGTATAAACCACCAGGGATTTCTTTGTTCTGGGTGCCTCTCTGGGGGCATCCAGCTCAAGCTGACCTGCTGCTGTGCCCCCTGCAAAGGGACTCCAGTCCCAGCAGCTACAGGTGGTGTGTGTGCTGTGAGAATTCTGGGGCAGTGGCTTCTCCTTTATCAGTCTGTCAGGTTTGGTTTTTTTCATCACTGAATCTCTACAAGAAAGACCAATAGATAAAGATGGGTTTGGGGAAGCATATAAATTATTACCTGCTACTGCTCCTTCTTCCCAGCATGGTTCTTCCCACACATCCCCTCAGCTTTTAGACATGAAATTTATTCATTCTTTAACTTCCTTAAGAGTACCATCTAGAGTAGATATACAGCAGTACACAATTAAAACTGCTGCCAAACTTGCAAAACAACATCTCAATCATAGTTACTAATATTTTCATTCTCTCCTAAACAGTATGTGAATTATAGCACACTGAATAGAAAAACAATGTAGTAGCTATGCAATTCCAGAGGATGTGTTTGGCTATGGAAATGCTAAGTACAGATTTTGGGGACAAACCCCAGTTTTTGGTCCTGAATTCTTCTTAAAGGGAAACAGAAATTCTTAGAAGTTTTTTCAAGTAGCCTGGATTTTCATTTAGTAAAAAAGAATCAAATATGCAGCATTTTATTCCTAAACCACACATTTATAAAAGTGCCTGTAATCCCTTCAAGTTTATTAAAGTTACAAATGAATTTGTAAAAATCTAAGATTATAATGATTACAGTAGTACTATTAATGACCATTTTTATCATCAGCATTGAACTTCAGACCCTACATGGTGCATTAGAATATGAGTAGCCAGGAATGACTAAGCTCTCAGTCATTTCTTTCTGAGAGCCTAGATTGAAAAAAAATGTAATTTCTCTGCTAGAGAGAATCTCAGTCTCGGGCCACAAAATTCCACCTAATCTTCCATATGGATGGGAACATGGATATTTAAGGGGTAAAAAAATCCAAACCAGCAGAAAAGTGTCACACACTGCTGATAATATTCTCCCCCTCTTTCCCCTTGCTTCGTTATCACCAGTCAGACCAAGGACTGGGTGGGGAATAGAGTGAGCTGAGAACTGACACCAAGAAGTGGAGGGGATAATGGTAGATCTGGGATAACAACCTGTGCATCTCAAAGACTGTGTGACTCAGTTTGCCAAATAAGATGGTAATCTGCAGGGAGTGACAGGCAAAGGAATTTCCAGAAGCTTGTAAATTGTGCTTGCTCATCCACGGAAGAGCAACAATTTCTCAGGTGGTGTGTTGTTCACAGCAACTGTGACAGGTACCTTTGCTAGTGCTACACATCAGAAAGCTGCATTTCATACCAACCTGCATACAAAGGAACACAGCAAAATGTTCCCACACCACGCATTAAGAGCACTGTGCTTTTAGGTGTGTCTTGGATAGCTGCTGGATGGTGGTGGAGTGGGTTCTTTTGGAAAAATGTGAGTAGCTTGGAAGCTGCTTGCCACTGAGAGCACATCTATTTCCCTGGAGCCACAGGGGATATCAAACTATCCCTTGGCATAGGGACTGTATGCTGGCAAGTCTTTCTGCAGCAAGAATTTCAAATTTGGAATTCTCTCCAGTTCTTCTTATGAAATGCGGTCACTTTTAAAACCTGCTGAAAATCCCATTTCTTTGGAGGCAGGAATATCAGGGGAGGGTGAGGTTTTAGACAGTACTATGACATGTCTTTTTCAGGATTGGATTTGCACCTTAAGAAGGTGATGTTTGAGCATAGGCTGTTACACCACAGACTGCTAAACGTTTTCAATTGCTGCTTTTTTGTTAGCTTTGTTTTGGTTTTGTTTTTTTTTTTTTTTTAATCATACAGTAGAATGTCCAGGATCTTGCATGAATTCTTTATTTCATATTTGATCACAGAAATTGATCTATATAAAATGCCACAGCATTACTATAGCCATTTCTTTTTTTTTTTTTCAAAAACCAATGAAATTTTCTTCCTATTTTCTCAGTCTTATCTATACAGTGTAATGCAAAAGATGTTTTATTTGGGTGATAACATTTTGATTCTGGTTTATGTAACAATTTTAGATAAAAATCTAAGCACATCCTTGCTATTCTGTATAGTTAATATCTTCTGTGTGGAAGGGTTATATGATAATTTTTTTCTTAAAGATTGGTTTTAAGCATTATAGTACTGGGGAAAAGAAAGGGGGAAATGATTTGTACATACATGGAATTAAAGATGTTTAGCAGTCTGAATATTGCTCATAATACGCTCGTTCAAATTCCAGTGTGTTACAATTCTGCCTATAGAACAACAAAATTTATATCAACTTTCCATAATGATGGTGTTAGGGTTGTACTAAGGAGAAAAGAAATCTTAATATGCTTTGTATGCAATATTCTCAGGAAGCAATTAATGTTAATAGTCCAGCAGGCTGTAAGTTGGAACATTATAAATTCCATCTTGGGCTCCAGACTGCAGAGGCAAATTTTGAATTGATTTCTCCTTTTTAAAGTGGTATTTCTTGAAATTGAGATAGCCAAAGTAGCTGATTTAAATACATTCAATATCATCAATATCAGGACAAACTTATGCCCTTCACTTGGAAATATCTATTGAAAAGCAAGAGAGACTGCCTGGGAAAAAATGTCTGTTTTTTTAATCTTTACTTGGAACATGAGCAGTAATGACCTCATTAGTCCATCACATACTGGTAAATAGTATGTGTGTAGCTCCATTACAATACACTTTCCTTCAAAACTCAGATGTATTATTCAGAGTTTACCATGGCCTTACATCTTCTATCCAGTGATGGTATGGTGAGCTAAGCAGACTTCATCACTGCAATGATGAGACTTTATCTAAAACCAAGATGCCCAAAGATACTTTTGGAGCAGGAGTGGACTGACA